>NW_027421965.1:0-300000 GCF_037893015.1 Macrotis lagotis
GCACGGCAAGGGGAAACAAGGCTAAGGCACGACAACGCACGCTAGGCAATGCACGGCAAGGCAAGGAAAGGGTAACGCATGGGAAAGCACGGTCAGGCGAGGCAAGGCTAAGGAAAGCCAACGCAAGGCTAGGCAATGCACGGAAAGCAAGCAAGGAGTATCGGAATGCAAGGAAGGAAAGGGAAAGCAAGGGAAGGCAAGGGTAACGGAAGGAACGGCACGGCAAGGGGAAACAAGGCTAAGGCACGACAAGGCACGGCTAGGCAATGCACGGCAAGGCAAGCAAAGGGTAACGCAAGAAAAGGCACGGTGAGGCTAGGCAAGGCTAATGCACGAAAACGCAAGGCTAGGCGATGCACGACAATGCAAGGAAAGCTTAAAGCAAAGGAAGGCAAGGTCAGGCGAGATAAGGCTAAGGCACGACAACGCAAGGCTAGGAAATTCAGGGAAGGCAAGCAAAGAGTAACGGAAGGTAAGCAAGGCAAGGAAAAGGAAGGAAAGGCCAGGGTAACGGAAGGAACGACACGGCAAGGGGAAACAAGGCTAAGGCACGGCAACGCAGGCTAGGCAATGCACGGCAAGGCAAGGAAAGGGTAACGCATGGGAAAGCACGGTCAGGCGAGGCAAGGCTAAGGCACGACAACGCAAGGCTAGGAAATTCGGGGAAGGCAAGCAAAGAGTAACGGAAGCTAAGGAAGGCAAGGAAAAGCAAGGAAAGGCAAGGGTAACGGAAGGAACGGCACGGCAAGGGGGAACAAGTCTAAGGCACGACACCGAATGCTAGGCAATGAACGGCAAGGCAAGGAAAGGGTAACGCATGGGAAAGCACGGTCAGGCGAGGCAAGGCTAAGGCACGACAACGCAAGGCTAGGCAATGCACGGAAGGCAAGCAAAGAGTAACGGAAGGTAAGGAAGGCAAGGGAAAGGAAGGAAAGGCAAGTGTAACGGAAGGAACGGCACGGCAAGGGGAAACAAGGCTAAGGCACGACAACGCACGGCTAGGCAATGCACGGAAAGGCAAGGAAAGGGTAACGCATGGGAAAGCACGGTCAGGCGATGCAAGGATAAGGTATGACAACGCAAGGCTAGGCAATGCACGGAAAGCAAGCAAAGAGTAACGGAACGCAAGGAAGGCAAGGGAAAGCAAGGGAAGTCAAGGGTAACGGAAGGAACGGCACGGTAAGGGGTAACAAGGCTAAGGCACGACAACGCACGGCTAGGCAATGCACGGCAAGGGAAGCAAAGGGTAACGCAAGGCAATGCACGGTGAGGCTAGACAAGGCTAATGCACGAAAACGCAAGGCTAGGCAATGCACGACAATGCAAGGAAAGCTTAAAGCAAAGGAAGGCAAGGTCAGGCGACATAAGGTAAAGGCACGACAATGCAAGGCTAGGCAATTCAGGGAAGGCAAGCAAAGAGTAACGGAAGGTAAGGAAGGCAAGGAAAAGCAAGGAAAGGCAAGGGTAACGGAAGGAACGGCACGGCAAGGGGGAACAAGTCTAAGGCACGACACCGAACGCTAGGCAATGAACGGCAAGGCAAGGAAAGGGTAACGCATGGGAAAGCACGGTCAGGCGAGGCAAGGCTAAGGCACGACAACGCAAGGCTAGGCAATGCACGGAAGGCAAGCAAAGAGTAACGGAAGGTAAGGAAGCAAGGGAAAGCAAGGAAAGGCAAGTGTAACGGAAGGAACGGCACGGCAAGGGGCAACAAGGCTAAGGCACGACAACGCACGCTAGGCAATGCACGGCAAGGCAAGGAAAGGGTAACGCATGGGAAAGCACGGTCAGGCGAGGCAAGGCTAAGGCATGACAACGCAAGGCTAGGCAATGCACGGAAAGCAAGCAAAGAGTAACGGAACGCAAGGAAGGCAAGGGAAAGCAAGGGAAGGCAAGGGTAACGGAAGGAACGGCACGGCAAGGGGAAACAAGGCTAAGGCACGACAACGCACGGCTAGGCAATGCACGGCAAGGCAAGGAAAGGGTAACGCATGGGAAAGCACGGTCAGGCGATGCAAGGCTAAGGCATGACAACGCAAGGCTAGGCAATGCACGGAAAGCAAGCAAAGAGTAACGGAACGCAAGGAAGGCAAGGGAAAGCAAGGGAAGGCAAGGGTAACGGAAGGAACGTCACGGCAAGGGGTAACAAGGCTAAGGCACGGCAACGCAGGGTTAGGCAATGCACGGCAAGGCAAGGAAAGGGTAACGCAGGGGAAGGCACGGTCAGGTGAGGCAAGGATAAGGCACGACAATGCAAGGCTAGGCAATGCACGGCAAGGCAAGGAAAGAGTAACGCAAGGCAAGGCACGGTGAGGATAGGCATGGCTAATGCACGACAACGCAAGGCTAGGCAATGCACGACAATGCAAGTAAAGCTTAAAGCAAAGGAAGGCACGGTCAGGCGAGATAAGGCTTAGGCACGACAACGCAAGGCTAGGCAATGCACGGAAAGCAAGCAAAGAGTAACGGAACGCAAGGAAGGCAAGGGAAAGCAAGGGAAGGCAAGGGTAACGGAAGGAACGGCACGGCAAGGGGTAACAAGGCTAAGGCACGACAACGCAGGGCTAGGCAATGCACGGCATGGCAAGGAAAGAGTAACGGAAGGAAAGGAAGGCAAGGCAAAGCCAGGCAAGGCAAGTGTAACAAAAGGCACGCAACGGCAAGGGGAAACAAGGCTAAGGCACGACAACACACGGCTAGGAAATGCACAGCAAGGCAAGGAAAGGGTAACGCAAGGCAAGGCACGGTGAGGCTAGGCAAGGCTAATGCACGACAACGCAAGGCTAGGCAATGCACGACAATGCAAGGAAAGCTTAAAGCAAAGGAAGGCACGGTCAGGCGAGATAAGGCTAAGGCACGACAACGCAAGGCTAAGCAATGCACGGAAGGCAAGCAAAGAGTAACGGAAGGTAAGGGAAGGCAAGGGAAAGCAAAGAAAGGCAAGTGTAACGGAAGGAACGGCACGGCAAGGGGAAACAAGGCTAAGGCACGACAACGCACGCTAGGCAATGCACGGCAAGGCAAGGAAAGGGTAACGCATGGGAAAGCACGGTCAGGCGAGGCAAGGCTAAGGAAAGCCAACGCAAGGCTAGGCAATGCACGGAAAGCAAGCAAGGAGTATCGGAATGCAAGGAAGGAAAGGGAAAGCAAGGGAAGGCAAGGGTAACGGAAGGAACGGCACGGCAAGGGGAAACAAGGCTAAGGCACGACAAGGCACGGCTAGGCAATGCACGGCAAGGCAAGCAAAGGGTAACGCAAGAAAAGGCACGGTGAGGCTAGGCAAGGCTAATGCACGAAAACGCAAGGCTAGGCGATGCACGACAATGCAAGGAAAGCTTAAAGCAAAGGAAGGCAAGGTCAGGCGAGATAAGGCTAAGGCACGACAACGCAAGGCTAGGAAATTCAGGGAAGTCAAGCAAAGAGTAACGGAAGGTAAGCAAGGCAAGGAAAAGGAAGGAAAGGCCAGGGTAACGGAAGGAACGACACGGCAAGGGGAAACAAGGCTAAGGCACGGCAACGCAGGCTAGGCAATGCACGGCAAGGCAAGGAAAGGGTAACGCATGGGAAAGCACGGTCAGGCGAGGCAAGGCTAAGGCACGACAACGCAAGGCTAGGAAATTCGGGGAAGGCAAGCAAAGAGTAACGGAAGCTAAGGAAGGCAAGGAAAAGCAAGGAAAGGCAAGGGTAACGGAAGGAACGGCACGGCAAGGGGGAACAAGTCTAAGGCACGGACACCGAATGCTAGGCAATGAACGGCAAGGCAAGGAAAGGGTAACGCATGGGAAAGCACGGTCAGGCGAGGCAAGGCTAAGGCACGACAACGCAAGGCTAGGCAATGCACGGAAGGCAAGCAAAGAGTAACGGAAGGTAAGGAAGGCAAGGGAAAGGAAGGAAAGGCAAGTGTAACGGAAGGAACGGCACGGCAAGGGGAAACAAGGCTAAGGCACGACAACGCACGCTAGGCAATGCACGGCAAGGCAAGGAAAAGGGTAACGCATGGGAAAGCACGGTCAGGCGAGGCAAGGCTAAGGCATGACAACGCAAGGCTAGGCAATGCACGGAAAGCAAGCAAAGAGTAACGGAAGGCAAGGAAGGCAAGGGAAAGCAAGGGAAGTCAAGGGTAACGGAAGGAAGACACGGCAAGGGGAAACAAGGCTAAGGCACGACAACGCACGGCTAGGCAATGCACGGCAAGGCAAGCAAAGGGTAACGCAAGGCAATGCACGGTGAGGCTAGACAAGGCTAATGCACGAAAACGCAAGGCTAGGCAATGCACGACAATGCAAGGAAAGCTTAAAGCAAAGGAAGGCAAGGTCAGGCGAGATAAGGCAAAGGCACGACAACGCAAGGCTAGGCAATTCAGGGAAGGCAAGCAAAGAGTAACGGAAGGTAAGGAAGGCAAGGAAAAGCAAGGAAAGGCAAGGGTAACGGAAGGAACGGCACGGCAAGGGGGAACAAGTCTAAGGCACGACACCGAACGCTAGGCAATGAACGGCAAGGCAAGGAAAGGGTAACGCATGGGAAAGCACGGTCAGGCGAGGCAAGGCTAAGGCACGACAACGCAAGGCTAGGCAATGCACGGAGGGCAAGCAAAGAGTAACGGAAGGTAAGGAAGGCAAGGGAAAGCAAGGAAAGGCAAGTGTAACGGAAGGAACGGCACGGCAAGGGGAAACAAGGCTAAGGCACGACAACGCACGGCTAGGCAATGCACGGAAAGGCAAGGAAAGGGTAACGCATGGGAAAGCACGGTCAGGCGATGCAAGGATAAGGTATGACAACGCAAGGCTAGGCAATGCACGGAAAGCAAGCAAAGAGTAACGGAACGCAAGGAAGGCAAGGGAAAGCAAGGGAAGTCAAGGGTAACGGAAGGAACGGCACGGTAAGGGGTAACAAGGCTAAGGCACGACAACGCACGGCTAGGGCAATGCACAGCAAGGGAAGCAAAGGGTAACGCAAGGCAATGCACGGTGAGGCTAGACAAGGCTAATGCACGAAAACGCAAGGCTAGGCAATGCACGACAATGCAAGGAAAGCTTAAAGCAAAGGAAGGCAAGGTCAGGCGAGATAAGGCAAAGGCACGACAACGCAAGGCTAGGCAATTCAGGGAAGGCAAGCAAAGAGTAACGGAAGGTAAGGAAGGCAAGGAAAAGCAAGGAAAGGCAAGGGTAACGGAAGGAACGGCACGGCAAGGGGGGAACAAGTCTAAGGCACGACACCGAACGCTAGGCAATGAACGGCAAGGCAAGGAAAGGGTAACGCATGGGAAAGCACGGTCAGGCGAGGCAAGGCTAAGGCACGACAACGCAAGGCTAGGCAATGCACGGAGGGCAAGCAAAGAGTAACGGAAGGTAAGGAAGGCAAGGGAAAGCAAGGAAAGGCAAGTGTAACGGAAGGAACGGCACGGCAAGGGGCAACAAGGCTAAGGCACGACAACGCACGCTAGGCAATGCACGGCAAGGCAAGGAAAGGGGTAACGCATGGGAAAAGCACGGGTCAGGCGAGGCAAGGCTAAGGCATGACAACGCAAGGCTAGGCAATGCACGGAAAGCAAGCAAAGAGTAACGGAACGCAAGGAAGGCAAGGGAAAGCAAGGGAAGGCAAGGGTAACGGAAGGAACGGCACGGCAAGGGGAAACAAGGCTAAGGCACGACAACGCACGGCTAGGCAATGCACGGCAAGGCAAGGAAAGGGTAACGCATGGGAAAGCACGGTCAGGCGATGCAAGGCTAAGGCATGACAACGCAAGGCTAGGCAATGCACGGAAAGCAAGCAAAGAGTAACGGAACGCAAGGAAGGCAAGGGAAAGCAAGGGAAGGCAAGGGGTAACGGAAGGAACGTCACGGCAAGGGGTAACAAGGCTAAGGCACGGCAACGCAGGGTTAGGCAATGCACGGCAAGGCAAGGAAAGGGTAACGCAGGGGAAGGCACGGTCAGGTGAGTCAAGGATAAGGCACGACAATGCAAGGCTAGGCAATGCACGGCAAGGCAAGGAAAGAGTAACGCAAGGCAAGGCACGGTGAGGCTAGGCATGGCTAATGCACGACAACGCAAGGCTAGGCAATGCACGACAATGCAAGTAAAGCTTAAAGCAAAGGAAGGCACGGTCAGGCGAGATAAGGCTTAGGCACGACAACGCAAGGCTAGGCAATGCACGGAAAGCAAGCAAAGAGTAACGGAACGCAAGGAAGGCAAGGGAAAGCAAGGGAAGGCAAGGGTAACGGAAGGAACGGCACGGCAAGGGGTAACAAGGCTAAGGCACGACAACGCAGGGCTAGGCAATGCACGGCATGGCAAGGAAAGAGTAACGGAAGGAAAGGAAGGCAAGGCAAAGCCAGGCAAGGCAAGTGTAACAAAAGGCACGCAACGGCAAGGGGAAACAAGGCTAAGGCACGACAACACACGGCTAGGAAATGCACAGCAAGGCAAGGAAAGGGTAACGCAAGGCAAGGCACGGTGAGGCTAGGCAAGGCTAATGCACGACAACGCAAGGCTAGGCAATGCACGACAATGCAAGGAAAGCTTAAAGCAAAGGAAGGCACGGTCAGGCGAGATAAGGCTAAGGCACGACAACGCAAGGCTAAGCAATGCACGGAAGGCAAGCAAAGAGTAACGGAAGGTAAGGAAGGCAAGGGAAAGCAAAGAAAGGCAAGTGTAACGGAAGGAACGGCACGGCAAGGGGAAACAAGGCTAAGGCACGACAACGCACGCTAGGCAATGCACGGCAAGGCAAGGAAAGGCTAACGCATGGGAAAGCACGGTCAGGCGAGGCAAGGCTAAGGAAAGCCAACGCAAGGCTAGGCAATGCACGGAAAGCAAGCAAGGAGTATCGGAATGCAAGGAAGGAAAGGGAAAGCAAGGGAAGGCAAGGGTAACGGAAGGAACGGCACGGCAAGGGGAAACAAGGCTAAGGCACGACAAGGCACGGCTAGGCAATGCACGGCAAGGCATGCAAAGGGTAACGCAAGAAAAGGCACGGTGAGGCTAGGCAAGGCTAATGCACGAAAACGCAAGGCTAGGCGATGCACGACAATGCAAGGAAAGCTTAAAGCAAAGGAAGGCAAGGTCAGGCGAGATAAGGCTAAGGCACGACAACGCAAGGCTAGGAAATTCAGGGAAGGCAAGCAAAGAGTAACGGAAGGTAAGCAAGGCAAGGAAAAGGAAGGAAAGGCCAGGGTAACGGAAGGAACGACACGGCAAGGGGAAACAAGGCTAAGGCACGGCAACGCAGGCTAGGCAATGCACGGCAAGGCAAGGAAAGGGTAACGCATGGGAAAGCACGGGTCAGGCGAGGCAAGGCTAAGGCACGACAACGCAAGGCTAGGAAATTCGGGGAAGGCAAGCAAAGAGTAACGGAAGCTAAGGAAGGCAAGGAAAAGCAAGGAAAGGCAAGGGTAACGGAAGGAACGGCACGGCAAGGGGGAACAAGTCTAAGGCACGACACCGAATGCTAGGCAATGAACGGCAAGGCAAGGAAAGGGTAACGCATGGGAAAAGCACGGTCAGGCGAGGCAAGGCTAAGGCACGACAACGCAAGGCTAGGCAATGCACGGAAGGCAAGCAAAGAGTAACGGAAGGTAAGGAAGGCAAGGGAAAGGAAGGAAAGGCAAGTGTAACGGAAGGAACGGCACGGCAAGGGGAAACAAGGCTAAGGCACGACAACGCACGGCTAGGCAATGCACGGAAAGACAAGGAAAGGGTAACGCATGGGAAAGCACGGTCAGGCGATGCAAGGATAAGGTATGACAACGCAAGGCTAGGCAATGCACGGAAAGCAAGCAAAGAGTAACGGAACGCAAGGAAGGCAAGGGAAAGCAAGGGAAGTCAAGGGTAACGGAAGGAACGGCACGGTAAGGGGTAACAAGGCTAAGGCACGACAACGCACGGCTAGGCAATGCACGGCAAGGGAAGCAAAGGGTAACGCAAGGCAATGCACGGTGAGGCTAGACAAGGCTAATGCACGAAAACGCAAGGCTAGGCAATGCACGACAATGCAAGGAAAGCTTAAAGCAAAGGAAGGCAAGGTCAGGCGAGATAAGGCAAAGGCACGACAATGCAAGGCTAGGCAATTCAGGGAAGGCAAGCAAAGAGTAACGGAAGGTAAGGAAGGCAAGGAAAAGCAAGGAAAGGCAAGGGTAACGGAAGGAACGGCACGGCAAGGGGGAACAAGTCTAAGGCACGACACCGAACGCTAGGCAATGAACGGCAAGGCAAGGAAAGGGTAACGCATGGGAAAGCACGGTCAGGCGAGGCAAGGCTAAGGCACGACAACGCAAGGCTAGGCAATGCACGGAAGGCAAGCAAAGAGTAACGGAAGGTAAGGAAGGCAAGGGAAAGCAAGGAAAGGCAAGTGTAACGGAAGGAACGGCACGGCAAGGGGCAACAAGGCTAAGGCACGACAACGCACGCTAGGCAATGCACGGCAAGGCAAGGAAAGGGTAACGCATGGGAAAGCACGGTCAGGCGAGGCAAGGCTAAGGCATGACAACGCAAGGCTAGGCAATGCACGGAAAGCAAGCAAAGAGTAACGGAACGCAAGGAAGGCAAGGGAAAGCAAGGGAAGGCAAGGGTAACGGAAGGAACGGCACGGCAAGGGGTAAGAAGGCTAAGGCACGACAACGCAGGGCTAGGCAATGCACGGCAAGGCAAGGGAAAGGGTAACGCAGGGGAAGGCACGGTCAGGTGAGGCAAGGATAAGGCACGACAATGCAAGGCTAGGCAATGCACGGCAAGGCAAGTAAAGAGTAACGGAAGGAAAGGAAGGCAAGGCAAAGCCAGGCAAGGCAAGTGTAACAAAAGGCACGCCACGGCAAGGGGAATCAAGGCTAAGGCACGACAACGCACGGCTAGGCAATGCACGGCAAGGCAAGGAAAGGGTAACGCAAGGCAAGGCACGGTGAGGCTAGGCAAGGCTAATGCACGACAACGCAAGGCTAGGCAATGCACGACAATGCAAGGAAAGCTTAAAGCAAAGGAAGGCACGGTCAGGCGAGATAAGGCTAAGGCACGACAACGCAAGGCTAGGCAATGCACGGAAGGCAAGCAAAGAGTAACGGAAGGTAAGGAAGGCAAGGGAAAGCAAAGAAAGGCAAGTGTAACGGAAGGAACCGCACGGCAAGGGGAAACAAGGCTAAGGCACGACAACGCACGCTAGGCAATGCACGGCAAGGGAAGGAAAGGGTAACGCATGGGAAAGCACGGTCAGGCGAGGTAAGGCTCAGGAAAGCCAACGCAAGGCTAGGCAATGCACGGAAAGCAAGCAAGGAGTAACGGAATGCAAGGAAGGAAAGGGAAAGCAAGGGAAGGCAAGGGTAACGGAAGGAACGGCACGGCAAGGGGGTAACAAGGCTAAGGCACGACAACACACGGCTAGGAAATGCACGGCAAAGCAAGGAAAGGGGTAACGCAAGGCAAGGCACGGTGAGGCTAGGCAAGGTTAATGCACGACAACGCAAGGCTAGGCAATGCACGACAATGCAAGGAAAGCTTAAAGCAAAGGAAGGCACGGTCAGGCGAGATAAGGCTAAGGCACGACAACGCAAGGCTAGGAAATTCAGGGAAGGCAAGTAAAGAGTAACGGAAGGTAAGCAAGGCAAGGAAAAGGAAGGAAAGGCCAGGGTAACGGAAGGAACGGCACGGCAAGGGGAAACAAGGCTAAGGCACGGCAACGCAGGCTAGGCAATGCACGGCAAGGCAAGGAAAGGGTAACGCATGGGAAAGCACGTTCAGGCGAGGCAAGGCTAAGGCACAACAACGCAAGGCTAGGCAATGCACGGAAGGCAAGCAAAGAGTAACGGAAGGTAAGGAAGGCAAGGGAAAGCAAGGAAAGGCAAGGGTAACGGAAGGAACGGCACGGCAAGGGGAAACAAGGCTAAGGCACGCCAACGCACGGCCGGGCAATGCACGGCAAGGCAAGCAAAGGGTAACGCAGGGCAAGGCACGGTCAGGCGAGGCAAGGCTAAGGC
The DNA here is from genome assembly GCF_037893015.1 of Macrotis lagotis. NCBI lineage: Eukaryota > Metazoa > Chordata > Mammalia > Peramelemorphia > Peramelidae > Macrotis > Macrotis lagotis. The sequence goes on from NW_027421965.1 coordinate 9,963, forward strand.
ATGACAACGCAAGGCTAGGCAATGCACGGAAAGCAAGCAAAGAGTAACGGAACGCAAGGAAGGCAAGGGAAAGCAAGGGAAGGCAAGGGTAACGGAAGGAACGTCACGGCAAGGGGTAACAAGGCTAAGGCATGGCAACGCAGGGTTAGGCAATGCACGGCAAGGCAAGGAAAGGGTAACGCAGGGGAAGGCACGGTCAGGTGAGGCAAGGATAAGGCACGACAATGCAAGGCTAGGCAATGCACGGCAAGGCAAGGAAAGAGTAACGCAAAGCAAGGCACGGTGAGGCTAGGCAAGGCTAATGCACGACAACGCAAGGCTAGGCAATGCACGACAATGCAAGTAAAGCTTAAAGCAAAGGAAGGCACGGTCAGGCGAGATAAGGCTAAGGCACGACAACGGACGGCTAGGCAATGCACGGAAAGCAAGCAAAGAGTAACGGAAGGCAAGGAAGGCAAGGGAAAGCAAGGCAAAGCAAGCAAGGCTATGGCAAGTTGAAACAAGGCTAAGGCACCACAACGCACGACTAGGCAATGCACGGCCAGCCAAGGAAAAGGAACGCAATGCAAGGCACTCTGAGGCAAGGCAAGGCTGATGCATGACAGCGCAAGGCTAGGCAATACACGGAAGGCAAGCAAAGAGTAACGGAAACCAAGGAAGGCAAGGGAAAGCAAGGCAAGGCAAGGGTAACGGAAGGAACGGCACGGCAAGGGGAAACAAGGCTAAGGCACGGCAACGCACGGCTAGGCAATGCAGGGCAAGGGAAGGAAATGGTAACGCAAGGCAAGGCACGGATTGGGGAGGCAAGGCTAATGCACGACAACGCAAGGCTAGGCAGTGCACGGCTAGGCAAGGAAAGAGTAACGGAAGGAAAGGAAGGCAAGGCAAAGCAAGGCAAGGCAAGTGTAACGAAAGGCAAGGCTCGGCAAGGGGAAACAAGGCTAAGGAACGGCAACGCACGGCTAGGCAATGCACGGCCAGGCAAGGAAAGGGTAACGAAAGGCAAGGCACTGTAAGGCAAGACAAGGCTAATGCACGACAACGCACGGATAGGCAATGCAAGGCAAGGCACGGTCAGGCGAGGCAAGGCTAAGGCACGACAACGCAAGGCTAGGCAATGCACGGAAGGCAAGCAAAGAGTAACGGAAGGCAAGGAAGGCAAGGGAAAGCAAGGCAAGGCAATGGTAACGGAAGGAACGGCTCGGCAAGGGGAAACAAGGCTAAGGCACGGCAACGCAGGGCTAGGCAATGCACGGCAAGGCAAGGAAAGGGTAACGCAAGGCAAGGCACTGTCAGGCGAGGCAAAGCTAATGCACGACAACGCAAGGCTAGGCAGTGCACGGCTAGGCAAGGAAAGAGTAACGGAAGGAAATGAAGGCAAGGCAAAGCAAGGCAAGGCAAGTGTAACAAAAGGAAAGGCACGGCATAGGGAAACAAGGCTAAGGAACGGCAACGCACGGCTAGGCAATGCACGGCCAGGCAAGGAAAGGGTAACGCAAGGCGAGGCACGGTAAGGCTATACAAGGCAAATGCACGACAACGCACGGCTAGGCAATGCTCGGCAAGGCAAGGAAAGGGTAACGCAAGGCAAGGCACGGTCAGGCGAGGCAAGGCTAATGACGACAACGCAAGGCTAGGCAATGCACGGAAGGCAAGCAAAGAGTAACGTAAGGTAAGGAAGGCAAGGGAAACCAAGGCAAGGCAAGAGTAACGGAAGGAACGGCTCGGCAAGGGGAAACAAGGCTAAGGCACGGCAACGCAGGGCTAGGCAATGCACGGCAAGGCAAGGAAAGGGTAACGCAAGGCAAGGCACTGTCAGGCGAGGCAAAGCTAATGCACGACATCGCAAGGCTAGGCAGTGCACGGCTAGGCAAGGAAAGAGTAACGGAAGGAAAGGAAGGCAAGGCAAAGCCAGGCAAGGCAAGTGTAACAAAACGCACGGCACGGCAAGGGGAAACAAGGCTAAGGCACGGCAACGCACGGCTAGGCAATGCACGGAAGGCAAGCAAAGAGTAACGGAAGGCAAGGAATGCAAGGCAAAGCAAGGCAACGCAAGCAAGTCTATGGCAAGGTGAAAAAAGGCTAAGGCACGACAACGCAAGGCTAGGCAATGCACGGAAGGCAAGCAAAGAGTAACGGAAGGCAAGGAAGGCAAGGGAAAGCAAGGCAACGCAAGCAAGGCTATGGCAAGGTGAAAAAAGGCTAAGGCACGACAACGCAAGGCTAGGCAATGCACGGAAGGCAAGCAAAGAGTAACGGAAGGCAAGGAAGGCAAGGCAAAGGAAGGCAACGCAAGCAAGGCTATGGCAAGGTGAAACAAGGCTAAGGCACGACAACGCAAGGCTAGGCAATGCACGGAAGGCAAGCAAAGAGTAACGGAAGGCAAGGAAGGCAAGGGAAAGCAAGGCAAGGCAAGGGTAACGGAAGGAACGGAACGGCAAGGGGAAACAAGGCTAAGGCACGACAACACAGGGCTAGGCAATGCCAGGGTAAGGTAAGGAAAGGGTAACACAAGGCAAGGCACGGTTTGGGGGAGGCAAGACTAATGCACGACAACGCAAGGCTAGGCAATGCACGGAAAGCAAGCAAAGAGTAACGGAAGGTAAGGAAGGCAAGGGAAAGGAAGGAAAGGCAAGTGTAACGGAAGGAACGGCACGGCAAGGGGAAAGAAGGCTAAGGCACGACAACGCACGGCTAGGCAATGCACGGAAAGGCAAGGAAAGGGTAACGCATGGGAAAGCACGGTCAGGCGATGCAAGGCTAAGGCATGACAAACGCAAGGCTAGGCAATGCACGGAAAGCAAGCAAAGAGTAACGGAACGCAAGGAAGGCAAGGGAAAGCAAGGGAAGGCAAGGGTAACGGAAAGAACGGCACGGTAAGGGGGTAACAAGTCTAAGGCACGGCAACGCAGGGCTAGGCAATGCACGGCAAGGCAAGGAAAGGGTAACGCAGGGGAAGGCACGGTCAGGTGAGGCAAGGATAAGGCACGACAATGCAAGGCTAGGCAATGCACGGCAAGGCAAGGAAAGAGTAACGGAAGGAAAGGAAGGCAAGTCAAAGCCAGGAAAGGCAAGTGTAACAAAAGGCACGCCACGGCAAGGGGAAACAAGGCTAAGGCACGACAACGCACGGCTAGGCAATGCACGGCAAGGCAAGGAAAGGGTAACGCAAGGCAAGGCACGGTGAGGCTAGGCAAGGCTAATGCACGACAACGCAAGGCTAGGCAATGCACGACAATGCAAGGAAAGCTTAAAGCAAAGGAAGGCACGGTCAGGCGAGATAAGGCTAAGGCACCACAACGCAAGGCTAGGCAATGCAGGGAAGGGAAGCAAAGAGTAAAGGAAGGTAAGCAAGGCAAGGAAAAGCAAGGAAAGGCAAGGGTAACGGAAGGAACGGCACGGCAAGGGGAAACAAGTCTAAGGCACGACAACGCAAGGCTAGGCAATGCAGGGAAGGCAAGCAAAGAGTAACGGAAGGTAAGGAAGGCAAGGGAAAGCAAGGAAAGGCAAGGGTAACGGAAGGAACGGCACGGCAAGGGGAAACAAGTCTAAGGCACGACAACGCACGCTAGGCAATGCACGGCAAGGCAAGGCAAGGGTAACGCATGGGAAAGCATGGTCAGGCGAGGCAAGGCTAAGGAAAGCCAACGCAAGGCTTGGCAATGCACGGAAAGCAAGCAAGGAGTAACGGAATGCAAGGAAGGAAAGGGAAAGCAAGGGAAGGCAAGGGTAACGGAACGAACGGCACGGCAAGGGGTAACAAGGCTAAGGCACGACAACACACGGCTAGGAAATGCACGTCAAGTCAAGGAAAGGGTAACGCAAGGCAAGGCACGGTGAGGCTAGGCAAGGTTAATGCACGACAACGCAAGGCTAGGCAATGCACGACAATGCAAGGAAAGCTTAAAGCAAAGGAAGGCACGGTCAGGCGAGATAAGGCTAAGGCACGACAACGCAAGGCTAGGCAGTGCACGGCTAGGCAAGGAAAGAGTAACGGAAGGAAAGGAAGGCAAGGCAAAGTAAGGCAAGGCAAGTGTAACAAAAGGAAAGGCACGGCAAAGGGAAACAAGGCTAAGGCACGACAACGCAAGGCTAGGCAATGCACGGAAGGCAAGCAAAGAGTAACGGAAGGCAAGGAATGCAAAGGAAAGCAGGGGAAGGCAAGGGTAACGAAAGGAACGGTACGGTAAGGGGGAAACAAGGCTAAGGCACGACAACACAATTCTAGGCAATGCAGGGCAAGGCAAGGAAAGGGTAACGCAAGGCAAGGCACGGTTTGGGGAGGCAAGGCTAATGCACGACAACGCAAGGCTAGGCAATGCACGGAAGGGAAGCAAAGAGTAACGGAAGGCAAGGAAGGCAAGGGAAAGCAAGTCAAGGCAAGGGTAACGGAAGGAACGGCACGGCAAGGGGAAACAAGGCTAAGGCACGGCAACGCAGGGCTAGGCAATGCACGGCAAGGCAAGGAAAGTGTAACGCAAGGCAAGGCACGGTGAGGCAAGGCAAGGCTGATGCACGACAACGCACGGCTAGGCAATGCACGGCAAGGCAAGGAAAGGGTAACGCAAGGCAAGGCACGGTCAGGCGAGGCAAGGCTAAGGCACGACAACGCAAGGCTAGGCAATGCACGGAAGGCAAGCAAAGAGTAACGGAAGGCAAGGAAGGCAAGGGAAAGCAGGGGAAGGCAAGGGTAACGGAAGGAACGGCACGGTAAGGGGAAACAAGGCTAAGGCACGACAACGCAGGGCTAGGCAATGCACGGCACGGCAAGGAAAGGGTAACGCAAGGCAAGGCACGGTCAGGCGAGGCAAGGGTAATGCACGACAACGCAAGGCTACGCAGTGCACGGCTAGGCAAGGAAAGAGTAACGGAAGGACATAAAGGCAAGGCAAACAAGGCAAGGCAAGTGTAACAAAAGGCACGGCACGGCAAGGGGAAACAAGGCTAAGGCACGGCAACGCAAGGCTAAGCAATGAACGGCCAGGCAAGGAAAGGGTAACGCAAGGCAAGGCACGGTAAGGCAAGGCGAGGCTAATGCACGACAACGCACGGCTAGGCAATTCACGGCAACGCAAGGAAAGGGTAACGCAAGGCAAGGCACGGTCAGGCGAGGCAAGGCTAAGGCACGACTACGCAAGGCTAGGCAATGCACGGAAGGCAAGCAAAGAGTAACGGAAGGCAAGGAATGCAAGGGAAAGCAGGGGAAGGCAAGGGTAACGAAAGGAACGGCACGGCAAGGGGAAACAAGGCTAAGGCACGACAACACAGGGCTAGGCAATGCAGGGCAAGGCAAGGAAAGGGTAACGCAAGGCAAGGCACGGTTTGGGGAGGCAAGGCTAATGCACGACAACGCAAGGCTAGGCAATGCACGGAAGGCAAGCAAAGAGTAACGGAAGGCAAGGAATGCAAGGCAAAGCAAGGCAACGCAAGCAAGGCTATGGCAAGGTGAAAAAAGGCTAAGGCACGACCACGCAAGGCTAGGCAATGCACGGAAGGCAAGCAAAGAGTAATGGAAGGCAAGGAATGCAATGCAAAGCAAGGCAACGCAAGCAAGGCTATGGCAAGGTGAAAAAAGGCTAAGGCACGACCACGCAAGGCTAGGCAATGCACGGAAGGGAAGCAAAGAGTAACGGAAGGCAAGGAAGGCAAGGCAAAGCAAGGCAACGCAAGCAAGGCTATGGCAAGGTGAAAAAAGGCTAAGACACGACAACGCAAGGCTAGGCAATGCACGGAAGGCTAGCAAAGAGTAACGGAAGGCAAGGAAGGCAAGGGAAAGCAAGGCAAGGGTAACGGAAGGAACGGCACGGCAAGGGCAAACAAGGCTAAGGCACGACAACGAACGGTTAGGCATTGCAGGGCAAGGCAAGGTAAGGGTAACACAAGGCAAGGCACGGTCACGCGAGGCAAGGCTAAGGCACGACAACGCAAGGCTAGGCAATGCACGGAAGGCAAGCAAAGAATAACGGAATGCAAGGAAGGCAAGGGAAAGCAAGGCAAGGCAAGGTTACCGGAAGGAACGGCACGGCAAGGGGAAACAAGGCTAAGGCACGGCAACGCACGGCTAGGCAATGCACGGCAAGGCAAGGAAAGGGTAACGCAAGGCAAGGCACGGTGAGGCAAGGCAAGGCTGATGCACGACAACGCACGGCTAGGCAATGCAAGTCAAGGCAAGGAATGGGTAACGCAAGGCAAGGCACGGTCAGGCGAGGCAAGGGTAATGCACGACAACGCAAGGCTACGCAGTGCACGGCTAGGCAAGGAAAGAGTAACAGAAGGAAAGGAAGGCAAGGCAAAGCAAGGCAAGGCAAGTGTAACAAAAGGCACGGCACGGCAAGGGGAAACAAGGCTAAGGTACGGCAACGCAAGGCTAAGCAATGCACGGCCAGGCAAGGAAAGGGTAACGCAAGGCAAGGCACGGTAAGGCAAGGCGAGGCTAATGCACGACAACGCACGGCTTGGCAATGCACGGCAAGGCAAGGAAAGGGTAACGCAAGGCAAGGCACGGTTAGGCGAGGCAAGGCTAAGGCACGACAAGGCTAGGCTAGGCAATGCACGGAAGGCAAGTAAAGAGTAACGGAAGGCAAGGAATGCAAGGCAAAGCAAGGCAACGCAAGCAAGGCTATGGCAAGGTGAAAAAAGGCTAAGGCACGACAACGCAAGGCTAGGCAATGCACGGAAGGCAAGCAAAGAGTAACGGAATGGAAGGAAGGCAAGGCAAAGCAAGCAAGGCTATGGCAAGGTGAAACAAGGCTAAGACACCACAACGCACGGCTAGGCAATGCACGGCCAGCCAAAGAAAAGGTAACGCAAGGCAAGGAACTGTGAGGCAAGGCAAGGCTAATGCACGACAGCGCAAGGCTAGGCAATGCACGGAAGGCAAGCAAAGAGTAACGGAAAACAAGGAAGGGAAGGGAAAGCAAGGCAAGGCAAGGGTAACGGAAGTAACGGCACGGCAAGGGGAAACAAGGCTAAGGCACGACAACGCACGGCTAGGCAATGCACGGCAAGGCAAGGAAAGGGTAACGCCAGGCAAGGCACGGTCAGGCAAGGCAAGGCTAATGCACGACAAGGCAAGGCTTGGCAGTGCACGGCAAGGCAAGGAAAGGGTAACGCAAGGCAAGGCACTGTCAGGCGAGGCAAGGCTAAGGCACGACAACGCAAGGCTAGGCAATGCACGGAAGGCAAGCAAAGAGTAACGGAAGGCAAGGAATGCAAGGCAAAGCAAGGCAACGCAAGCAAGGCTATGGCAAGGTGAAAAAAGGCTAAGGCACGACCACGCAAGGCTAGGCAATGCACGGAAGGCAAGCAAAGAGTAACGGAAGGCAAGGAAGGCAAGGCAAAGCAAGGCAACGCAAGCAAGGCTATGGCAAGGTGAAAAAAGGTTAAGACACGATAACGCAAGGCTAGGCAATGCACGGAAGGCAAGCAAAGAGTAACGGAAGGCAAGGAAGGCAAGGGAAAGCAAGGCAAGTGTAATGGAAGGAACGGCACGGCAAGGGCAAACAAGGCTAAGGCACGACAACGAACGGCTAGGAAATGCACTGCAAGGCAAAGAAAGGGTAACGCAAGGCAAGGCACGGTCAGGCGAGGCAAGGCTAAGGCACGACTACGCAAGGCTAGGCAATGCACGGAAGGCAAGCAAAGAGTAACGGAAGGCAAGGAATGGAAGGGAAAGCAGGGGAAGGCAAGGGTAACGAAAGGAACGGCACGGTAAGGGGAAACAAGGCTAAGGCACGACAACACAGGGCTAGGCAATGCAGGGCAAGGCAAGGTAAGGGAAACGCAAGGCAAGGCACTGTCAGGCGAGGCAAGCGTAAGGCACGACAACGCAAGGCTAGGCAATGCGCGGAAGGCAAGCAAAGAGTAACGGAAGGCAAGGAATGCAAGGCAAAACAAGGCAACGCAAGCAAGTCTATGGCAAGGTGAAAAAAGGCTAAGGCAGGACCACGCAAGGCTAGGCAATGCACGGAAGGCAAGCAAAGAGTAACGGAAGGCAAGGAATGCAATGCAAAGCAAGGCAACGCAAGCAAGGCTATGGCAAGGTGAAAAAAGGCTAAGGCACGACCACGCAAGGCTAGGCAATGCACGGAAGGGAAGCAAAGAGTAACGGAAGGCAAGGAAGGCAAGGCAAAGGAAGGCAACGCAAGCAAGGCTATGGCAAGGTGAAAAAAGGCTAAGACACGACAACGCAAGGCTAGGCAATGCACGGAAGGCAAGCAAAGAGTAACGGAAGGCAAGGATGGCAAGGGAAAGCAAGGCAAGGCAAGGGTAACGGAAGGAACGGCACGGCAAGGGGAAACAAGGCTAAGGCACGACAACGCAGGGCTAGGCAATGCAGGGTAAGGTAAGGAAAGGGTAACACAAGGCAAGGCACGGTTTGGGGAGGCAAGACTAATGCACGACAACGCAAGGCTAGGCAATGCACGGAAAGCAAGCAAAGAGTAACGGAAGGTAAGGAAGGCAAGGGAAAGGAAGGAAAGGCAAGTGTAACGGAAGGAACGGCACGGCAAGGGGAAAGAAGGCTAAGGCACGACAACGCACGGCTAGGCAATGCACGGAAAGGCAAGGAAAGGGTAACGCATGGGAAAGCACGGTCAGGCGATGCAAGGCTAAGGCATGACAACGCAAGGCTAGGCAATGCACGGAAAGCAAGCAAAGAGTAACGGAACGCAAGGAAGGCAAGGGAAAGCAAGGGAAGGCAAGGGTAACGGAAAGAACGGCACGGTAAGGGGTAACAAGTCTAAGGCACGGCAACGCAGGGCTAGGCAATGCACGGCAAGGCAAGGAAAGGGTAACGCAGGGGAAGGCACGGTCAGGTGAGGCAAGGATAAGGCACGACAATGCAAGGCTAGGCAATGCACGGCAAGGAAAGGAAAGAGTAACGGAAGGAAAGGAAGGCAAGGCAAAGCAAGGCAAGGCAAGTGTAACAAAAGGCAAGGCACGGCAAGGGGAAACAAGGCTAAGGCACGACAACGCACGGCTAGGCAATGCACGGCAAGGCAAGGAAAGGGTAACGCAAGGCAAGGCACGGTGAGGCTAGGCAAGGCTAATGCACGACAACGCAAGGCTAGGCAATGCACGACAATGCAAGGAAAGCTTAAAGCAAAGGAAGGCACGGTCAGGCGAGATAAGGCTAAGGCACCACAACGCAAGGCTAGGCAATGCAGGGAAGGGAAGCAAAGAGTAACGGAAGGTAAGCAAGGCAAGGAAAAGCAAGGAAAGGCAAGGGTAACGGAAGGAATTGCACGGCAAGGGGAAACAAGGCTAAGGCACGACAACGCAAGGCTAGGCAATGCACGGAAGGCAAGCAAAGAGTAACGGAAGGTAAGGAAGGCAAGGGAAAGCAAAGAAAGGCAAGTGTAACGGAAGGAACTGCACGGCAAGGGGAAACAAGGCTAAGGCACGACAACGCACGCTAGGCAATGCACGGCAAGGCAAGGCAAGGGTAACGCATGGGAAAGCACGGTCAGGCGAGGCAAGGCTAAGGAAAGCCAACGCAAGGCTAGGCAATGCACGGAAAGCAAGCAAGGAGTAACGGAATGCAAGGAAGGAAAGGGAAAGCAAGGGAAGGCAAGGGTAACGGAAGGAACGGCACGGCAAGGGGTAACAAGGCTAAGGCACGACAACACACGGCTAGGAAATGCACGGCAAGGCAAGGAAAGGGTAACGCAAGGCAAGGCACGGTGAGGCTAGGCAAGGTTAATGCACGACAACGCAAGGCTAGGCAATGCACGACAATGCAAGGAAAGCTTAAAGCAAAGGAAGGCACGGTCAGGCGAGATAAGGCTAAGGCACGACAACGCAAGGCTAGGCAGTGCACGGCTACGCAAGGAAAGAGTAACGGAAGGAAAGGAAGGCAAGGCAAAGCACGGCAAGGCAAGTGTAACAACACGCACGGCACGGCAAGGGGAAACAAGGCTAAGGCACGACAACGCAAGGCTAGGCAATGCACGGAAGGCAAGGAAAGAGTAACGGAAGGCAAGGAATGCAAAGGAAAGCAGGGGAAGGCAAGGGTAACGAAAGGAACGGCACGGTAAGGGGAAACAAGGCTAAGGCACGACAACACAATTCTAGGCAATGCAGGGCAAGGCAAGGAAAGGGTAACGCAAGGCAAGGCACGGTTTGGGGAGGCAAGGCTAATGCACGACAACGCAAGGCTAGGCAATGCACGGAAGGGAAGCAAAGAGTAACGGAAGGCAAGGAAGGCAATGGAAAGCAAGGCAAGGCAAGGGTAACAGAAGGAACGGCACGGCAAGGCAGGGCTAGGCAATGCACGGCAAGGCAAGGAAATTGTAACGCAAGGCAAGGCACGGTGAGGCAAGGCAAGGCTGATGCACGACAACGCACGGCTAGGCAATGCACGGCAAGGCAAGGAAAGGGTAACGCAAGGCAAGGCACGGTCAGGCGAGGCAAGGCTAAGGCACGACAACGCAAGGCTAGGCAATGCACGGAAGGCAAGCAAAGAGTAACGGAAGGCAAGGAAGGCAAGGGAAAGCAGGGGAAGGCAAGGGTAACGGAAGGAACGGCACGGTAAGGGGAAACAAGGCTAAGGCACGACAACGCAGGGCTAGGCAATGCACGGCACGGCATGGAAAGGGTAACGCAAGGCAAGGCACGGTCAGGCGAGGCAAGGGTAATGCACGACAACGCAAGGCTACGCAGTGCACGGCTAGGCAACGAAAGAGTAACGGAAGGAAATAAAGGCAAGGCAAACAAGGCAAGGCAAGTGTAACAAAAGGCACGGCACGTCAAGGGGAAACAAGGCTAAGGCACGGCAACGCAAGGCTAAGCAATGAACGGCCAGGCAAGGAAAGGGTAACGCAAGGCAAGGCACGGTAAGGCAAGGCGAGGCTAATGCACGGCAAGGCAAGGAAAGGGTAACGCAAGGCAAGGCACGGTCAGGCGAGGCAAGGCTAAGGCACGACAACGCAAGGCTAGGCAATGCACGGAAGGCAAGCAAAGAGTAACGGAAGGCAAGGAATGCAAGGGAAAGCAGGGGAAGGCAAGGGTAACGAAAGGAACGGCACGGCAAGGGGAAACAAGGCTAAGGCACGACAACACAGGGCTAGGCAATGCAGGGCAAGGCAAGGAAAGGGTAACGCAAGGCAAGGCACGGTTTGGGGAGGCAAGGCTAATGCACGACAACGCAAGGCTAGGCAATGCACGGAAGGCAAGCAAAGAGTAACGGAAGGCAAGGAATGCAAGGCAAAGCAAGGCAACGCAAGCAAGGCTATGGCAAGGTGAAAAAAGGCTAAGTCACGACCACGCAAGGCTAGGCAATGCACGGAAGGCAAGCAAAGAGTAATGGAAGGCAAGGAATGCAATGCAAAGCAAGGCAACGCAAGCAAGGCTATGGCAAGGTGAAAAAAGGCTAAGGCACGACCACGCAAGGCTAGGCAATGCACGGAAGGGAAGCAAAGAGTAACGGAAGGCAAGGAAGGCAAGGCAAAGCAAGGCAACGCAAGCAAGGCTATGGCAAGGTGAAAAAAGGCTAAGGCACGACAACGCAAGGCTAGGCAATGAACGGAAGGCTAGCAAAGAGTAACGGAAGGCAAGGAAGGCAAGGGAAAGCAAGGCAAGGGTAACGGAAGGAACGGCACGGCAAGGGGAAACAAGGCTAAGGCACGACAACGAACGGCTAGGCATTGCACGGCAAGGCAAGGAAAGGGTAACACAAGGCAAGGCACGGTCACGCGAGGCAAGGCTAAGGCACGACAACGCAAGGCTAGGCAATGCACGGAAGGCAAGCAAAGAATAACGGAATGCAAGGAAGGAAAGGGAAAGCAAGGGAAGGCAAGGGTAACTGAAGGAACGGCACGGCAAGGGGTAACAAGGCTAAGGCACGACAACACACGGCTAGGAAATGCACGGCAAGGCAAGGAAAGGGTAACGCAAGGCAAGGCACGGTGAGGCTAGGCAAGGTTAATGCACGACAACGCAAGGCTAGGCAATGCAAGACAATGCAAGGAAAGCTTAAAGCAAAGGAAGGCACGGTCAGGCGAGATAAGGCTAAGGCACGACAACGCAAGGCTAGGCAATTCAGGGAAGGCAAGCAAAGAGTAACGGAAGGTAAGCAAGGCAAGGAAAAGGAAGGAAAGGCCAGGGTAACGGAAGGAACGGCACGGCAAGGGGAAAAAAGTCTAAGGCACGACACCGAACGCTAGGCAATGAACGGCAAGGCAAGGAAAGGGTAACGCATTTGAAAGCACGGTCAGGCGAAACAAGTCTAAGGCACGACAACGAACGCTAGGCAATGCAGGGAAGGCAAGCAAAGTGTAACGGAAGGTAAGCAAGGCAAGGAAAAGCAAGGAAAGACAAGGGTAAAGGAAGGAATTGCACGGCAAGGGGAAACAAGGCTAAGGCACGGCAACGCAGGCTGGGCAATGCACGGCAAGGCAAGGAAAGGGTAACGCATGGGAAAGTACGTTCAGGCGAGGCAAGGCTAAGGCACGACAACGCAAGGCTAGGCAATGCACGTAAGGCAAGCAAAGAGTAACGGAAGGTAAGGAAGGCAAGGGAAAGCAAAGAAAGGCAAGTGTAACGGAAGGAACTGCACGGCAAGGGGAAACAAGGCTAAGGCACGACAACGCACAGCTAGGCAATGCACGGCAAGGCAAGCAAAGGGTAACGCAAGGCAATGCACGGTGAGGCTAGACAAGGCTAATGCACGAAAACGCAAGGCTAGGCAATGCACGACAATGCAAGGAAAGCTTAAAGCAAAGGAAGGCAAGGTCAGGCGAGATAAGGCAAAGGCACGACAATGCAAGGCTAGGCAATTCAGGGAAGGCAAGCAAAGAGTAACGGAAGGTAAGGAAGGCAAGGAAAAGCAAGGAAAGGCAAGGGTAACGGAAGGAACGGCACGGCAAGGGGGAACAAGTCTAAGGCACGACACCGAACGCTAGGCAATGAACGGCAAGGCAAGGAAAGGGTAACGCATGGGAAAGCACGGTCAGGCGAGGCAAGGCTAAGGCACGACAACGCAAGGCTAGGCAATGCACGGAAGGCAAGCAAAGAGTAACGGAAGGTAAGGAAGGCAAGGGAAAGCAAGGAAAGGCAAGTGTAACGGAAGGAACGGCACGGCAACGGGCAACAAGTCTAAGGCACGACAACGCACGCTAGGCAATGCACGGCAAGGCAAGGAAAGGGTAACGCATGGGAAAGCACGGTCAGGCGAGGCAAGGCTAAGGCATGACAACGCAAGGCTAGGCAATGCACGGAAAGCAAGCAAAGAGTAACGGAACGCAAGGAAGGCAAGGGAAAGCAAGGGAAGGCAAGGGTAACGGAAGGAACGGCACGGCAAGGGGTAAGAAGGCTAAGGCACGACAACGCAGGGCTAGGAAATGCACGGCAAGGCAAGGAAAGGGTAACGCAGGGGAAGGCACGGTCAGGTGAGGCAAGGATAAGGCACGACAATGCAAGGCTAGGCAATGCACGGCAAGGCAAGTAAAGAGTAACGGAAGGAAAGGAAGGCAAGGCAAAGCCAGGCAAGGCAAGTGTAACAAAAGGCACGCCACGGCAAGGGGAATCAAGGCTAAGGCACGACAACGCACGGCTAGGCAATGCACGGCAAGGCAAGGAAAGGGTAACGCAAAGCAAGGCACGGTGAGGCTAGGCAAGGCTAATGCACGACAACGCAAGGCTAGGCAATTCACGACAATGCAAGGAAAGCTTAAAGCAAAGGAAGGCACGGTCAGGCGAGATAAGGCTAAGGCACGACAACGCAAGGCTAGGCAATGCACGGAAGGCAAGCAAACAGTAACGGAAGGTAAGGAAGGCAAGGGAAAGCAAAGAAAGGCAAGTGTAACGGAAGGAACGGCACGGCAAGGGGAAACAAGGCTATGGCACGACAACGCAGGGCTAGGCAATGCACGGCAAGCAAGGAAAGAGTAACGGAAGGAAAGGAAGGCAAGGCAAAGCCAGGCAAGGCAAGTGTAACAAAAGGCACGCAACGGCAAGGGGAAACAAGGCTAAGGCACGACAACACACGGCTAGGAAATGCACGGCAAGGCAAGGAAAGGGTAACGCAAGGCAAGGCACGGTGAGGCTAGGCAAGGCTAATGCACGACAACGCAAGGCTAGGCTATGCACGACAATGCAAGGAAAGCTTAAAGCAAAGGAAGGCACGGTCAGGCGAGATAAGGCTAAGGCACGACAACGCAAGGCTAGGCAATGCACGGAAGGCAAGCAAAGAGTAACGGAAGGTAAGGAAGGCAAGGGAAAGCAAAGAAAGGCAAGTGTAACGGAAGGAACGGCACGGCAATGGGTAACAAGGCTATGGCACGACAACGCACGCTAGGCAATGCACGGGAAGGCAAGGAAAGGGTAACGCATGGGAAAGCACGGTCAGGCGAGGCAAGGCTAAGGAAAGCCAACGCAAGGCTAGGCAATGCACGGAAAGCAAGCAAGGAGTAACGGAATGCAAGGAAGGAAAGGGAAAGCAAGGGAAGGCAAGGGTAACGGAAGGAACGGCACGGCAAGGGGAAACAAGGCTAAGGCACGACAACGCACGCTAGGCAATGCACGGCAAGGCAAGGAAAGGGTAACGCATGGGAAAGCACGGTCAGGCGAGGTAAGGCTAAGGAAATCCAACGCAAGGCTAGGCAATGCACGGAAAGCAAGCAAGGAGTAACGGAATGTAAGGAAGGAAAGGGAAAGCAAGGGAAGGCAAGGGTAACGGAAGGAACGGCACGGCAAGGGGAAACAAGGCTAAGGCACGACAACGCACGCTAGGCAATGCACGGCAAGGCAAGGAAAGGGTAACGCATGGGAAAGCACGGTCAGGCGAGGCAAGGCTAAGGCACGATAACCCAAGGCTAGGCAATGCACGGAAGGCAAGCAAAGAGTAACGGAAGGTAAGGAATGAAAGGGAAAGCAAAGAAAGGCAAGTGTAACGGAAGGAACGGCACGGCAAGGGGAAACAAGGCTAAGGCACGACAACGCACGGCTAGGCAATGCACGGCAAGGCAAGCAAACGGTAACGCAAGGAAAGGCACGGTGAGGCTAGGCAAGGCTAATGCACGAAAACGCATGGCTAGGCGATGCACGACAATGCAAGGAAAGCTTAAAGCAAAGGAAGGCAAGGTCAGGCGAGATAAGGCTAAGGCACGACAACGCAAGGCTAGGAAATTCAGGGAAGGCAAGTAAAGAGTAACGGAAGGTAAGCAAGGCAAGGAAAAGGAAGGAAAGGCCAGGGTAACGGAAGGAACGGCACGGCAAGGGGAAACAAGGCTAAGACACGACAATGCACGGCTAGGCAAGGCACGGCAAGGCAAGGAAAGGGTAATGCAAGGCAAGGCACGGTCAGGCGAGGCAAGGCTAAGGCACGACAACGCAAGGCTAGGCAATGCACGGAAGGCAAGCAAAGAGTAACGGAAGGCAAGGAAGGCAAGGGAAAGGAAAGGCACGGCAAGGGGAAACAAGGCTAAGGCACGACAACGCACGGTTAGGCAATGCACGGCAAGGCAAGGAAAGGGTAAAGCAAGGGAAGGAACGGTCAGGCGAGACAAGGCTAAGGCACGACAACGCAAGGCTAGGCAATGCACGGCAAGGCAAGGAAAGGGTAACGCAGGGGAAGGCACGGTCAGTTGAGGCAAGGATAAGGCACGACAATGCAAGGCTAGGCAATGCACGGCAAGGCAAGGAAAGAGTAACGCAAGGCAAGGCACGGTGAGGCTAGGCAAGGCTAATGCACGACAACGCAAGGCTAGGCAATGCACGACAATGCAAGTAAAGCTTAAAGCAAAGGAAGGCACGGTCAGTCGAGATAAGGCTAAGGCACGACAACGCAAGGCTAGGCAATGCACGGAAAGCAAGCAAAGAGTAACGGAACGCAAGGAAGGCAAGGGAAAGCAAGGGAAGGCAAGGGTAACGGAAGGAACGGCACGGCAAGGGGTATCAAGGCTAAGGCACGACAACGCAGGGCTAGGCAATGCACGGCAAGGCAAGGAAAGAGTAACGGAAGGAAAGGAAGGCAAGGCAAAGCCAGGCAAGGCAAGTGTAACAAAAGGCACGCAACGGCAAGGGGAAACAAGGCTAAGGCACGACAACACACGGCTAGGAAATGCACGGCAAGGCAAGGAAAGGGTAACGCAAGGCAAGGCACGGTGAGGCTAGGCAAGGCTAATGCACGACAACGCAAGGCTAGGCAATGCACGACAATGCAAGTAAAGCTTAAAGCAAAGGAAGGCACGGTCAGGCGAGATAAGGCTAAGGCACGACAACGCAAGGCTAGGCAATGCACGGAAGGCAAGCAAAGAGTAACGGAAGGTAAGGAAGGCAAGGGAAAGCAAAGAAAGGCAAGTGTAACGGAAGGAACGGCACGGCAAGGGGAAACAAGGCTAAGGCACGACAACGCACGCTAGGCAATGCTCGGCAAGGCAAGGAAAGGGTAACGCATGGGAAAGCACGGTCAGGCGAGGCAAGGCTAAGGAAAGCCAACGCAAGGCTAGGCAATGCACGGAAAGCAAGCAAGGAGTAACGGAATGCAAGGAAGGAAAGGGAAAGCAAGGGAAGGCAAGGGTAACGGAAGGAACGGCACGGCAAGGGGTAACAAGGCTAAGGCACGACAACACACGGCTAGGAAATGCACGGCAAGGCAAGGAAAGGGTAACGCAAGGCAAGGCACGGTGAGGCTAGGCAAGGTTAATGCACGACAACGCAAGGCTAGGCAATGCAAGACAATGCAAGGAAAGCTTAAAGCAAAGGAAGGCACGGTCAGGCGAGATAAGGCTAAGGCACGACAACGCAAGGCTAGGCAATTCAGGGAAGGCAAGCAAAGAGTAACGGAAGGTAAGCAAGGCAAGGAAAAGGAAGGAAAGGCCAGGGTAACGGAAGGAACGGAACGACAAGGGGAAAAAAGTCTAAGGCACGACACCGAACGCTAGGCAATGAACGGCAAGGCAAGGAAAGGGTAACGCATTTGAAAGCACGGTAAGGGGAGGCAACGCTAAGGCACGACAACGCAAGGCTAGGCAATGCACGGAAGGCAAGCAAAGAGTAACGGAAGGTAAGGAAGGCAAGGGAAAGGAAGGAAAGGCAAGTGTAACGGAAGGAACGGCACGGCAAGGGGAAACAATGCTAAGGCACGACAACGCACGGCTAGGCAATGCACGGAAAGGCAAGGAAAGGGTAACGCATGGGAAAGCACGGTCAGGCGATGCAAGGATAAGGCATGACAACGCAAGGCTAGGCAATGCACGGAAAGCAAGCAAAGAGTAACGGAACGCAAGGAAGGCAAGGGAAAGCAAGGGAAGGCAAGGGTAACGGAACGAACGGCACGGCAAGGGGTAACAAGGCTAAGGCACGACAACACACGGCTAGGAAATGCACGGCAAGTCAAGGAAAGGGTAACGCAAGGCAAGGCACGGTGAGGCTAGGCAAGGTTAATGCACGACAACGCAAGGCTAGGCAGTGCACGGCTACGCAAGGAAAGAGTAACTGAAGGAAAGGAAGGGAAGGCAAAGCACGGCAAGGCAAGTGTAACAACACGCACGGCACGGCAAGGGGAAACAAGGCTAAGGCACGACAACGCAAGGCTAGGCAATGCACGGAAGGCAAGCAAAGAGTAACGGAAGGCAAGGAATGCAAAGGAAAGCAGGGGAAGGCAAGGGTAACGAAAGGAACGGTACGGTAAGGGGAAACAAGGCTAAGGCACGACAACACAATTCTAGGCAATGCAGGGCAAGGCAAGGAAAGGGTAACGCAAGGCAAGGCACGGTTTGGGGAGGCAAGGCTAATGCACGACAACGCAAGGCTAGGCAATGCACGGAAGGGAAGCAAAGAGTAACGGAAGGCAAGGAAGGCAAGGGAAAGCAAGTCAAGGCAAGGGTAACGGAAGGAACGGCACGGCAAGGGGAAACAAGGCTAAGGCACGGCAACGCAGGGCTAGGCAATGCACGGCAAGGCAAGGAAAGTGTAACGCAAGGCAAGGCACGGTGAGGCAAGGCAAGGCTGATGCACGACAACGCACGGCTAGGCAATGCACGGCAAGGCAAGGAAAGGGTAACGCAAGGCAAGGCACGGTCAGGCGAGGCAAGGCTAAGGCACGACAACGCAAGGCTAGGCAATGCACGGAAGGCAAGCAAAGAGTAACGGAAGGCAAGGAAGGCAAGGGAAAGCAGGGGAAGGCAAGGGTAACGGAAGGAACGGCACGGTAAGGGGAAACAAGGCTAAGGCACGACAACGCAGGGCTAGGCAATGCACGGCACGGCAAGGAAAGGGTAACGCAAGGCAAGGCACGGTCAGGCGAGGCAAGGGTAATGCACGACAACGCAAGGCTACGCAGTGCACGGCTAGGCAAGGAAAGAGTAACGGAAGGAAATAAAGGCAAGGCAAACAAGGCAAGGCAAGTGTAACAAAAGGCACGGCACGGCAAGGGGAAACAAGGCTAAGGCACGGCAACGCAAGGCTAAGCAATGAACGGCCAGGCAAGGAAAGGGTAACGCAAGGCAAGGCACGGTAAGGCAAGGCGAGGCTAATGCACGACAACGCACGGCTAGGCAATTCACGGCAACGCAAGGAAAGGGTAACGCAAGGCAAGGCACGGTCAGGCGAGGCAAGGCTAAGGCACGACTACGCAAGGCTAGGCAATGCACGGAAGGCAAGCAAAGAGTAACGGAAGGCAAGGAATGCAAGGGAAAGCAGGGGAAGGCAAGGGTAACGAAAGGAACGGCACGGCAAGGGGAAACAAGGCTAAGGCACGACAACACAGGGCTAGGCAATGCAGGGCAAGGCAAGGAAAGGGTAACGCAAGGCAAGGCACGGTTTGGGGAGGCAAGGCTAATGCACGACAACGCAAGGCTAGGCAATGCACGGAAGGCAAGCAAAGAGTAACGGAAGGCAAGGAATGCAAGGCAAAGCAAGGCAACGCAAGCAAGGCTATGGCAAGGTGAAAAAAGGCTAAGGCACGACCACGCAAGGCTAGGCAATGCACGGAAGGCAAGCAAAGAGTAATGGAAGGCAAGGAATGCAATGCAAAGCAAGGCAACGCAAGCAAGGCTATGGCAAGGTGAAAAAAGGCTAAGGCACGACCACGCAAGGCTAGGCAATGCACGGAAGGGAAGCAAAGAGTAACGGAAGGCAAGGAAGGCAAGGCAAAGCAAGGCAACGCAAGCAAGGCTATGGCAAGGTGAAAAAAGGCTAAGACACGACAACGCAAGGCTAGGCAATGCACGGAAGGCTAGCAAAGAGTAACGGAAGGCAAGGAAGGCAAGGGAAAGCAAGGCAAGGGTAACGGAAGGAACGGCACGGCAAGGGCAAACAAGGCTAAGGCACGACAACGAACGGCTAGGCATTGCAGGGCAAGGCAAGGTAAGGGTAACACAAGGCAAGGCACGGTCACGCGAGGCAAGGCTAAGGCACGAGAACGCAAGGCTAGGCAATGCACGGAAGGCAAGCAAAGAATAACGGAATGCAAGGAAGGAAAGGGAAAGCAAGGGAAGGCAAGGGTAACTGAAGGAACGGCACGGCAAGGGGTAACAAGGCTAAGGCACGACAACACACGGCTAGGAAATGCACGGCAAGGCAAGGAAAGGGTAACGCAAGGCAAGGCACGGTGAGGCTAGGCAAGGTTAATGCACGACAACGCAAGGCTAGGCAATGCAAGACAATGCAAGGAAAGCTTAAAGCAAAGGAAGGCACGGTCAGGCGAGATAAGGCTAAGGCACGACAACGCAAGGCTAGGCAATTCAGGGAAGGCAAGCAAAGAGTAAAGGAAGGTAAGCAAGGCAAGGAAAAGGAAGGAAAGGCCAGGGTAACGGAAGGAACGGCACGGCAAGGGGAAAAAAGTCTAAGGCACGACACCGAACGCTAGGCAATGAACGGCAAGGCAAGGAAAGGGTAACGCATTTGAAAGCACGGTCAGGCGAGGCAACGCTAAGGCACGACAACGCAAGGCTAGGCAATGCATGGAAGTGAAGCAAAGAGTAACGGAAGGTAAGCAAGGCAAGGAAAAGCAAGGAAAGACAAGGGTAAAGGAAGGAATTGCACGGCAAGGGGAAACAAGGCTAAGGCACGGCAACGCAGGCTGGGCAATGCACGGCAAGGCAAGGAAAGGGTAACGCATGGGAAAGTACGTTCAGGCGAGGCAAGGCTAAGGCACGACAACGCAAGGCTAGGCAATGCACGTAAGGCAAGCAAAGAGTAACGGAAGGTAAGGAAGGCAAGGGAAAGCAAAGAAAGGCAAGTGTAACGGAAGGAACTGCACGGCAAGGGGAAACAAGGCTAAGGCACGACAACGCACAGCTAGGCAATGCACGGCAAGGCAAGCAAAGGGTAACGCAAGGCAATGCACGGTGAGGCTAGACAAGGCTAATGCACGAAAACGCAAGGCTAGGCAATGCACGACAATGCAAGGAAAGCTTAAAGCAAAGGAAGGCAAGGTCAGGCGAGATAAGGCAAAGGCACGACAATGCAAGGCTAGGCAATTCAGGGAAGGCAAGCAAAGAGTAACGGAAGGTAAGGAAGGCAAGGAAAAGCAAGGAAAGGCAAGGGTAACGGAAGGAACGGCACGGCAAGGGGGAACAAGTCTAAGGCACGACACCGAACGCTAGGCAATGAACGGCAAGGCAAGGAAAGGGTAACGCATGGGAAAGCACGGTCAGGCGAGGCAAGGCTAAGGCACGACAACGCAAGGCTAGGCAATGCACGGAAGGCAAGCAAAGAGTAACGGAAGGTAAGGAAGGCAAGGGAAAGCAAGGAAAGGCAAGTGTAACGGAAGGAACGGCACGGCAACGGGCAACAAGTCTAAGGCACGACAACGCACGCTAGGCAATGCACGGCAAGGCAAGGAAAGGGTAACGCATGGGAAAGCACGGTCAGGCGAGGCAAGGCTAAGGCATGACAACGCAAGGCCAGGCAATGCACGGAAAGCAAGCAAAGAGTAACGGAACGCAAGGAAGGCAAGGGAAAGCAAGGGAAGGCAAGGGTAACGGAAGGAACGGCACGGCAAGGGGTAAGAAGGCTAAGGCACGACAACGCAGGGCTAGGAAATGCACGGCAAGGCAAGGAAAGGGTAACGCAGGGGAAGGCACGGTCAGGTGAGGCAAGGATAAGGCACGACAATGCAAGGCTAGGCAATGCACGGCAAGGCAAGTAAAGAGTAACGGAAGGAAAGGAAGGCAAGGCAAAGCCAGGCAAGGCAAGTGTAACAAAAGGCACGCCACGGCAAGGGGAATCAAGGCTAAGGCACGACAACGCACGGCTAGGCAATGCACGGCAAGGCAAGGAAAGGGTAACGCAAAGCAAGGCACGGTGAGGCTAGGCAAGGCTAATGCACGACAACGCAAGGCTAGGCAATGCACGACAATGCAAGGAAAGCTTAAAGCAAAGGAAGGCACGGTCAGGCGAGATAAGGCTAAGGCACGACAACGCAAGGCTAGGCAATGCACGGAAGGCAAGCAAACAGTAACGGAAGGTAAGGAAGGCAAGGGAAAGCAAAGAAAGGCAAGTGTAACGGAAGGAACGGCACGGCAAGGGGAAACAAGGCTATGGCACGACAACGCAGGGCTAGGCAATGCACGGCAAGCAAGGAAAGAGTAACGGAAGGAAAGGAAGGCAAGGCAAAGCCAGGCAAGGCAAGTGTAACAAAAGGCACGCAACGGCAAGGGGAAACAAGGCTAAGGCACGACAACACACGGCTAGGAAATGCACGGCAAGGCAAGGAAAGGGTAACGCAAGGCAAGGCACGGTGAGGCTAGGCAAGGCTAATGCACGACAACGCAAGGCTAGGCTATGCACGACAATGCAAGTAAAGCTTAAAGCAAAGGAAGGCACGGTCAGGCGAGATAAGACTAAGGCACGACAACGCAAGGCTAGGCAATGCACGGAAGGCAAGCAAAGAGTAACGGAAGGTAAGGAAGGCAAGGGAAAGCAAAGAAAGGCAAGTGTAACGGAAGGAACGGCACGGCAAGGGGTAACAAGGCTATGGCACGACAACGCACGCTAGGCAATGCACGGGAAGGCAAGGAAAGGGTAACGCATGGGAAAGCACGGTCAGGCGAGGCAAGGCTAAGGAAAGCCAATGCAAGGCTAGGCAATGCACGGAAAGCAAGCAAGGAGTAACGGAATGCAAGGAAGGAAAGGGAAAGCAAGGGAAGGCAAGGGTAACGGAAGGAACGGCACGGCAAGGGGAAACAAGGCTAAGGCACGACAACGCACGCTAGGCAATGCACGGCAAGGCAAGGAAAGGGTAACGCATGGGAAAGCACGGTCAGGCGAGGTAAGGCTAAGGAAATCCAACGCAAGGCTAGGCAATGCACGGAAAGCAAGCAAGGAGTAACGGAATGTAAGGAAGGAAAGGGAAAGCAAGGGAAGGCAAGGGTAACGGAAGGAACGGCACGGCAAGGGGAAACAAGGCTAAGGCACGACAACGCACGCTAGGCAATGCACGGCAAGGCAAGGAAAGGGTAACGCATGGGAAAGCACGGTCAGGCGAGGCAAGGCTAAGGCACGACAACCCAAGCCTAGGCAATGCACGGAAGGCAAGCAAAGAGAAACGGAAGGTAAGGAAGGAAAGGGAAAGCAAAGAAAGGCAAGTGTAACGGAAGGAACGGCACGGCAAGGGGAAACAAGGCTAAGGCACGACAAGGCACGGCTAGGCAATGCACGGCAAGGCAAGCAAACGGTAACGCAAGGAAAGGCACGGTGAGGCTAGGCAAGGCTAATGCACGAAAACGCATGGCTAGGCGATGCACGACAATGCAAGGAAAGCTTAAAGCAAAGGAAGGCAAGGTCAGGCGAGATAAGGCTAAGGCACGACAACGCAAGGCTAGGCAATGCACGGAAAGGCAAGGAAAGGGTAACGCATGGGAAAGCACGGTCAGGCGATGCAAGGATAAGGCATGACAACGCAAGGCTAGGCAATGCACGGAAAGCAAGCAAAGAGTAACGGAACGCAAGGAAGGCAAGGGAAAGCAAGGGAAGGCAAGGGTAACGGAAGGAACGGCACGGCAAGGGGTAACAAGGCTAAGGCACGACAACACACGGCTAGGAAATGCACGGCAAGGCAAGGAAAGGGTAACGCAAGGCAAGGCACGGTCAGGCGAGGCAAGGGTAATGCACGACAACGCAAGGCTACGCAGTGCACGGCTACGCAAGGAAAGAGTAACGGAAGGAAAGGAAGGCAAGGCAAAGCACGGCAAGGCAAGTGTAACAACACGCACGGCACGGCAAGGGGAAACAAGGCTAAGGCACGACAACGCAAGGCTAGGCAATGCACGGAAGGCAAGCAAAGAGTAACGGAAGGCAAGGAATGCAAAGGAAAGCAGGGGAAGGCAAGGGTAACGAAAGGAACGGTACGGTAAGGGGAAACAAGGCTAAGGCACGACAACACAATTCTAGGCAATGCAGGGCAAGGCAAGGAAAGGGTAACGCAAGGCAAGGCACGGTTTGGGGAGGCAAGGCTAATGCACGACAACGCAAGGCTAGGCAATGCACGGAAGGGAAGCAAAGAGTAACGGAAGGCAAGGAAGGCAAGGGAAAGCAAGTCAAGGCAAGGGTAACGGAAGGAACGGCACGGCAAGGGGAAACAAGGCTAAGGCACGGCAACGCAGGGCTAGGCAATGCACGGCAAGGCAAGGAAAGTGTAACGCAAGGCAAGGCACGGTGAGGCAAGGCAAGGCTGATGCACGACAACGCACGGCTAGGCAATGCACGGCAAGGCAAGGAAAGGGTAACGCAAGGCAAGGCACGGTCAGGCGAGGCAAGGCTAAGGCACGACAACGCAAGGCTAGGCAATGC
Source organism: Macrotis lagotis (assembly GCF_037893015.1). Taxonomy (NCBI): domain Eukaryota; kingdom Metazoa; phylum Chordata; class Mammalia; order Peramelemorphia; family Peramelidae; genus Macrotis; species Macrotis lagotis. The sequence goes on from NW_027421965.1 coordinate 33,699, forward strand.
ACGGAAGGCAAGCAAAGAGTAACGGAAGGCAAGGAAGGCAAGGGAAAGCAGGGGAAGGCAAGGGTAACGGAAGGAACGGCACGGTAAGGGGAAACAAGGCTAAGGCACGACAACGCAGGGCTAGGCAATGCACGGCACGGCAAGGAAAGGGTAACGCAAGGCAAGGCACGGTCAGGCGAGGCAAGGGTAATGCACGACAACGCAAGGCTACGCAGTGCACGGCTAGCCAAGGAAAGAGTAACGGAAGGAAATAAAGGCAAGGCAAACAAGGCAAGGCAAGTGTAACAAAAGGCACGGCACGGCAAGGGGAAACAAGGCTAAGGCACGGCAACGCAAGGCTAAGCAATGAACGGCCAGGCAAGGAAAGGGTAACGCAAGGCAAGGCACGGTAAGGCAAGGCGAGGCTAATGCACGACAACGCACGGCTAGGCAATTCACGGCAACGCAAGGAAAGGGTAACGCAAGGCAAGGCACGGTCAGGCGAGGCAAGGCTAAGGCACGACTACGCAAGGCTAGGCAATGCACGGAAGGCAAGCAAAGAGTAACGGAAGGCAAGGAATGCAAGGGAAAGCAGGGGAAGGCAAGGGTAACGAAAGGAACGGCACGGCAAGGGGAAACAAGGCTAAGGCACGACAACACAGGGCTAGGCAATGCAGGGCAAGGCAAGGAAAGGGTAACGCAAGGCAAGGCACGGTTTGGGGAGGCAAGGCTAATGCACGACAACGCAAGGCTAGGCAATGCACGGAAGGCAAGCAAAGAGTAACGGAAGGCAAGGAATGCAAGGCAAAGCAAGGCAACGCAAGCAAGGCTATGGCAAGGTGAAAAAAGGCTAAGGCACGACCACGCAAGGCTAGGCAATGCACGGAAGGCAAGCAAAGAGTAATGGAAGGCAAGGAATGCAATGCAAAGCAAGGCAACGCAAGCAAGGCTATGGCAAGGTGAAAAAAGGCTAAGGCACGACCACGCAAGGCTAGGCAATGCACGGAAGGGAAGCAAAGAGTAACGGAAGGCAAGGAAGGCAAGGCAAAGCAAGGCAACGCAAGCAAGGCTATGGCAAGGTGAAAAAAGGCTAAGACACGACAACGCAAGGCTAGGCAATGCACGGAAGGCTAGCAAAGAGTAACGGAAGGCAAGGAAGGCAAGGGAAAGCAAGGCAAGGGTAACGGAAGGAACGGCACGGCAAGGGCAAACAAGGCTAAGGCACGACAACGAACGGCTAGGCATTGCAGGGCAAGGCAAGGTAAGGGTAACACAAGGCAAGGCACGGTCACGCGAGGCAAGGCTAAGGCACGAGAACGCAAGGCTAGGCAATGCACGGAAGGCAAGCAAAGAATAACGGAATGCAAGGAAGGAAAGGGAAAGCAAGGGAAGGCAAGGGTAACTGAAGGAACGGCACGGCAAGGGGTAACAAGGCTAAGGCACGACAACACACGGCTAGGAAATGCACGGCAAGGCAAGGAAAGGGTAACGCAAGGCAAGGCACGGTGAGGCTAGGCAAGGTTAATGCACGACAACGCAAGGCTAGGCAATGCACGACAATGCAAGGAAAGCTTAAAGCAAAGGAAGGCACGGTCAGGCGAGATAAGGCTAAGGCACGACAACGCAAGGCTAGGCAATTCAGGGAAGGCAAGCAAAGAGTAACGGAAGGTAAGCAAGGCAAGGAAAAGGAAGGAAAGGCCAGGGTAACGGAAGGAACGGCACGGCAAGGGGAAAAAAGTCTAAGGCACGACACCGAACGCTAGGCAATGAACGGCAAGGCAAGGAATGGGTAACGCATTTGAAAGCACGGTCAGGCGAGGCAACGCTAAGGCACGACAACGCAAGGCTAGGCAATGCATGGAAGTGAAGCAAAGAGTAACGGAAGGTAAGCAAGGCAAGGAAAAGCAAGGAAAGACAAGGGTAAAGGAAGGAATTGCACGGCAAGGGGAAACAAGGCTAAGGCACGGCAACGCAGGCTGGGCAATGCACGGCAAGGCAAGGAAAGGGTAACGCATGGGAAAGTACGTTCAGGCGAGGCAAGGCTAAGGCACGACAACGCAAGGCTAGGCAATGCACGTAAGGCAAGCAAAGAGTAACGGAAGGTAAGGAAGGCAAGGGAAAGCAAAGAAAGGCAAGTGTAACGGAAGGAACTGCACGGCAAGGGGAAACAAGGCTAAGGCACGACAACGCACAGCTAGGCAATGCACGGCAAGGCAAGCAAAGGGTAACGCAAGGCAATGCACGGTGAGGCTAGACAAGGCTAATGCACGAAAACGCAAGGCTAGGCAATGCACGACAATGCAAGGAAAGCTTAAAGCAAAGGAAGGCAAGGTCAGGCGAGATAAGGCAAAGGCACGACAATGCAAGGCTAGGCAATTCAGGGAAGGCAAGCAAAGAGTAACGGAAGGTAAGGAAGGCAAGGAAAAGCAAGGAAAGGCAAGGGTAACGGAAGGAACGGCACGGCAAGGGGGAACAAGTCTAAGGCACGACACCGAACGCTAGGCAATGAACGGCAAGGCAAGGAAAGGGTAACGCATGGGAAAGCACGGTCAGGCGAGGCAAGGCTAAGGCACGACAACGCAAGGCTAGGCAATGCACGGAAGGCAAGCAAAGAGTAACGGAAGGTAAGGAAGGCAAGGGAAAGCAAGGAAAGGCAAGTGTAACGGAAGGAACGGCACGGCAACGGGCAACAAGTCTAAGGCACGACAACGCACGCTAGGCAATGCACGGCAAGGCAAGGAAAGGGTAACGCATGGGAAAGCACGGTCAGGCGAGGCAAGGCTAAGGCATGACAACGCAAGGCTAGGCAATGCACGGAAAGCAAGCAAAGAGTAACGGAACGCAAGGAAGGCAAGGGAAAGCAAGGGAAGGCAAGGGTAACGGAAGGAACGGCACGGCAAGGGGTAAGAAGGCTAAGGCACGACAACGCAGGGCTAGGAAATGCACGGCAAGGCAAGGAAAGGGTAACGCAGGGGAAGGCACGGTCAGGTGAGGCAAGGATAAGGCACGACAATGCAAGGCTAGGCAATGCACGGCAAGGCAAGTAAAGAGTAACGGAAGGAAAGGAAGGCAAGGCAAAGCCAGGCAAGGCAAGTGTAACAAAAGGCACGCCACGGCAAGGGGAATCAAGGCTAAGGCACGACAACGCACGGCTAGGCAATGCACGGCAAGGCAAGGAAAGGGTAACGCAAAGCAAGGCACGGTGAGGCTAGGCAAGGCTAATGCACGACAACGCAAGGCTAGGCAATGCACGACAATGCAAGGAAAGCTTAAAGCAAAGGAAGGCACGGTCAGGCGAGATAAGGCTAAGGCACGACAACGCAAGGCTAGGCAATGCACGGAAGGCAAGCAAACAGTAACGGAAGGTAAGGAAGGCAAGGGAAAGCAAAGAAAGGCAAGTGTAACGGAAGGAACGGCACGGCAAGGGGAAACAAGGCTATGGCACGACAACGCAGGGCTAGGCAATGCACGGCAAGCAACGAAAGAGTAACGGAAGGAAAGGAAAGCAAGGCAAAGCCAGGCAAGGCAAGTGTAACAAAAGGCACGCAACGGCAAGGGGAAACAAGGCTAAGGCACGACAACACACGGCTAGGAAATGCACGGCAAGGCAAGGAAAGGGTAACGCAAGGCAAGGCACGGTGAGGCTAGGCAAGGCTAATGCACGACAACGCAAGGCTAGGCTATGCACGACAATGCAAGTAAAGCTTAAAGCAAAGGAAGGCACGGTCAGGCGAGATAAGGCTAAGGCACGACAACGCAAGGCTAGGCAATGCACGGAAGGCAAGCAAAGAGTAACGGAAGGTAAGGAAGGCAAGGGAAAGCAAAGAAAGGCAAGTGTAACGGAAGGAACGGCACGGCAAGGGGTAACAAGGCTATGGCACGACAACGCACGCTAGGCAATGCACGGGAAGGCAAGGAAAGGGTAACGCATGGGAAAGCACGGTCAGGCGAGGCAAGGCTAAGGAAAGCCAACGCAAGGCTAGGCAATGCACGGAAAGCAAGCAAGGAGTAACGGAATGCAAGGAAGGAAAGGGAAAGCAAGGGAAGGCAAGGGTAACGGAAGGAACGGCACGGCAAGGGGAAACAAGGCTAAGGCACGACAACGCACGCTAGGCAATGCACGGCAAGGCAAGGAAAGGGTAACGCATGGGAAAGCACGGTCAGGCGAGGTAAGGCTAAGGAAATCCAACGCAAGGCTAGGCAATGCACGGAAAGCAAGCAAGGAGTAACGGAATGTAAGGAAGGAAAGGGAAAGCAAGGGAAGGCAAGGGTAACGGAAGGAACGGCACGGCAAGGGGAAACAAGGCTAAGGCACGACAACGCACGCTAGGCAATGCACGGCAAGGCAAGGAAAGGGTAACGCATGGGAAAGCACGGTCAGGCGAGGCAAGGCTAAGGCACGACAACCCAAGCCTAGGCAATGCACGGAAGGCAAGCAAAGAGAAACGGAAGGTAAGGAAGGAAAGGGAAAGCAAAGAAAGGCAAGTGTAACGGAAGGAACGGCACGGCAAGGGAAAACAAGGCTAAGGCACGACAAGGCACGGCTAGGCAATGCACGGCAAGGCAAGCAAACGGTAACGCAAGGAAAGGCACGGTGAGGCTAGGCAAGGCTAATGCACGAAAACGCATGGCTAGGCGATGCACGACAATGCAAGGAAAGCTTAAAGCAAAGGAAGGCAAGGTCAGGCGAGATAAGGCTAAGGCACGACAACGCAAGGCTAGGAAATTCAGGGAAGGCAAGTAAAGAGTAACGGAAGGTAAGCAAGGCAAGGAAAAGGAAGGAAAGGCCAGGGTAACGGAAGGAACGGCACGGCAAGGGGAAACAAGGCTAAGGCACGGCAACGCAGGCTAGGCAATGCACGGCAAGGCAAGGAAAGGGTAATGCATGGGAAAGCACGTTCAGGCGAGGCAAGGCTAAGGCACAACAACGCAAGGCTAGGCAATGCACGGAAGGCAAGAAAAGAGTAACGGAAGGCAAGGAAGGCAAGGGAAAGCAAGGGAAGGCAAGGGTAACGGAAGGAAGACACGGCAAGGGGAAACAAGGCTAAGGCACGACAACGCACGGTTAGGCAATGCACAGCAAGGCAAGGAAAGGGTAAAGCAAGGGAAGGCACGGTCAGGCGAGGCAAGGCTAAGGCACGACAACGCAGGGCTAGGCAATGCACGGCAAGGCAAGGAAAGGGTAACGCAGGGGAAGGCACGGTCAGTTGAGGCAAGGATAAGGCACGACAATGCAAGGCTAGGCAATGCACGGCAAGGCAAGGAAAGAGTAACGCAAGGCAAGGCACGGTGAGGCTAGGCAAGGCTAATGCACGACAACGCAAGGCTAGGCAATGCACGACAATGCAAGTAAAGCTTAAAGCAAAGGAAGGCACGGTCAGTCGAGATAAGGCTAAGGCACGACAACGCAAGGCTAGGCAATGCACGGAAAGCAAGCAAAGAGTAACGGAACGCAAGGAAGGCAAGGGAAAGCAAGGGAAGGCAAGGGTAACGGAAGGAACGGCACGGCAAGGGGTATCAAGGCTAAGGCACGACAACGCAGGGCTAGGCAATGCACGGCAAGGCAAGGAAAGAGTAACGGAAGGAAAGGAAGGCAAGGCAAAGCCAGGCAAGGCAAGTGTAACAAAAGGCACGCAACGGCAAGGGGAAACAAGGCTAAGGCACGACAACACACGGCTAGGAAATGCACGGCAAGGCAAGGAAAGGGTAACGCAAGGCAAGGCACGGTGAGGCTAGGCAAGGCTAATGCACGACAACGCAAGGCTAGGCAATGCACGACAATGCAAGTAAAGCTTAAAGCAAAGGAAGGCACGGTCAGGCGAGATAAGGCTAAGGCACGACAACGCAAGGCTAGGCAATGCACGGAAGGCAAGCAAAGAGTAACGGAAGGTAAGGAAGGCAAGGGAAAGCAAAGAAAGGCAAGTGTAACGGAAGGAACGGCACGGCAAGGGGAAACAAGGCTAAGGCACGACAACGCACGCTAGGCAATGCTCGGCAAGGCAAGGAAAGGGTAACGCATGGGAAAGCACGGTCAGGCGAGGCAAGGCTAAGGAAAGCCAACGCAAGGCTAGGCAATGCACGGAAAGCAAGCAAGGAGTAACGGAATGCAAGGAAGGAAAGGGAAAGCAAGGGAAGGCAAGGGTAACGGAAGGAACGGCACGGCAAGGGGTAACAAGGCTAAGGCACGACAACACACGGCTAGGAAATGCACGGCAAGGCAAGGAAAGGGTAACGCAAGGCAAGGCACGGTGAGGCTAGGCAAGGTTAATGCACGACAACGCAAGGCTAGGCAATGCAAGACAATGCAAGGAAAGCTTAAAGCAAAGGAAGGCACGGTCAGGCGAGATAAGGCTAAGGCACGACAACGCAAGGCTAGGCAATTCAGGGAAGGCAAGCAAAGAGTAACGGAAGGTAAGCAAGGCAAGGAAAAGGAAGGAAAGGCCAGGGTAACGGAAGGAACGGAACGGCAAGGGGAAAAAAGTCTAAGGCACGACACCGAACGCTAGGCAATGAACGGCAAGGCAAGGAAAGGGTAACGCATTTGAAAGCACGGTAAGGGGAGGCAACGCTAAGGCACGACAACGCAAGGCTAGGCAATGCACGGAAGGCAAGCAAAGAGTAACGGAAGGTAAGGAAGGCAAGGGAAAGGAAGGAAAGGCAAGTGTAACGGAAGGAACGGCACGACAAGGGGAAACAATGCTAAGGCACGACAACGCACGGCTAGGCAATGCACGGAAAGGCAAGGAAAGGGTAACGCATGGGAAAGCACGGTCAGGCGATGCAAGGATAAGGCATGACAACGCAAGGCTAGGCAATGCACGGAAAGCAAGCAAAGAGTAACGGAACGCAAGGAAGGCAAGGGAAAGCAAGGGAAGGCAAGGGTAACGGAAGGAACGGCACGGTAAGGGGTAACAAGTCTAAGGCACGGCAACGCAGGGCTAGGCAATGCACGGCAAGGCAAGGAAAGGGTAACGCAGGGGAAAGCACGGTCAGGCGAGGCAAGGCTAAGGCACGACAATGCAAGGCTAGGCAATGCACGGCAAGGCAAGGAAAGAGTAACGGAAGGAAAGGAAGGGAAGTCAAAGCCAGGAAAGGCAAGTGTAACAAAAGGCACGCCACTGCAAGGGGAAACAAGGCTAAGGCACGACAACGCACGGCTAGGCAATGCACGGCAAGGCAAGGAAAGGGTAACGCAAGGCAAGGCACGGTGAGGCTAGGCAAGGCTAATGCACGACAACGCAAGGCTAGGCAATGCACGACAATGCAAGGAAAGCTTAAAGCAAAGGAAGGCACGGTCAGGCGAGATAAGACTAAGGCACGACAACGCAAGGCTAGGCAATGCAGGGAAGGGAAGCAAAGAGTAACGGAAGGTAAGCAAGGCAAGGAAAAGCAAGGAAAGACAAGGGTAACGGAAGGAACGGCACGGCAAGGGGAAACAAGGCTAAGGCACGGCAACGCAGGCTAGGCAATGCACGGCAAGGCAAGGAAAGGGTAACGCATGGGAAAGTACGGTCAGGCGAGGCAAGGCTAAGGCACGACAACGCAAGGCTAGGCAATGCACGGAAGGCAAGCAAAGAGTAACGGAAGGTAAGGAAGGCAATGGAAAGCAAAGAAAGGCAAGTGTAACGGAAGGAACTGCACGGCAAGGGGAAACAAGGCTAAGGCACGACAACGCACGGCTAGGCAATGCACGGCAAGGCAAGCAAAGGGTAACGCAAGGCAATGCACGGTGAGGCTAGACAAGGCTAATGCACGAAAACGCAAGACTAGGCAATGCACGACAATGCAAGGAAAGCTTAAAGCAAAGGAAGGCAAGGTCAGGCGAGATAAGGCAAAGGAACGACAATGCAAGGCTAGGCAATTCAGGGAAGGCAAGCAAAGAGTAACGGAAGGTAAGGAAGGCAAGGAAAAGCAAGGAAAGGCAAGGGTAACGGAAGGAACGGCACGGCAAGGGGGAACAAGTCTAAGGCACGACACCGAACGCTAGGCAATGAACGGGAAGGCAAGGAAAGGGTAACGCATGGGAAAGCACGGTCAGGCGAGGCAAGGCTAAGGCACGACAACGCAAGGCTAGGCAATGCACGGAAGGCAAGCAAAGAGTAACGGAAGGTAAGGAAGGCAAGGGAAAGCAAGGAAAGGCAAGTGTAACGGAAGGAACGGCACGGCAACGGGCAACAAGTCTAAGGCACGACAACGCACGCTAGGCAATGCACGGCAAGGCAAGGAAAGGGTAACGCATGGGAAAGCACGGTCAGGCGAGGCAAGGCTAAGGCATGACAACGCAAGGCTAGGCAATGCACGGAAAGCAAGCAAAGAGTAACGGAACGCAAGGAAGGCAAGGGAAAGCAAGGGAAGGCAAGGGTAACGGAAGGAACGGCACGGCAAGGGGTAAGAAGGCTAAGGCACGACAACGCAGGGCTAGGCAATGCACGGCAAGGCAAGGAAAGGGTAACGCAGGGGAAGGCACGGTCAGGTGAGGCAAGGATAAGGCACGACAATGCAAGGCTAGGCAATGCACGGCAAGGCAAGTAAAGAGTAACGGAAGGAAAGGAAGGCAAGGCAAAGCCAGGCAAGGCAAGTGTAACAAAAGGCACGCCACGGCAAGGGGAATCAAGGCTAAGGCACGACAACGCACGGCTAGGCAATGCACGGCAAGGCAAGGAAAGGGTAACGCAAGGCAAGGCACGGTGAGGCTAGGCAAGGCTAATGCACGACAACGCAAGGCTAGGCAATGCACGACAATGCAAGGAAAGCTTAAAGCAAAGGAAGGCACGGTCAGGCGAGATAAGGCTAAGGCACGACAACGCAAGGCTAGGCAATGCACGGAAGGCAAGCAAACAGTAACGGAAGGTAAGGAAGGCAAGGGAAAGCAAAGAAAGGCAAGTGTAACGGAAGGAACGGCACGGCAAGGGGAAACAAGGCTATGGCACGACAACGCAGGGCTAGGCAATGCACGGCAAGCAAGGAAAGAGTAACGGAAGCAAAGGAAGGCAAGGCAAAGCCAGGCAAGGCAAGTGTAACAAAAGGCACGCAACGGCAAGGGGAAACAAGGCTATGGCACGACAACGCACGCTAGGCAATGCACGGGAAGGCAAGGAAAGGGTAACGCATGGGAAAGCACGGTCAGGCGAGGCAAGGCTAAGGAAAGCCAACGCAAGGCTAGGCAATGCACGGAAAGCAAGCAAGGAGTAACGGAATGCAAGGAAGGAAAGGGAAAGCAAGGGAAGGCAAGGGTAACGGAAGGAACGGCACGGCAAGGGGAAACAAGGCTAAGGCACGACAACGCACGCTAGGCAATGCACGGCAAGGCAAGGAAAGGGTAACGCATGGGAAAGCACGGTCAGGCGAGGTAAGGCTAAGGAAATCCAACGCAAGGCTAGGCAATGCACGGAAAGCAAGCAAGGAGTAACGGAATGTAAGGAAGGAAAGGGAAAGCAAGGGAAGGCAAGGGTAACGGAAGGAACGGCACGGCAAGGGGAAACAAGGCTAAGGCACGACAACGCACGCTAGGCAATGCACGGCAAGGCAAGGAAAGGGTAACGCATGGGAAAGCACGGTCAGGCGATGCAAGGCTAAGGCACGGCAACGCAGGGTTAGGCAATGCACGGCAAGGCAAGGAAAGGGTAACGCAGGGGAAGGCACGGTCAGTTGAGGCAAGGATAAGGCACGACAATGCAAGGCTAGGCAATGCACGGCAAGGCAAGGAAAGAGTAACGCAAGGCAAGGCACGGTGAGGCTAGGCAAGGCTAATGCACGACAACGCAAGGCTAGGCAATGCACGACAATGCAAGTAAAGCTTAAAGCAAAGGAAGGCACGGTCAGTCGAGATAAGGCTAAGGCACGACAACGCAAGGCTAGGCAATGCACGGAAAGCAAGCAAAGAGTAACGGAACGCAAGGAAGGCAAGGGAAAGCAAGGGAAGGCAAGGGTAACGGAAGGAACGGCACGGCAAGGGGTATCAAGGCTAAGGCACGACAACGCAGGGCTAGGCAATGCACGGCAAGGCAAGGAAAGAGTAACGGAAGGAAAGGAAGGCAAGGCAAAGCCAGGCAAGGCAAATGTAACAAAAGGCACGCAACGGCAAGGGGAAACAAGGCTAAGGCACGACAACACACGGCTAGGAAATGCACGGCAAGGCAAGGAAAGGGTAACGCAAGGCAAGGCACGGTGAGGCTAGGCAAGGCTAATGCACGACAACGCAAGGCTAGGCAATGCACGACAATGCAAGTAAAGCTTAAAGCAAAGGAAGGCACGGTCAGGCGAGATAAGGCTAAGGCACGACAACGCAAGGCTAGGCAATGCACGGAAGGCAAGCAAAGAGTAACGGAAGGTAAGGAAGGCAAGGGAAAGCAAAGAAAGGCAAGTGTAACGGAAGGAACGGCACGGCAAGGGGAAACAAGGCTAAGGCACGACAACGCACGCTAGGCAATGCTCGGCAAGGCAAGGAAAGGGTAACGAATGGGAAAGCACGGTCAGGCGAGGCAAGGCTAAGGAAAGCCAACGCAAGGCTAGGCAATGCACGGAAAGCAAGCAAGGAGTAACGGAATGCAAGGAAGGAAAGGGAAAGCAAGGGAAGGCAAGGGTAACGGAAGGAACGGCACGGCAAGGGGAAACAAGGCTAAGGCACGACAACGCACGCTAGGCAATGCACGGCAAGGCAAGGAAAGGGTAACGCATGGGAAAGCACGGTCAGGCGAGGCAAGGCTAAGGCACGACAACCCAAGGCTAGGCAATGCACGGAAGGCAAGCAAAGAGTAACGGAAGGCAAGGAAGGCAAGGGAAAGCAAGGGAAGGCAAGGGTAACGGAAGGAACGGCACGGCAAGGGGTAACAAGGCTAAGGCACGGCAAGGCAGGGCTAGGCAATGCACGGCAAGGCAAGGAAAGGGTAACGCAGGGGAAGGCACGGTGAGGCTAGGCAAGGCTAATGCACGAAAACGCATGGCTAGGCGATGCACGACAATGTAAGGAAAGCTTAAAGCAAAGGAAGGCAAGGTCAGGCGAGATAAGGCTAAGGCACGACAACGCAAGGCTAGGAAATTCAGGGAAGGCAAGCAAAGAGTAACGGAAGGTAAGCAAGGCAAGGAAAAGGAAGGAAAGGCCAGGGTAACGGAAGGAACGGCACGGCAAGGGGAAACAAGGCTAAGGCACGGCAACGCAGGCTAGGCAATGCACGGCAAGGCAAGGAAAGGGTAACGCATGGGAAAGCACGGTCAGGCGATGCAAGGCTAAGGCACGGCAACGCAGGGCTAGGCAATGCACGGCAAGGCAAGGAAAGGGTAACGCAGGGGAAGGCACGGTCAGTTGAGGCAAGGATAAGGCACGACAATGCAAGGCTAGGCAATGCACGGCAAGGCAAGGAAAGAGTAACGCAAGGCAAGGCACGGTGAGGCTAGGCAAGGCTAATGCACGACAACGCAAGGCTAGGCAATGCACGACAATGCAAGTAAAGCTTAAAGCAAAGGAAGGCACGGTCAGGCGAGATAAGGCTAAGGCACGACAACGCAAGGATAGGCAATGCACGGAAAGCAAGCAAAGAGTAACGGAACGCAAGGAAGGCAAGGGAAAGCAAGGGAAGGCAAGGGTAACGGAAGGAACGGCACGGCAAGGGGTAACAAGGCTAAGGCACGACAACGCAAGGCTAGGCAATGCACGGCAAGGCAAGGAAAGAGTAACGGAAGGAAAGGAAGGCAAGGCAAAGCCAGGCAAGGCAAGTGTAACAAAAGGCACGCAACGGCAAGGGGAAACAAGGCTAAGGCACGACAACACACGGCTAGGAAATGCACGGCAAGGCAAGGAAAGGGTAACGCAAGGCAAGGCACGGTGAGGCTAGGCAAGGCTAATGCTCGACAACGCAAGGCTAGGCAATGCACGACAATGCAAGTAAATCTTAAAGCAAAGGAAGGCACGGTCATGCGAGATAAGGCTAAGGCACGACAACGCAAGGCTAGGCAATGCACGGAAGGCAAGCAAAGAGTAACGGAAGGTAAGGAAGGCAAGGGAAAGCAAAGAAAGGCAAGTGTAACGGAAGGAACGGCACGGCAAGGGGAAACAAGGCTAAGGCACGACAACGCACGCTAGTCAATGCACGGCAAGGCAAGGAAAGGGTAACGCATGGGAAAGCACGGTCAGGCGAGGCAAGGCTAAGGCACGACAACGCAAGGCTAGGAAATTCGGGGAAGGCAAGCAAAGAGTAACGGAAGGTAAGGAAGGCAAGGAAAAGCAAGGAAAGGCAAGGGTAACGGAAGGAACGGCACGGCAAGGGGGAACAAGTCTAAGGCACGACACCGAACGCTAGGCAATGAACGGCAAGGCAAGGAAAGGGTAACGCATGGGAAAGCACGGTCAGGCGAGGCAAGGCTAAGGCACGACAACGCAAGGCTAGGCAATGCACGGAAAGCAAGCAAAGAGTAACGGAACGCAAGGAAGGCAAGGGAAAGCAAGGCAAGGCAAGTGTAACGGAAGGAACGGCACGGCAAGGGGAAACAAGGCTAAGGCACGACAACGCACGCTAGGCAATGCACGGCAAGGCAAGGAAAGGGTAACGCATGGGAAAGCACGGTCAGGCGAGGTAAGGCTAAGGAAAGCCAACGCAAGGCTAGGCAATGCACGGAAAGCAAGCAAGGAGTAACGGAATGCAAGGAAGGAAAGGGAAAGCAAGGGAAGGCAAGGGTAACGGAAGGAACGGCACGGCAAGGGGTAACAAGCCTAAGGCACGACAACACACGGCTAGGAAATGCACGGTAAGGCAAGGAAAGGGTAACGCAAGGCAAGGCACGGTGAGGCTAGGCAAGGTTAATGCACGACAACGCAAGGCTAGGCAATGCACGGAAGGCAAGCAAAGAGTAACGGAAGGCAAGGAATGCAAGGCAAAGCAAGGCAACGCAAGCAAGGCTATGGCAAGGTGAAAAAAGGCTAAGGCACGACCACGCAAGGCTAGGCAATGCACGGAAGGCAAGCAAAGAGTAACGGAAGGCAAGGAAGGCAAGGCAAAGCAAGGCAACGCAAGCAAGGCTATGGCAAGGTGAAAAAAGGCTAAGACACGACAACGCAAGGCTAGGCAATGCACGGAAGGCAAGCAAAGAGTAACGGAAGGCAAGGAAGGCAAGGGAAAGCAAGGCAAGGGTAATGGAAGGAATGGCACGGCAAGGGCAAACAAGGCTAAGGCACGACAACGAACGGCTAGGCAATGCACTGCAAGGCAAGGAAAGGGTAACGCAAGGCAAGGCACGGTCGGGCGAGGCAAGGCTAAGGCACGACAACGCAAGGCTAGGCAATGCACGGAAGGCAAGCAAAGAGTAACGGAAGGCAAGGAATGCAAGGGAAAGCAGGGGAAGGCAAGGGTAACGAAAGGAACGGCAAGGTAAGGGGAAACAAGGCTAAGGCACAGGGATAGGCAATGCAGGGCAAGGCAAGGTAAGGGTAACGGAAGGCAAGGCACGGTCAGGCGAGGCAAGGCTAAGGCACGACAACGCAAGGCTAGGCCATGCACGGAAGGCAAGCAAAGAGTAACGGAACGCAAGGAAGGCAAGGGAATGCAAGGCAAGGCAAGGTTAACGGAAGGAACGGCACTGCAAGGGGAAACAAGGCTAAGGCACGGTAACGCACGGCTAGGCAATGCAGGGCAAGGCAAGGAAATGGTAACGCAAGGCAAGGCACGGTGAGGGGAGGCAAGGCTAATGCACGACAACGCAAGGCTAGGCAGTGCACGGCTAGGCAAGGAAAGAGAAACGGAAGGAAAGGAAGGCAAGGCAAAGCAAGGGAAGGCAAGTGTAACAAAAGGCACGGCACGGCAAGGGGAAACAAGGCTAAGGCACGACAACGCACGGCTAGGCAAGGCACGGCCAGGCAAGGAAAGGGTAACGCAAGGCAAGGCACGGTAAGGCAAGACAAGGCTAATGCACGACAACGCACGGCTAGGCAATGCACGGCAAGGCAAGGAAAGGGTAACGCAAGGCAAGGCACGGTTTGGGGAGGCAAGGCTAATGCACGACAACGCAAGGATAGGCAGTGCACGGCTAGGCAAGGAAAGAGTAATGGAAGGAAAGGAAGGCAAGGAAAAGCATGGCAAGGCAAGGGTAACAACAGGCACGGCACGGCAAGGGGAAACAAGGCTAAGGCACGACAACACAGGGCTAGGCAATGCACGGCCAGCCAAGGAAAAGGTAACGCAAGGCAAGGCACTCTGAGGCAAGGCAAGGCTAATGCACGACAGCGCAAGGCTAGGCAATGCACGGAAGGCAAGCAAAGAGTAACGGAAACCAAGGAAGGCAAGGGAAAGCAAGGCAAGGCAAGGGTAACGGAAGGAACGGCACGGCAAGGGGCAAGGCTAAGGCACGACAACGCAAGGGGAAACAAGGCTAAGGCACGACAACGCACGGCTAGGCAATGCACGGCAAGGCAAGGAAAGGGTAACGCAAGGCAAGGCACGGTCAGGCGAGGCAAGGCTAAGGCACGACAACGCAAGGCTAGGCAATGCACGGAAGGCAAGCAAAGAGTAACGGAAGGCAAGGAAGGCAAGGGAAAGCAGGTGAAGGCAAGGGTAACGGAAGGAACGGCACGGTAAGGGGAAACAAGGCTAAGGAACGACAACGCAGGGCTAGGCAATGCATGGCAAGGCAAGGAAAGGGTAACGCAAGGCAAGGCACGGTCAGGCGAGGCAAGGGTAATGCACGACCTACGCAAGGCTACGCAGTGCACGGCTAGGCAAGGAAAGAGTAACGCAAGGAAAGGAAGGCAAGGCAAAGCAAGGCAAGGCAAGTGTAACAAAAGGCACGGCACGGCAAGGGGAAACAAGGCTAAGGCACGGCAACGCAAGGCTAAGCAATGCACGGCCAGGCAAGGAAAGGGTAACGCAAGGCAAGGCACGTTAAGGCAAGGCGAGGCTAATGCACGACAACGCACCGCTAGGCAATGCACGGCAAGGCAAGGAAAGGGTAACGCAAGGCAAGGCACGGTTTGGGGAGGCAAGGATAATGCACGACAACGCAAGGCTAGGCAATGCACGGAAGGCAAGTAAAGAGTAACGGAAGGCAAGGAATGCAAGGCAAAGCAAGGCAACGCAAGCAAGGCTATGGCAAAGTGAAAAAAGGCTAAGGCACGACCACGGAAGGCTAGGCAATGCACGGAAGGGCAGCAAAGAGTAACGGAAGGCAAGGGAGGCAAGGCAAAGCAAGGCAACGCAAGCAAGTCTATGGCAAGGTGAAAAAAGGCTAAGACACGACAACGCAAGGCTAGGCAATGCACGGAAGGCAAGCAAAGAGTAACGGAAGGCAAGGAAGGCAAGGGAAAGCAAGGCAAAGCAAGCAAGGCTATGGCAAGTTGAAACAAGGCTAAGGCACCACAACGCACGACTAGGCAATGCACGGCCAGCCAAGGAAAAGGTAACGCAATGCAAGGCACTCTGAGGCAAGGCAAGGCTGATGCATGACAGCGCAAGGCTAGGCAATGCACGGAAGGCAAGCAAAGAGTAACGGAACCCAAGTAAGGCAAGGGAAAGCAAGGCAAGGCAAAGGTAACGGAAGGAACGGCACGGCAAGGGGAAACAAGGCTAAGTCACGACAACGCAGGGCTAGGCAATGCACGTCAAGGCAAGGAAATGGTAACGCCAGGCAAGGCACGGTCAGGCAAGGCAAGGCTAATGCACGACAAGGCAAGGCTAGGCAGTGCACGGCAAGGCAAGGAAAGGGTAACGCAAGGCAAGGCACTGTCTGGCGTGGCAAGGCTAAGGCACGACAACGCAAGGCTAGGCAATGCACGGAAGGAAAGCGAAGAGTAACGGAAGGCAAGGAAAGCAAGGGAAAGCAAGGGAAGGCAAGGGTAACGGAAGGAACGGCACGGCAAGGGGAAACAAGGCTAAGGCACGACAACACAGGGCTAGGCAATGCAGGGTAAGGTAAGGAAAGGGTAACACAAGGTAAGGCACGGTTTGGGGTGGCAAGTCTAATGCACGACAACGCAAGGCTAGGCAATGCACGGAAAGCAAGCAAAGAGTAACGCAAGGCAAGGAATGCAAGGCAAAGCAAGGCAACGCAAGCAAGGCTATAGCAAGGTGAAAAAAGTCTAAGGCATGACCACGCAAGGCTAGGCAATGCACGGAAGGCAAGGAAAGCGTAAGGCAAGGCAAGGCACGGTCAGGCGAGGCAAGGCTAAGGCACGACAACGAAAGGCTAGGCAATGCACGGAAGGCAAGCAAAGAGTAACGGAACGCAAGGAAGGCAAGGGAAAGCAAGGCAAGGCAAGGTTACCGGAAGGAACGGCACGGCAAGGGGAAACAAGGCTAAGGCACGGCAACGCACGGCTAGGGAATGCACGGCCAGGCAAGGAAAGGGTAACGAAAGGCAAGGCACGGTAAGGCAAGACAAGGCTAATGCACGACAACGCACGGCTAGGCAATGCACGGCAAGGCAAGGAAAGGGTAACGCAAGGCAAGGCACGGTCAGGAGAGGCAAGGCTAATGCACGACAACGCAAGGCTAGGCAATGCACGGAAGGCCAGCAAAGAGTAACGGAAGGCAAGGAAGGCAAGGGAAACCAAGGCAAGGCAAGGGTAACGGAAGGAACGGCTCGGCAAGGGGAAACAAGGCTAAGGCACGGCAACGCAGGGCTAGGCAATGCACGGCAAGGCAAGGAAAGGGTAACGCAAGGCAAGGCACTGTCAGGCGAGGCAAAGCTAATGCACGACATCGCAAGGCTAGGCAGTGCACGGCTAGGCAAGGAAAGAGTAACGGAAGGAAAGGAAGGCAAGGCAAAGCAAGGCAAGGCAAGGGTAACGCAAGGAACGGCACGGCAAGGGGAAACAAGGCTAAGGAACGGCAACGCACGGCTAGGCAATGCACGGCCAGGCAAGGAAAGGGTAACGCAAGGCGAGGCACGGTAAGGCTAGACAAGGCTAATGCACGACAACGCACGGCTAGGCAATGCATGGCAAGGCAAGGAAAGGGTAACGCAAGGCAAGGCACGGTCAGGCGAGGCAAGGCTAAGGCACGACAACGCAAGGCTAGGCAATGCACGAAAGGCAAGCAAAGAGTAACGGAAGGCAAGGAAGGCAAGGGAAAGCAGGGGAAGGCAAGGGTAACGGAAGGAACGGCACGGTGAGGGGAAACAAGGCTAAGGCACGACAACGCAGGGCTAGGCAATGCACGGCAAGGCAAGGAAAGGGTAACGCAAGGCAAGGCACGGTCAGGCGAGGCAAGGCTAAGGCACGACAACGCAAGGCTACGCAGTGCACGGCTAGGCAAGGAAAGAGTAACGCAAGGAAAGGAAGGCAAGGCAAAGCAAGGCAAGGCAAGTGTAACAAAAGGCACGGCACGGCAAGGGGAAACAAGGCTAAGGCACGGCAACGCAAGGCTAAGCAATGCACGGCCAGGCAAGGAAAGGGTAACGCAAGGCAAGGCACGTTAAGGCAAGGCGAGGCTAATGCACGACAACGCACCGCTAGGCAATGCACGGCAAGGCAAGGAAAGGGTAACGCAAGGCAAGGCACGGTTTGGGGAGGCAAGGATAATGCACGACAACGCAAGGCTAGGCAATGCACGGAAGGCAAGTAAAGAGTAACGGAAGGCAAGGAATGCAAGGCAAAGCAAGGCAACGCAAGCAAGGCTATGGCAAAGTGAAAAAAGGCTAAGGCACGACCACGGAAGGCTAGGCAATGCACGGAAGGGCAGCAAAGAGTAACGGAAGGCAAGGGAGGCAAGGCAAAGCAAGGCAACGCAAGCAAGTCTATGGCAAGGTGAAAAAAGGCTAAGACACGACAACGCAAGGCTAGGCAATGCACGGAAGGCAAGCAAAGAGTAACGGAAGGCAAGGAAGGCAAGGGAAAGCAAGGCAAAGCAAGCAAGGCTATGGCAAGTTGAAACAAGGCTAAGGCACCACAACGCACGACTAGGCAATGCACGGCCAGCCAAGGAAAAGGTAACGCAATGCAAGGCACTCTGAGGCAAGGCAAGGCTGATGCATGACAGCGCAAGGCTAGGCAATGCACGGAAGGCAAGCAAAGAGTAACGGAACCCAAGTAAGGCAAGGGAAAGCAAGGCAAGGCAAAGGTAACGGAAGGAACGGCACGGCAAGGGGAAACAAGGCTAAGTCACGACAACGCAGGGCTAGGCAATGCACGTCAAGGCAAGGAAATGGTAACGCCAGGCAAGGCACGGTCAGGCAAGGCAAGGCTAATGCACGACAAGGCAAGGCTAGGCAGTGCACGGCAAGGCAAGGAAAGGGTAACGCAAGGCAAGGCACTGTCTGGCGAGGCAAGGCTAAGGCACGACAACGCAAGGCTAGGCAATGCACGGAAGGAAAGCGAAGAGTAACGGAAGGCAAGGAAAGCAAGGGAAAGCAAGGGAAGGCAAGGGTAACGGAAGGAACGGCACGGCAAGGGGAAACAAGGCTAAGGCACGACAACACAGGGCTAGGCAATGCAGGATAAGGTAAGGAAAGGGTAACACAAGGTAAGGCACGGTTTGGGGTGGCAAGTCTAATGCACGACAACGCAAGGCTAGGCAATGCACGGAAAGCAAGCAAAGAGTAACGGAAGGCAAGGAATGCAAGGCAAAGCAAGGCAACGCAAGCAAGGCTATAGCAAGGTGAAAAAAGTCTAAGGCATGACAACGCAAGGCTAGGCAATGCACGGAAGGCAAGGAAAGGGTAACGCAAGGCAAGGCACGGTCAGGCGAGGCAAGGCTAAGGCACGACAACGAAAGGCTAGGCAATGCACCGAAGGCAAGCAAAGAGTAACGGAACGCAAGGAAGGCAAGGGAAAGCAAGGCAAGGCAAGGTTACCGGAAGGAACGGCACGGCAAGGGGAAACAAGGCTAAGGAACGGCAACGCACGGCTAGGGAATGCACGGCCAGGCAAGGAAAGGGTAACGAAAGGCAAGGCACGGTAAGGCAAGACAAGGCTAATGCACGACAACGCACGGCTAGGCAATGCACGGCAAGGCAAGGAAAGGGTAACGCAAGGCAAGGCACGGTCAGGAGAGGCAAGGCTAATGCACGACAACGCAAGGCTAGGCAATGCACGGAAGGCCAGCAAAGAGTAACGGAAGGCAAGGAAGGCAAGGGAAACCAAGGCAAGGCAAGGGTAACGGAAGGAACGGCTCGGCATGGGGAAACAAGGCTAAGGCACGGCAACGCAGGGGTAGGCAATGCACGGCAAGGCAAGGAAAGGGTAACGCAAGGCAAGGCACTGTGAGGCGAGGCAAAGCTAATGCACGACATCGCAAGGCTAGGCAGTGCACGGCTAGGCAAGGAAAGAGTAACGGAAGGAAAGGAAGGCAAGGCAAAGCAAGGCAAGGCAAGTGTAACAAAAGGAAAGGCACGGCAAGGGGAAACAAGGCTAAGGAACGGCAACGCACGGCTAGGCAATGCACGGCCAGGCAAGGAAAGGGTAACGCAAGGCGAGGCACGGTAAGGCTAGACAAGGCTAATGCACGACAACGCACGGCTAGGCAATGCACGGCAAGGCAAGGAAAGGGTAACGCAAGGCAAGGCACGGTCAGGCGAGGCGAGGCTAAGGCACGACAACGCAAGGCTAGGCAATGCACGGAAGGCAAGCAAAGAGTAACGGAAGGCAGGGAAGGCAAGGGAAAGCAGGGGAAGGGAAGGGTAACGGAAGGAACGGCTCGGCAAGGGGAAACAAGGCTAAGGCACGGTAACGAAGGGCTAGGCAATGCACGGCAAGGCAAGGAAAGGGTAACGCAAGGCAAGGCACGGTCAAGCGAGGCAAGGGTAATGCACGAAAACGCAAGGCTACGCAGTGCACGGCTAGGCAAGGAAAGAGTAACGGAAGGAAAGGAAGGCAAGGCAAAGCAAGGCAAGGGAAGTGTTAAGAAAAGGTACTTCACGGCAAGGGGAAAGAAGGCTAAGGCACGGCAACGCAAGACTAAGCAATGCACGGCCAGGCAAGCAAAGAGTAACGGAAGGCAAGGAATGCAAGGCAAAGCAAGGGAAAGCAAGCAAGGCTATGGCAAGGTGAAACAAGGCTAAGGCACGACAACGCACGGCTAGGCAATGCACGGCCAGCCAAGGAAAAGGTAACGCAAAGCAAGGCACTCAGAGGCAAGGCAAGGCTAATGCACGACAGCGCAAGGCTAGGCAATGCACGGAAGGCAAGCAAAGAGTAACGGAAACCAAGGAAGGCAAGGGAAAGCAAGGCAAGGGAAGGGTAACGGAAGGAACGGCACGGCAAGGGGAAACAAGGCTAAGGCACGGCAACGCACGGCTAGGCAATGCACGGCAAGGCAAGGAAAGGGTAACGCAAGGCAAGGCACGGTCAGGCGAGGCAAGGCTAAGGCACGACAACGCAAGGCTAGGCAATGCACGAAAGGCAAGCAAAGAGTAACGGAAGGCCAGGAAGGCAAGGGAAAGCAGGGGAAGGCAAGGGTAACGGAAGGAACGGCACGGTGAGGGGAAACAAGGCTAAGGCACGACAACGCAGGGCTAGGCAATGCACGGCAAGGCAAGGAAAGGGTAACGCAAGGCAAGGCACGGTCAGGCGAGGCAAGGGTAATGCACGACAACGCAAGGCTACGCAGTGCACGGCTAGGCAAGGAAAGAGTAACGGAAGGAAAGGAAGGCAAGGCAAAGCAAGGCAAGGCAAGTGTAACAAAAGGCACGGCACGGCAAGGGGAAACAAGGCTAAGGCACGGCAACGCAAGGCTAAGCAATGCACGGCCAGGCAAGGAAAGGGTAACGCAAGGCAAGGCACGGTGAGGCAAGGCAAGGCTAATGCACGACAACGCACCGCTAGGCAATGCACGGCAAGGCAAGGAAAGGGTAACGCAAGGCAAGGCACGGTTTGGGGAGGCAAGGATAATGCACGACAACGCAAGGCTAGGCAATGCACGGAAGGCAAGTAAAGAGTAACGGAAGGCAAGGAATGCAAGGCAAAGCAAGGCAACGCAAGCAAGGCTATGGCAAAGTGAAAAAAGGCTAAGGCACGACCACGCAAGGCTAGGCAATGCACGGAAGGGCAGCAAAGAGTAACGGAAGGCAAGGAAGGCAAGGCAAAGCAAGGCAACGCAAGCAAGGCTATGGCAAGGTGAAACAAGGCTAAGGCACGACAACGCAAGGCTAGGCAATGCACGGAAGGCAAGCAAAGAGTAACGGAATGCAAGGAAGGCAAGGGAAAGCAAGGCAAAGCAAGCAAGGTTATGGCAAGGTGAAACAAGGCTAAGGCACCACAACGCACGACTAGGCAATGCACGGCCAGCCAAGGAAAAGGTAACGCAATGCAAGGCACTCTGAGGCAAGGCAAGGCTGATGCATGACAGCGCAAGGCTAGGCAATGCACGGAAGGCAAGCAAAGAGTAACGGAACCCAAGTAAGGCAAGGGAAAGCAAGGCAAGGCAAGGGTAACGGAAGGAACGGCACGGCAAGGGGAAACAAGGCTAAGTCACGACAACGCAGGGCTAGGCAATGCACGGCAAGGCAAGGAAATGGTAACGCCAGGCAAGGCACGGTCAGGCAAGGCAAGGCTAATGCACGACAAGGCAAGGCTAGGCAGTGCACGGCAAGGCAAGGAAAGGGTAACGCAAGGCAAGGCACTGTCTGGCGAGGCAAGGCTAAGGCACGACAACGCAAGGCTAGGCAATGCACGGAAGGAAAGCGAAGAGTAACGGAAGGCAAGGAAAGCAAGGGAAAGCAAGGGAAGGCAAGGGTAACGGAAGGAACGGCACGGCAAGGGGAAACAAGGCTAAGGCACGACAACGCAGGGCTAGGCAATGCACGGCAAGGCAAGGAAAGGGTAACGCAAGGCAAGGCACGGTTTGGGGAGGCAAGGCTAATGCACGACAACGCAAGGCAAGGCAATGCACGGAAGGCAAGCAAAGAGTAACGGAAGGCAAGGAATGCAAGGCAAAGCAAGGCAACGCAAGCAAGGCTATGGCAAGGTGAAAAAAGGCCAAGGCACGACCACGCAAGGCTAGGCAATGCACGGCAGGCAAGGAAAGCGTAAGGGAAGGCAAGGCACGGTCAGGCGAGGCAAGGCTAAGGCACGACAACGAAAGGCTAGGCAATGCACGGAAGGCAAGCAAAGAGTAACGGAACGCAAGGAAGGCAAGGGAAAGCAAGGCAAGGCAAGGGTAACGGAAGGAAAGGCACGGCAAGGGGAAACAAGGCTAAGGAACGGCAACGCACGGCTAGGCAATGCACGGCCAGGCAAGGAAAGGGTAACGCAAGGCAAGGCACGGTAAGGCAAGACAAGGCTAATGCACGACAACGCACGGCTAGGCAATGCACGGCAAGGCAAGGAAAGGGTAACGCAAGGCAAGGCACGGTCAGGCGAGGCAAGGCTAAGGCACGACAACGCAAGGCTAGGCAATGCACGGAAGGCCAGCAAAGAGTAACGGAAGGCAAGGAAGGCAAGGGAAACCAAGGCAAGGCAAGGGTAACGGAAGGAACGGCTCGGCAAGGGGAAACAAGGCTAAGGCACGGCAACGCACGGCTAGGCAATGCACGGCAAGGCAAGGAAAGGGTAACGCAAGGCAAGGCACTGTGAGGCGAGGCAAAGCTAATGCACGACATCGCAAGGCTAGGCAGTGCACGGCTAGGCAAGGAAAGAGTAACGGAAGGAAAGGAAGGCAAGGCAAAGCAAGGCAAGGCAAGTGTAACAAAAGGCAAGGCACGGCAAGGGGAAACAAGGCTAAGGAACGGCAACGCACGGCTACGCAATGCACGGCCAGGCAAGGAAAGGGTAACGCAAGGCAAGGCACGGTAAGGCTAGACAAGGCTAATGCACGACAACGCACGGCTAGGCAATGCACGGCCAGGCAAGGAAAGGGTAACGCAAGGCAAGGCACGGTCAGGCGAGGCAAGGCTAATGCACGACAACGCAAGGCTAGGCAGTGCACGGCTAGGCAAGGAAAGAGTAACGGAAGGCAAGGAATGCAAGGGAAAGCAGGGGAAGGCAAGGGTAACGAAAGGAACGGCACGGTAAGGGGAAACAAGGCTAAGGCACGACAACACAGTTCTAGGCAATGCAGGGCAAGGCAAGGAAAGGGTAACGCAAGGCGAGGCACGGTAAGGCTAGCCAAGGCTAATGCACGACAACGCACGGCTAGGCAATGCACGGCAAGGCAAGGAAAGGGTAACGCAAGGCAAGGCACGGTTTGGGGAGGCAAGGCTAATGCACGACAACGCAAGGCTAGGCAATGCACGGAAGGCAAGCAAAGAGTAACGGAAGGCAAGGAATGCAAGGCAAAGCAAGGCAACGCAAGCAAGGCTATGGCAAGGTGAAAAAAGGCTAAGGCACGACCACGCAAGACTAGGCAATGCACGGAAGGCAAGCAAAGAGTAATGGAAGGCAAGGAATGCAATGCAAAGCAAGGCAACGCAAGCAAGGCTATGGCAAGGTGAAAAAAGGCTAAGGCACGACCAGGCAAGTCTAGGCAATGCACGGAAGGCAAGCAAAGAGTAACGGAAGGCAAGGAAGGCAAGGCAAAGCAAGGCAACGCAAGCAACGCTATGGCAAGGTGAAAAAAGTCTAAGGCACGACAACGCAAGGCTAGGCAATGCACGGAAGGCAAGCAAAGAGTAACGGAAGGCAAGGAAGGCAAGGGAAAGCAAGGCAAGGGGAAACAAGGCTAAGGCACCACAACGCACGACTAGGCAATGCACGGCCAGCCAAGGAAAGGTAACGCAAGGCAAGGCACTCTGAGGCAAGGCAAGGCTAATGCATGACAGCGCAAGGCTAGGCAATGCACGGAAGGCAAGCAAAGAGTAACGGAAACCAAGGAAGGCAAGGGAAAGCAAGGCAAGGGTAACGGAAGGAACGGCACGGCAAGGGCAAACAAGGCTAAGGCACGACAACGAACGGCTAGGCAATGCAGGGCAAGGCAAGGTAAGGTTAACGCAAGGCAAGGCACGGTCAGGCGAGGCAATGCTAAGGCACGACAACGCAAGGCTAGGCAATGCACGGAAGGCAAGCAAAGAATAACGGAATGCAAGGAAGGCAAGGGAAAGCAAGGCAAGGCAAGGTTACCGGAAGGAACGGCACGGCAAGGGGAAACAAGGCTAAGGCACGGCAACGCACGGCTAGGCAATGCACGGCAAGGCAAGGAAAGGGTAACGCAAGGCAAGGCACGGTGAGGCAAGGCAAGGCTGATGCACGACAACGCACGGCTAGGCAATGCACGGCAAGGCAAGGAAAGGGTAACGCAAGGCAAGGCCCGGTCAGGCGAGGCAAGGCTAATGCACGACAACGCAAGGCTAGGCAATGCACGGAAGGCAAGCAAAGAGTAACGGAAGGCAAGGAAGGCAAGGGAAAGCAGGGGAAGGCAAGGGTAACGGAAGGAACGGCACGGTAAGGGGAAACAAGGCTAAGGCACGACAACGCACGGCTAGGCAATGCACGGCAAGGCAAGGAAAGGGTAACGCAAGGCAAGGCACGGTCAGGCGAGGCAAGGGTAATGCACGACAACGCAAGGCTACGCAGTGCACGGCTAGGCAAGGAAAGAGTAACGGAAGGAAAGGAAGGCAAGGCAAAGCAAGGCAAGGCAAGTGTAACAAAAGGCACGGCACGGCAAGGGGAAACAAGGCTAAGGCACGGCAACGCAAGGCTAGGCAATGCACGGCCAGGCAAGGAAAGGGTAACGCAAGGCAAGGCACGGTAAGGCAAGGCGAGGCTAATGCACGACAACGCACGGCTAGGCAATGCACGGCAAGGCAAGGAAAAGGTAACGCAAGGCAAGGCACTGTGAGGCAAGGCAAGGCTAATGCACGACAGCGCAAGGCTAGGCAATGCACGGAAGGCAAGCAAAGAGTAACGGAAACCAAGGAAGGCAAGGGAAAGCAAGGCAAGGCAAGGGTAACGGAAGTAACGGAACGGCAAGGGGAAACAAGGCTAAGGCACGACAACGCACGGCTAGGCAATGCACGGCAAGGCAAGGAAAGGGTAACGCAAGGCAAGGCAAGGTCAGGCAAGGCAAGGCTAATGCACGACAACGCAAGGCTAGGCAATGCACGGCAAGGCAAGGAAAGGGTAACGCTAGGCAAGGCACTGTCAGGCGAGGCAAGGCTAAGGCACGACAACGCAAGGCTAGGCAATGCACGGAAGGCAAGCAAAGAGTAACGGAAGGCAAGGAAGGCAAGGCAAAGCAAGGCAACGCAAGCAAGGCTATGGCAAGGTGAAAAAAGGCTAAGGCACGACAACGCAAGGCTAGGCAATGCACGGAAGGCAAGCAAAGAGTAACGGAAGGCAAGGAAGGCAAGGCAAAGCAAGGCAAGGCAAGCAAGGCTATGGCAAGGTGAAAAAAGGCTAAGGCACGACAACGCAAGGCTAGGCAATGCACGGAAGGCAAGCAAAGAGTAACGGAAGGCAAGGAAGGCAAGGCAAAGCAAGGCAAGGCAAGGGTAACGGAAGGAACGGCACGGCAAGGGGAAACAAGGCTAAGGCACGACAACGCACGGCTAGGCAATGCACGGCAAGGCAAGGAAAGGGTAACGCAAGGCAAGGCACGGTCAGGCGAGGCAAGGTTAAGGCACGACTACAAAAGGCTAGGCAATGCACGGAAGGCAAGCAAAGAGTAACGGAAGGCAAGGAATGCAAGGGAAAGCAGGGGAAGGCAAGGGTAACGAAAGGAACAGCACGGTAAGGGGAAACAAGGCTAAGGCACGACAACACAGGGCTAGGCAATGCAGGGCAAGGCAAGGTAAGGGTAACGCAAGGCAAGGCACGGTCAGGCGAGGCAAGGGTAAGGCACGACAACGCAAGGCTGGGCAATGCACGGAAGGCAAGGAAAGAGTAACGGAACGCAAGGAAGGCAAGGGAATGCAAGGCAAGGCAAGGTTAACGGAAGGAACGGCACGGCAAGGGGAAACAACACTAAGGCACGGTAACGCACGGCTAGGCAATACAGGGCAAGGCAAGGAAATGGTAACGCAAGGCAAGGCACGGTTTGGGGAGGCAAGGCTAATGCACGACAACGCAAGGCTAGGCAGTGCACGGCTAGGCAAGGAAAGAGTAACGGAAGGAAAGGAAGGGAAGGCAAAGCAAGGCAAGGCAAGTGTAACAAAAGGCAAGGCACGGTTTGGGGAAACAAGGCTAAGGCACGGCAACGCAGGGCTAGGCAATGCACGGCAAGGCAAGGAAAGGGTAACGCAAGGCAAGGCACTGTCAGGCGAGGCAAAGCTAATGCACGACATCGCAAGGCTAGGCAGTGCACGGCTAGGCAAGGAAAGAGTAATGGAAGGAAAGGAAGGCAAGGCAAAGCATGGCAAGGCAAGTGTAACAACAGGCAGGGCACGGCAAGGGGAAACAAGGCTAAGGCACGACAACGCAAGCCTAGGCAATGCACGGAAGGCAAGCAAAGAGTAACGGAAGGCAAGGAATGCAAAGGAAAGCAGGGGAAGGCAAGGGTAACGAAAGGAACGGCACGGTAAGGGGAAACAAGGCTAAGGCACGAAAACACAGGGCTAGGCAATGCAGGGCAAGGCAAGGAAAGGGTAACGCAAGGCAAGGCACGGTTTGGGGAGGCAAGGCTAATGCACGACAACGCAAGGCTAGGCAATGCACGGAAGGCAAGCAAAGAGTAACGGAAGGCAAGGAAGGCAAGGGAAAGCAAGGCAAGGCAAGGGTAACGGAAGGAACGGCACGACAAGGGGAAACAAGGCTAAGGCACGGCAACGCACGGCTAGGCAATGCACGGCAAGGCAAGGAAAGGGTAACGCAAGGCAAGGCACGGTGAGGCAAGGCAAGGCTGATGCACGACAACGCACGGCTAGGCAATGCACGGCAAGGCAAGGAAAGGGTAACGCAAGGCAAGGCACGGTCAGGCGAGGCAAGGCTAAGGCACGACAACGCAAGGCTAGGCAATGCACGGAAGGCAAGCAAAGAGTAACGGAAGGCAGGGAAGGCAAGGGAAAGCAGGGGAAGGGAAGGGTAACGGAAGGAACGGCTCGGCAAGGGGAAACAAGGCTAAGGCACGGTAACGAAGGGCTAGGCAATGCACGGCAAGGCAAGGAAAGGGTAACGCAAGGCAAGGCACGGTCAAGCGAGGCAAGGGTAATGCACGAAAACGCAAGGCTACGCAGTGCACGGCTAGGCAAGGAAAGAGTAACGGAAGGAAAGGAAGGCAAGGCAAAGCAAGGCAAGGCAATTGTAAGAAAAGGTACGGCACGGCAAGGGGAAGCAAGGCTAAGGCACCACAACGCAGGACTAGGCAATGCACGGCAAGGCAAGGAAAGGGTAACGCTAGGTAAGGCACTGTCAGGCGAGGGAAGGCTAATGCACGACAACGCAAGGCTAGGCAATGCACGGCAAGGCAAGGAAAGGGTAACGCAAGGCAAGGCACGGTGAGGCAAGGCAAGGCTAATGCACGACAACGCAAGGCTAGGCAATGCACGGAAGGCAAGTAAAGAGTAACGGAAGGCAAGGAATGCAAGGCAAAGCAAGGCAACGCAAGCAAGGCTATGGCAAGGTGAAAAAAGGCTAAGGCACGACAACGCAAGGCTAGGCAATGCACGGAAGGCAAGCAAAGAGTAACGGAAGGCAAGGAAGGCAAGGCAAAGCAAGGCAACGCAAGCAAGGCTATGGCAAGGTGAAAAAAAGGCTAAGACACGACAACGCAAGGCTAGGCAATGCACGGAAGGCAAGCAAAGAGTAACGGAAGGCAAGGAAGGCAAGGGAAAGCAAGGCAAAGCAAGCAAGGCTATGGCAAGGTGAAACAAGGCTAAGGCACCACAACGCACGACTAGGCAACGCACGGCCAGCCAAGGAAAAGGTAACGCAATGCAAGGCACTCTGAGGCAAGGCAAGGCTAATGTATGACAGCGCAAGGCTAGGCAATGCACGGAAGGCAAGCAAAGAGTAACGGAAGGCAAGGAAAGCAAGGGAAAGCAAGGGAAGGCAAGGGTAACGGAAGGAACGGCACGGCAAGGGGAAACAAGGCTAAGGCACGACAACACAGGGCTAGGCAATGCAGGGTAAGGTAAGGAAAGGGAAACGCAAAGCAAGGCACGGTTTGGGGAGGCAAGTCTAATGCACGACAACGCAAGGCTAGGCAATGCACGGAAAGCAAGCAAAGAGTAACGGAAGGCAAGGAATGCAAGGCAAAGCAAGGCAACGCAAGCAAGGCTATGGCAAGGTGAAAAAAGGCTAAGGCACGACCACGCAAGGCTAGGCAATGCACGGAAGGCAAGCAAAGAGTAACGGAAAGAAAGGAAGGCAAGGCAAAGCAAGGCAACGCAAGCAAGGCTATGGCAAGGTGAAAAAAGGCTAAGACACGACAAGGCAAGGCTAGGCAATGCACGGAAGGCAAGCAAAGAGTAACGGAAGGCAAGGAAGGCAAGGGAAAGCAAGGCAAGGCAAGGGTAACGGAAGGAACGGCACGGCAATGGGAAACAAGGCTAAGGCAGGACAACGCACGGCTAGGCAATGCACGGCAAGGCAAGGAAAGGGTAAAGCAAGGGAAGGCACGGACAGGCGAGGCAAGGCTAAGGCACGACAACGCAAGGCTAGGCAATGCACGGAAGGCAAGCAAAGAGTAACGGAAGGCAAGGAAGGCAAGGGAAAGCAAGGCAAGGCAAGGTTAACGGAAGGAACGGTACGGCAAGGGGAAACAAGGCTAAGGCACGGCAACGCACGGCTAGGCAATGTAGGGCAAGGCAAGGAAATGGTAACGCAAGGCAAGGCACGGATTGGGGAGGCAAGGCTAATGCACGACAACGCAAGGCTAGGCAGTGCATGGCTAGGCAAGGAAAGAGTAAGGGAAGGAAAGGAAGGCAAGGCAAAGCAAGGCAAGGGAAGTGTAACAAAAGGCAAGGAACGGCAAGGGGAAACAAGGCTAAGGAACGGCAACGCACGGCTAGGCAATGCACGGACAGGCAAGGAAAGGGTAACGCAAGGCAAGGCACGGTGAGGCAAGGCAAGGCTAATGCACGACAACGCACGGCTAGGCAATGCACGGCAAGGCAAGGAAAGGGTAATGCAAGGCCAGGCACGGTCAGGCGAGGCAAGGCTAAGGCACGACAACGCAAGGCTAGGCAATGCACGGAAGGCAAGCAAAGAATAACGGAACGCAAGGAAGGCAAGGGAAAGCAAGGCAAGGCAAGGGTAACGGAAGGAACGGCACGGCAAGGGGAAACAAGGCTAAGGCACGGCAACGCACGGCTAGGCAATGCACGGCAAGGCAAGGAAAGGGTAATGCAAGGCAAGGCACGGTGAGGCAAGGCAAGGCTGATGCACGACAACGCACGGCTAGACAATGCACGGCAAGGCAAGGAAAGGGTAACGCAAGGCAAGGCACGGTCAGGCGACGCAAGGCTAAGGCACGAAAACGCAAGGATAGGCAATGCACGAAAGGCAAGCAAAGAGTAACGGAAGGCAAGGAAGGCAAGGGAAAGCAGGGGAAAGCAAGGATAACGGAAGGAACGGCACGGTAAGGGGAAACAAGGCTAAGGCACGACAACGCAGGGCTAGGCAATGCACGGCAAGGCAAGGAAAGGGTAACGCAAGGCAAGGCACGGTCAGGCGAGGCAAGGGTAATGCACGACAACGCAAGGCTACGCAGTGCACGGCTAGGCAAGGAAAGAGTAACGGAAGGAAAGGAAGGCAAGGCAAAGCAAGGCAAGGCAAGTGTAACAAAAGGCACGGCACGGCAAGGGGAAACAAGGCTAAGGTACGGCAACGCAAGGCTAAGCAATGCACGGCCAGGCAAGGAAAGGGTAACGCAAGGCAAGGCACGGTAAGGCAAGGCGAGGCTAATGCACGACAACGCACGGCTTGGCAATGCACGGCAAGGCAAGGAAAGGGTAACGCAAGGCAAGGCACGGTTAGGCGAGGTAAGGCTAAGGCACGACAACGCTAGGCTAGGCAATGCACGGAAGGCAAGCAAAGAGTAACGGAAGGCAAGGAATGCAAGGCAAAGCAAGGCAACGCAAGCAAGGCTATTGCAAGGTGAAAAAAGGCTAAGGCACGACAACGCAAGGCTAGGCAATGCACGGAAGGCAAGCAAAGAGTAACGGAATGGAAGGAAGGCAAGGCAAAGCAAGCAAGGCTATGGCAAGGTGAAACAAGGCTATGGCACCACAACGCACGGCTAGGCAATGCACGGCCAGGCAAGGAAAGGGTAACGCAAGGCAAGGCACGGTGAGGCAAGCCAAGGCTAATGCACGACAATACAAGGCTAGGCAATGCACGGAAGGCAAGCAAAGAGTAACGGAAGGCAAGGAAGGCAAGGCAAAGCAAGGCAACGCAAGCAAGGCTATGGCAAGGTGAAAAAAGGCTAAGACACGACAACGCAAGGCTAGGCAATGCACGGAAGGCAAGCAAAGAGTAACGGAAGGCAAGGAAGGCAAGGGAAAGCAAGGCAAGGGTAACGGAAGGAACGGCACGGCAAGGGCAAACAAGGCTAAGGCACGACAACGAACGGCTAGGCAATGCACTGCAAGGCAAGGAAAGGGTAACGCAAGGCAAGGCACGGTCAGGCGAGGCTAGGCTAAGGCACGACTACGCAAGGCTAGGCAATGGACGGAAGGCAAGCAAAGAGTAACAGAAGGCAAGGAATGCAAGGGAAAGCAGGGGAAGGCAAGGGTAACGAAAGGAACGGCACGGTAAGGGGAAACAAGGCTAAGGCACGACAACACAGGGCTAGGCAATGCAGGGCAAGGCAAGGTAAGGGTAACGCAAGGCAAGGCACGGTCAGGCGAGGCAAGGCTAAGGCACGACAACGCAAGGCTAGGCAATGCACGGAAGGCAAGCAAAGAGTAACGGAAGGCAAGGAAGGCAAGGGAAAGCAAGGCAAGGCAAGGTTAACGGAAGGAACGGCACGGCAAGGGGAAACAAGGCTAAGGCACGACAACGCAGGGCTAGGCAATGCACGGCAAGGCAAGGAAAGGGTAACGCAAGGCAAGGCACGGTTAGGCGAGGCAAGGCTAATGCACGACAACGCAAGGCTAGGCAGTGCACGGCTAGGCAAGGAAAGAGTAACGGAAGGAAAGGAAGGCAAGGCAAAGCAAGGCAAGGCAAGTGTAACAAAAGGCAAGGCACGGCAAGGGGAAACAAGGCTAAGGAACGGCAACGCACGGCTAGGCAATGCACGGTCAGGCAAGGAAAGGGTAACGCAAGACAAGGCACGGTAAGGCAAGACAAGGCTAATGCACGACAACGCACGGCTTGGCAATGCACGGCAAGGCAAGGAAAGGGTAACGCAAGGAAAGGGACGGTCAGGCGAGGCAAGGCTAATGCACGACAACGCAAGGCTAGGCAATGCACGGAAGGCAAGCAAAGAGTAACGGAAGGCAAGGAAGGCAAGGCAAAGCAAGGCAACGCAAGCAAGGCACGGCAAGGGGAAACAAGGCTAAGGCACGGCAACGCAGGGCTAGGCAATGCACGGCAAGGCAAGGAAAGGGTAACGCAAGGCAAGGCACTGTCAGGCGAGGCAAAGCTAATGCACGACATCGCAAGGCTAGGCAGTGCACGGCTAGGCAAGGAAAGAGTAATGGAAGGAAAGGAAGGCAAGGAAAAGCATGTCAAGGCAAGTGTAACAACAGGCAAGGCACGGCAAGGGGAAACAAGGCTAAGGCATGACAACGCAAGGCTAGGCAATGCACGGAAAGCAAGCAAAGAGTAACGGAAGGCAAGGAATGCAAAGGAAAGCAGGGGAAATCAAGGGTAACGAAAAGAACGGCACGGTAAGGGGAAACAAGGCTAAGGCACGACAACACAGGGCTAGGCAATGCACGGCAAGGCAAGGAAAGGGTAACGCAAGGCAAGGCACGGTCAGGCGAGGCAAGGCTAAGGCACGACAACGCAAGGCTAGGCAATGCACGGAAGGCAAGCAAAGAGTAACGGAAGGCAAGGAAGGCAAGGGAAAGCAAGGCAAGGCAAGGGTAACGGAAGGAACGGCACGACAAGGGGAAACAAGGCTAAGGCACGGCAACGCACGGCTAGGCAATGCACGGAAGGCAAGCAAAGAGTAACGGAAGGCAAGGAAGGCAAGGGAAAGCAAGGCAAGGGTAACGGAAGGAACGGCACGGCAAGGGCAAACAAGGCTAAGACACGACAACGACCGGCTAGGCAATGCACGGCAAGGCAAGGAAAGGGTAACGCAAGGCAAGGCACGGTCAGGCGAGGCAAGGCTAAGGCACGACAACGCAAGGCTAGGCAATGCACGGAAGGCAAGCAAAGAGTAACGGAAGGCAAGGAAGGCAAGGGAAAGCCGGGGAAGGGAAGGGTAACGGAAGGAACGGCTCGGCAAGGGGAAACAAGGCTAAGGCACGGTAACGAAGGGCTAGGCAATGCACGGCAAGGCAAGGAAAGGGTAACGCAAGGCAAGGCACGGTCAGGCGAGGCAAGGCTAAGGCACGACAACGCAAGGCTAGGCAATGCACGGAAGGCAAGCAAAGAGTAACGGAAGGCAAGGAAGGCAAGGAAAGCAAGGCAAGGCAAGTGTAACAAAAGGAAC
Organism: Macrotis lagotis; assembly: GCF_037893015.1. Taxonomy (NCBI): domain Eukaryota; kingdom Metazoa; phylum Chordata; class Mammalia; order Peramelemorphia; family Peramelidae; genus Macrotis; species Macrotis lagotis. The sequence goes on from NW_027421965.1 coordinate 66,074, forward strand.
GGCACGGCAAGGGGAAACAAGGCTAAGGCACGGCAACGCACGGCTAGGCAATGCACGGCCAGGCAAGGAAAGGGTAACGCAAGGCAAGGCACTGTCAGGCGAGGCAAGGCTAAGGCACGACAACGCAAGGCTAGGCAATGCACGGAAGGCAAGCAAAGAGTAACGGAAGGCAAGGAATGCAAGGCAAAGCAAGGCAACGCAAGCAAGGCTATGGCAAGGTGAAACAAGGCTAAGGCACGGCAACGCACGGCTAGGCAATGCACGGCCAGGCAAGGAAAGGGTAACGCAAGGCAAGGCACGGTCAGGCAAGGCAAGGCTAATGCACGACAACGCAAGGCTAGGCAATGCACGGAAGGCAAGCAAAGAGTAACGGAAGGCAAGGAAGGCAAGGGAAAGCAAGGCAAGGGAAGGGTAACGGAAGGAACGGCACGGCAAGGGGAAACAAGGCTAAGGCACGACAACGCACGGCTAGGCAATGCACGGCAAGGCAAGGAAAGGGTAACGCAAGGCAAGGCACGGGCAGGCGAGGCAAGGCTAAGGCACGACAACGCAAGGCTAGGCAATGCACGGAAGGCAAGCAAAGAGTAACGGAAGGCAAGGAAGGCAAGGGAAAGCAAGGGAAGGCAAGGGTAACGGAAGGAACGGCACGGTAAGGGGAAACAAGGCTAAGGCACGAGAACGCAGGGCTAGGCAATGCACGGCAAGGCAAGGAAAGGGTAACGCAAGGCAAGGCACAGGGAGGCAAGTAATGCACGACAACGCAAGGCTAGGCAATGCACGGAAGGCAAGCAAAGAGTAACGGAAGGCAAGGAAGGCAAGGGAAAGCAAGTCAAGGCAAGTGTAACAAAAGGCACGGCACGGCAAGGGGAAACAAGGCTAAGGCACGGCAACGCAAGGCTAAGCAATGCACGGCCAGGCAAGGAAAGGGTAACGCAAGGCAAGGCACGGTAAGGCAAGGCGAGTCTAATGCACGACAACGCACCGCTAGGCAATGCACGGCAAGGCAAGGAAAGGGTAACGCAAGGCAAGGCACGGTTTGGGGAGGCAAGGATAATGCACGACAACGCAAGGCTAGGCAATGCACGGAAGGCAAGTAAAGAGTAACGGAAGGCAAGGAATGCAAGGCAAAGCAAGGCAACGCAAGCAAGGCTATGGCAAGGTGAAAAAAGGCTAAGGCACGACAACGCAAGGCTAGGCAATGCACGGAAGGAAAGCAAAGAGTAACGGAAGGCAAGGAAGGCAAGGCAAAGCAAGGCAACGCAAGCAAGGCTATGGCAAGGTGAAAAAAGGTTAAAGCACGACAACGCAAGGCTAGGCAATGCACGGAAGGCAAGCAAAGAGTAACGGAAGGCAAGGAAGGCAAGGTAAAGCAAGGCAAAGCAAGCAAGGCTATGGCAAGGTGAAACAAGGCTAAGGCACCACAACGCACGACTAGGCAATGCACGGCCAGCCAAGGAAAAGGTAACGCAAGGCAAGGCACTCTGAGGCAAGGCAAGGCTAATGCATGACAGCGCAAGGCTAGGCAATGCACGGAAGGCAAGCAAAGAGTAACGGAAACCAAGGAAGGCAAGGGAAAGCAAGGCAAGGGTAACGGAAGGAACGGCACGGCAAGGGGAAACAAGGCTAAGGCACGACAACGCACGGCTAGGCAATGCACGGCAAGGCAAGGAAAGGGTAACGCCAGGCAAGGCACGGTGAGGCAAGGCAAGGCTAATGAACGACAACGCAAGGCTAGGCAATGCACGGCAAGGGAAGGAAATGGTAACGCAAGGCAAGGCACTGTCAGGCGAGGCAAGGCTAAGGCACGACAACGCAAGGCTAGACAATGCACGGAAGGAAAGCGAAGAGTAACGGAAGGCAAGGAAAGCAAGGGAAAGCAAGGGAAGGCAAGGGTAACGGAAGGAACGGCACGGCAAGGGGAAACAAGGCTAAGGCACGACAACACAGGGCTAGGCAATGCAGGGTAAGGCAAGGAAAGGGAAACGCAAAGCAAGGCACGGTTTGGGGAGGCAAGTCTAATGCACGACAACGCAAGGCTAGGCAATGCACGGAAAGCAAGCAAAGAGTAACGGAAGGCAAGGAATGCAAGGCAAAGCAAGGCAACGCAAGCAAGGCTATGGCAAGGTGAAAAAAGGCTAAGGCACGACCACGCAAGGCTAGGCAATGCACGGAAGGCAAGCAGAGAGTAACGGAAAGAAAGGAAGGCAAGGCAAAGCAAGGCAACGCAAACAAGGCTATGGCAAGGTGAAAAAAGGCTAAGACACGACAAGGCAAGGCTAGGCAATGCACGGAAGGCAAGCAAAGAGTAACGGAAGGCAAGGAAGGCAAGGGAAAGCAAGGCAAGGCAATGGTAACGGAAAGAACGGCACGGCAAGTGGAAACAAGGCTAAGGCACGACAACGCACGGCTAGGCAATGCACGGCAACGCAAGGAAAGGGTAACGCAAGGCAAGGCACGGTCAGGCGAGGCAAGGCTAAGGCACGACAACGCAAGGCTAGGCAATGCACGGAAGGCAAGCAAAGAGTAACGGAAAGCAAGGAAGGCAAGGGAAAGCAAGGCAAGGCAAGGGTAACGGAAGGAACGGCACGGCAAGGGGAAACAAGGCTAAGGCACGGCAACGCACGGCTAGGCAATGCAGGGCAAGGCAAGGAAATGGTAACGCAAGGCAAGGCACGGATTGGGGAGGCAAGGCTAATGCACGACAACGCAAGGCTAGGCAGTGCATGGCTAGGCAAGGAAAGAGTAACGGAAGGAAAGGAAGGCAAGGCAAAGCAAGGCAAGGCAAGTGTAACAAAAGGCAAGGCACGGCAAGGGGAAACAAGGCTAAGGCACGGCAACGCACGGCTAGGCAATGCACGGAAAGGCAAGGAAAGGGTAACGCAAGGCAAGGCACGGTGAGGCTAGACAAGGCTAAGGCACGACAACGCACGGCTAGGCAATGCACGGCAAGGCAAGGAAAGGGTAATGCAAGGCAAGGCACGGTCAGGCGAGGCAAGGCTAAGGCACGACAACGCAAGGCTAGGCAATGCACGGAAGGCAAGCAAAGAATAACGGAACGCAAGGAAGGCAAGGGAAAGCAAGGCAAGGCAAGGGTAACGGAAGGAACGGCACGGCAAGGGGAAACAAGGCTAAGGCACGACAACGCACGGCTAGGCAATGCACGGCAAGGCAAGGAAAGGGTAATGCAAGGCAAGGCACGGTCAGGCAAGGCAAGGCTAATGCACGACAACGCACGGCTAGGCAATGCACTGCAAGGCAAGGAAAGGGTAACGCAAGGCAAGGCACGGTCAGGCGACGCAAGGCTAAGGCACGAAAACGCAAGGATAGGCAATGCACGAAAGGCAAGCAAAGAGTAACGGAAGGCAAGGAAGGCAAGGAACGGCAAAGCAAGGCTAAGGCACGACAACGCAGGGCTAGGCAATGCACGGCAAGGCAAGGAAGGGTAACGCAAGGCAAGGCACGGTAAGGGGCACGACAACGCAAGGCTACGCAGTGCACGGCTAGGCAAGGAAAGAGTAACGGAAGGAAAGGAAGGCAAGGCAAAGCAAGGCAAGGCAAGTGTAACAAAAGGCACGGCACGGCAAGGGGAAACAAGGCTAAGGTACGGCAACGGAAGGCTAAGCAATGCACGGCCAGGCAAGGAAAGGGTAACGCAAGGCAAGGCACGGTAAGGCAAGGCGAGGCTAATGCACGACAACGCACGGCTTGGCAATGCACGGCAAGGCAAGGAAAGGGTAACGCAAGGCAAGGCACGGTTAGGCGAGGTAAGGCTAAGGCACGACAACGCTAGGCTAGGCAATGCACGGAAGGCAAGCAAAGAGTAACGGAAGGCAAGGAATGCAAGGCAAAGCAAGGCAACGCAAGCAAGGCTATTGCAAGGTGAAAAAAGGCTAAGGCACGACAACGCAAGGCTAGGCAATGCACGGAAGGCAAGCAAAGAGTAACGGAATGGAAGGAAGGCAAGGCAAAGCAAGCAAGGCTATGGCAAGGTGAAACAAGGGTAAGGCACCACAACGCACGGCTAGGCAATGCACGGCCAGCCAAGGAAAAGGTAACGCAAGGCAAGGCACTGTGAGGCAAGCCAAGGCTAATGCACGGCAGCGCAAGGCTAGGCAATGCACGGAAGGCAAGCAAAGAGTAACGGAAGGCAAGGAAGGCAAGGCAAAGCAAGGCAACGCAAGCAAGGCTATGGCAAGGTGAAAAAAGGCTAAGGCACGACAACGGAAGGCTAGGCAATGCACGGAAGGCAAGCAAAGAGTAACTGAAGGCAAGGAAGGCAAGGGAAAGCAAGGCAAGGCAAGGGTAACGGAAGGAACGGCACGGCAAGGGGAAACAAGGCTAAGGCACGACAACGAACGGCTAGGCAATGCACTGCAAGGCAAGGAAAGGGTAACGCAAGGCAAAGCACGGTCAGGCGAGGCAAGGCTAAGGCACGACTACGCAAGGCTAGGCAATGCACGGAAGGCAAGCAAAGAGTAACGGAAGGCAAGGAATGCAAGTGAAAGCAGGGGAAGGCAAGGGTAACGAAAGGAACGGCACGGTAAGGGGAAACAAGGCTAAGGCACGACAACACAGGGCTAGGCAATGCAGGGCAAGGCAAGGAAAGGGTAACGCAAGGCAAGGCACTGTCAGGCGAGGTAAGGCTAAGGCACGACAACGCAAGGCTAGGCAATGCACGGAAGGCAAGCAAAGAGTAACGGAACGCAAGGAAGGCAAGGGAATGCAAGGCAAGGCAAGGTTAAAGGAAGGAACGGCACGGCAAGGGGAAACAAGGCTAAGGCACGGTAACGCACGGCTAGGCAATGCAGGGCAAGGCAAGGAAATGGTAACGCAAGGCAAGGCACGGTTTGGGGAGGCAAGGCTAATGCACGACAACGCAAGGCTAGGCAGTGCACGGCTAGGCAAGGAAAGAGTAACGGAAGGAAAGGAAGGCAAGGCAAAGCAAGGCAAGGCAAGTGTAACAAAAGGCAAGGCACGGCAAGGGGAAACAAGGCTAAGGAACGGCAACGCACGGCTAGGCAATGCACGGTCAGGCAAGGAAAGGGTAACGCAAGACAAGGCACGGTAAGGCAAGACAAGGCTAATGCACGACAACGCACGGCTTGGCAATGCACGGCAAGGCAAGGAAAGGGTAACGCAAGGAAAGGCACGGTCAGGCGAGGCAAGGCTAATGCACGACAACGCAAGGCTAGGCAATGCACGGAAGGCAAGCAAAGAGTAACGGAAGGCAAGGAAGGCAAGGGAAACCAAGGCAAGGCAAGGGTAACGCAAGGAACGGCTCGGCAAGGGGAAACAAGGCTAAGGCAAGGCAACGCAGGGCTAGGCAATGCACGGCAAGGCAAGGAAAGGGTAACGCAAGGCAAGGCACTGTCAGGCGAGGCAAAGCTAATGCACGACATCGCAAGGCTAGGCAGTGCACGGCTAGGCAAGGAAAGAGTAATGGAAGGAAAGGAAGGCAAGGAAAAGCATGGCAAGGCAAGTGTAACAACAGGCAAGGCACGGCAAGGGGAAACAAGGCTAAGGCACGACAACGCAAGGCTAGGCAATGCACGGAAGGCAAGCAAAGAGTAACGGAAGGCAAGGAATGCAAAGGAAAGCAGGGGAAGGCAAGGGTAACGAAAGGAACGGCACGGTAAGAGGAAACAAGGCTAAGGCACGACAACACAGGGCTAGGCAATGCAGGGCAAGGCAAGGAAAGGGTAACGCAAGGCAAGGCACGGTTTGGGGAGGCAAGGCTAATGCACGACAACGCAAGGCTAGGCAATGCACGGAAGGCAAGCAAAGAGTAACGGAAGGCAAGGAAGGCAAGGGAAAGCAAGGCAAGGCAAGGGTAACGGATGAACGGCACGACAAGGGGAAACAAGGCTAAGGCACGGCAACGCACGGCTAGGCAATGCACGGCAAGGCAAGGAAAGGGTAACGCAAGGCAAGGCACGGTGAGGCAAGGCAAGGCTGATGCACGAAAACGCAAGGCTACGCAGTGCACGGCTAGGCAAGGAAAGAGTAACGGAAGGAAAGGAAGGCAAGGCAAAGCAAGGCAAGGCAAGTGTAACAAAAGGTACGGCACGGCAAGGGGAAACAAGGCTAAGGCACGGCAACGCAAGACTTAGCAATGCACGGCCAGGCATGGAAAGGGTAACGCAAGGCAAGGCACGGTCAGGCGAGGCAAGGCTAAGGCACGACAATGCACGGCTAGGCAAGGCACGGCAAGGCAAGGAAAGGGTAATGCAAGGCAAGGCACGGTCAGGCGAGGCAAGGCTAAGGCACGACAACGCAAGGCTAGGCAATGCACGGAAGGCAAGCAAAGAATAACGGAACGCAAGGAAGGCAAGGGAAAGCAAGGCAAGGCAAGGGTAACGGAAGGAACGGCACGGCAAGGGGAAACAAGGCTAAGGCACGGCAACGCACGGCTAGGCAATGCACGGCAAGGCAAGGAAAGGGTAATGCAAGGCAAGGCACGGTGAGGCAAGGCAAGGCTGATGCACGACAACGCACGGATAGACAATGCACGGCAAGGCAAGGAAAGGGTAACGCAAGGCAAGGCACGGTCAGGCGACGCAAGGCTAAGGCACGAAAACGCAAGGATAGGCAATGCACGAAAGGCAAGCAAAGAGTAACGGAAGGCAAGGAAGGCAAGGGAAAGCAGGGGAAAGCAAGGATAACGGAAGGAACGGCACGGTAAGGGGAAACAAGGCTAAGGCACGACAACGCAGGGCTAGGCAATGCACGGCAAGGCAAGGAAAGGGTAACGCAAGGCAAGGCACGGTCAGGCGAGGCAAGGGTAATGCACGACAACGCAAGGCTACGCAGTGCACGGCTAGGCAAGGAAAGAGTAACGGAAGGAAAGGAAGGCAAGGCAAAGCAAGGCAAGGCAAGTGTAACAAAAGGCACGGCACGGCAAGGGGAAACAAGGCTAAGGTACGGCAACGCAAGGCTAGGAAATGCACGGAAGGCAAGCAAAGGGTAACGCAAGGCAAGGCACAGTAATGCAAGGCGAGGCTAATGCACGACAACGCACGGCTTGGCAATGCACGGCAAGGCAAGGAAAGGGTAACGCAAGGCAAGGCACGGTTAGGCGAGGTAAGGCTAAGGCACGACAACGCTAGGCTAGGCAATGCACGGAAGGCAAGCAAAGAGTAACGGAAGGCAAGGAATGCAAGGCAAAGCAAGGCAACGCAAGCAAGGCTATTGCAAGGTGAAAAAAGGCTAAGGCACGACAACGCAAGTCTAGGCAATGCACGGAAGGCAAGCAAAGAGTAACGGAATGGAAGGAAGGCAAGGCAAAGCAAGCAAGGCTATGGCAAGGTGAAACAAGGGTAAGGCACCACAACGCACGGCTAGGCAATGCACGGCCAGCCAAGGAAAAGGTAACGCAAGGCAAGGCACTGTGAGGCAAGCCAAGGCTAATGCACGACAACGCAAGGCTAGGCAATGCACGGAAGGCAAGCAAAGAGTAACGGAAGGCAAGGAAGGCAAGGCAAAGCAAGGCAACGCAAGCAAGGCTATGGCAAGGTGAAAAAAGGCTAAGACACGACAACGCAAGGCTAGGCAATGCACGGAAGGCAAGCAAAGAGTAACGGAAGGCAAGGAAGGCAAGGGAAAGCAAGGCAAGGGTAACGGAAGGAACGGCACGGCAAGGGCAAACAAGGCTAAGGCACGACAACGAACGGCTAGGCAATGCACTGCAAGGCAAGGAAAGGGTAACGCAAGGCAAGGCACGGTCAGGCGAGGCAAGGCTAAGGCACGACTACGCAAGGCTAGGCAATGCACGGAAGGCAAGCAAAGAGTAACGGAAGGCAAGGAATGCAAGGGAAAGCAGGGGAAGGCAAGGGTAACGAAAGGAACGGCACGGTAAGGGGAAACAAGGCTAAGGCACGACAACACAGGGCTAGGCAATGCAGGGCAAGGCAAGGTAAGGGTAACGCAAGGCAAGGCACGGTAATGCGAGGTAAGGCTAAGGCACGACAACGCAAGTCTAGGCAATGCACGGAAGGCAAGCAAAGAGTAACGGAAGGCAAGGAAGGCAAGGGAAAGCAAGGCAAGGCAAGGGTAACGGAAGGAACGGCACGGCAAGGGGAACCAAGGCTAAGGCACGGCAACGCACGGCTAGGCAATGCACGGCAAGGCAAGGAAAGGGTAACGCAAGGCAAGGCACGGTTTGGGGAGGCAAGGCTAATGCACGACAACGCAAGGCTAGGCAATGCACGGAAGGCAAGCAAAGAGTAACGGAAGGCAAGGAAGGCAAGGCAAAGCAAGGCAAGGCAAGTGTAACAAAAGGCAAGGCACGGCAAGGGGAAACAAGGCTAAGGCACGACAACGCAAGGCTAGGCAATGCACGGAAGGCAAGGAAAGGGTAACGCAAGACAAGGCACGGTAAGGCAAGACAAGGCTAATGCACGACAACGCACGGCTAGGCAATGCACGGCAAGGCAAGGAAAGGGTAACGCAAGGAAAGGCACGGTCAGGCGAGGCAAGGCTAATGCACGACAACGCAAGGCTAGGCAATGCACGGAAGGCAAGCAAAGAGTAACGGAAGGCAAGGAAGGCAAGGGAAACCAAGGCAAGGCAAGGGTAACGCAAGGAACGGCTCGGCAAGGGGAAACAAGGCTAAGGCAAGGCAACGCAGGGCTAGGCAATGCACGGCAAGGCAAGGAAAGGGTAACGCAAGGCAAGGCACGGTTAGGCGAGGTAAGGCTAAGGCACGACAACGCTAGGCTAGGCAATGCACGGAAGGCAAGCAAAGAGTAACGGAAGGCAAGGAATGCAAGGCAAAGCAAGGCAACGCAAGCAAGGCTATTGCAAGGTGAAAAAAGGCTAAGGCACGACAACGCAAGGCTAGGCAATGCACGGAAGGCAAGCAAAGAGTAACGGAATGGAAGGAAGGCAAGGCAAAGCAAGCAAGGCTATGGCAAGGTTAAACAAGGGTAAGGCACCACAACGCACGGCTAGGCAATGCACGGCCAGCCAAGGAAAAGGTAACGCAAGGCAAGGCACTGTGAGGCAAGCCAAGGCTAATGCACGACAGCGCAAGGCTACGCAATGCACGGAAGGCAAGCAAAGAGTAACGGAAGGCAAGGAAGGCAAGGCAAAGCAAGGCAACGCAAGCAAGGCTATGGCAAGGTGAAAAAAGGCTAAGACACGACAACGCAAGGCTAGGCAATGCACGGAAGGCAAGCAAAGAGTAACGGAAGGCAAGGAAGGCAAGGGAAAGCAAGGCAAGGGTAACGGAAGGAACGGCACGGCAAGGGGAAACAAGGCTAAGGCACGACAACGCACGGCTAGGCAATGCACGGCAAGGCAAGGAAAGGGTAACGCAAGGCAAGGCACGGTCAGGCGATGCAAGGCTAAGGCACGACAACGCAAGGCTAGGCAATGCACGGAAGGCAAGCAAAGAGTAACGGAAGGCAAGGAAGGCAAGGGAAAGCAGGGGAAGGCAAGGGTAACGAAAGGAACGGCACGGTAAGGGGAAACAAGGCTAAGGCACGACAACACAGGGCTAGGCAATGCAGGGCAAGGCAAGGTAAGGGTAACGCAAGGCAAGGCACGGTCAGGCGAGGTAAGGCTAAGGCACGACAACGCAAGGCTAGGCAATGCACGGAAGGCAAGTAAAGAGTAACGGAACGCAAGGAAGGCAAGGGAATGCAAGGCAAGGCAAGGTTAACGGAAGGAACGGCACGGCAAGGGGAAACAAGGCTAAGGCACGGTAACGCACGGCTAGGCAATGCAGGGCAAGGCAAGGAAATGGTAACGCAAGGCAAGGCACGGTTTGGGGAGGCAAGGCTAATGCACGACAACGCAAGGCTAGGCAGTGCACGGCTAGGCAAGGAAAGAGTAACGGAAGGAAAGGAAGGCAAGGCAAAGCAAGGCAAGGCAAGTGTAACAAAAGGCAAGGCACGGCAAGGGGAAACAAGGCTAAGGAACGGCAACGCACGGCTAGGCAATGCACGGCCAGGCAAGGAAAGGGTAACGCAAGGCAAGGCACGGTCAGGCGAGGCAAGGCTAATGCACGACAACGCAAGGCTAGGCAATGCACGGCTAGGCAAGGAAAGAGTAACGGAAGGAAAGGAAGGCAAGGCAAAGCAAGGCAAGGCAAGTGTAACAAAAGGCAAGGCACGGCAAGGGGAAACAAGGCTAAGGCACGACAACGCAAGGCTAGGCAATGCACGGAAGGCAAGCAAAGAGTAACGGAAGGCAAGGAATGCAAAGGAAAGCAGGGGAAGGCAAGGGTAACGCAAGGAACGGCACGGTAAGGGGAAACAAGGCTAAGGCACGACAACACAGGGCTAGGCAATGCACGGCAAGGCAAGGAAAGGGTAACGCAAGGCAAGGCACGGTCAGGCGAGGCAAGGCTAATGCACGACAACGCAAGGCTAGGCAATGCACGGAAGGCAAGCAAAGAGTAACGGAAGGCAAGGAAGGCAAGGAGAAGCAAGGCAAGGCAAGGGTAACGGATGAACGGCACGACAAGGGGAAACAAGGCTAAGGCACGGCAACGCACGGCTAGGCAATGCACGGCAAGGCAAGGAAAGGGTAACGCAAGGCAAGGCACGGTGAGGCAAGGCAAGGCTGATGCACGAAAACGCAAGGCTACGCAGTGCACGGCTAGGCAAGGAAAGAGTAACGGAAGGAAAGGAAGGCAAGGCAAAGCAAGGCAAGGCAAGTGTAACAAAAGGTACGGCACGGCAAGGGGAAACAAGGCTAAGGCACGGCAACGCAAGACTTAGCAATGCACGGCCAGGCATGGAAAGGGTAACGCAAGGCAAGGCACTGTCAGGCGAGGGAAGGCTAAGGCACGACAACGCAAGGCTAGGCAATGCACGGAAGGCAAGCAAAGAGTAACGGAAGGCAATGAATGCAAGGCAAAGCAAGGCAACGCAAACAAGTCTATGAAAGGTGAAAAAAGGCTAAGGCACGACCACGCAAGGCTAGGCAATGCACGGAAGGGAAGCAAAGAGTAACGGAAGGCAAGGAAGGCAAGGCAAAGCAAGGCAACGCAAGCAAGGCTATGGCAAGGTGAAAAAAGGCTAAGGCACGACAACGCAAGGCTAGGCAATGCACGGAAGGCAAGCAAAGAGTAACGGAAGGCAAGGAAGGCAAGGGAAAGCAAGGCAAGCAAGCAAGGCTATGGCAATGTGAAACAAGGCTAAGGCACCACAACGCACGACTAGGCAATGCACGGCCAGCCAAGGAAAATGTAACGCAAGGCAAGGCACTCTGAGGCAAGGCAAGGCTAATGCATGACAGCGCAAGGCTAGGCAATGCACGGCAAGGCAAGGAAAGGGTAACGCAAGGCAAGGCACGGTCAGGCGAGGCAAGGCTAAGGCACGACAACGCAAGGCTAGGCAATGCACGGAAGGCAAGCAAAGAGTAACGGAAGGCAGGGAAGGCAAGGGAAAGCAGGGGAAGGGAAGGGTAACGGAAGGAACGGCTCGGCAAGGGGAAACAAGGCTAAGGCACGGTAACGAAGGGCTAGGCAATGCACGGCAAGGCAAGGAAAGGGTAACGCAAGGCAAGGCACGGTCAGGCGAGGCAAGGGTAATGCACGAAAACGCAAGGCTACGCAGTGCACGGCTAGGCAAGGAAAGAGTAACGGAAGGAAAGGAAGGCAAGGCAAAGCAAGGCAAGGCAAGTGTAAGAAAAGGTACGGCACGGCAAGGGGAAACAAGGCTAAGGCACGGCAACGCAAGACTAAGCAATGCACGGCCAGGCAAGGAAAGGGTAACGCAAGGCAAGGCACTCTCAGGCAAGGCAAGGCTAAGGCACGACAACGCAAGGCAAGGCAATGCACGGAAGGCAAGCAAAGAGTAACGGAAACCAAGGAAGGCAAGGGAAAGCAAGGCAAGGGAACGGCAGGGTAACGGAAGGAACGGCACGGCAAGGGGAAACAAGGCTAAGGCACGGCAACGCACGGCTAGGCAATGCACGGCCAGGCAAGGAAAGGGTAACGCAAGGCAAGGCACGGTCAGGCGAGGCAAGGCTAAGGCACGACAACGCAAGGCTAGGCAATGCACGAAAGGCAAGCAAAGAGTAACGTAGGCAAGGAAGGCAAGGGAAAGCAGGGGAAGGCAAGGGTAACGGAAGGAACGGCACGGTAAGGGGAAACAAGGCTAAGGCACGACAACGCAGGGCTAGGCAATGCACGGCAAGGCAAGGAAAGGGTAACGCAAGGCAAGGCACGGTCAGGCGAGGCAAGGGTAATGCACGACAACGCAAGGCTACGCAGTGCACGGCTAGGCAAGGAAAGAGTAACGCAAGGAAAGGAAGGCAAGGCAAAGCAAGGCAAGGCAAGTGTAACAAAAGGCACGGCACGGCAAGGGGAAACAAGGCTAAGGCACGGCAACGCAAGGCTAAGCAATGCACGGCCAGGCAAGGAAAGGGTAACGCAAGGCAAGGCACGGTAAGGCAAGGCGAGGCTAATGCACGACAACGCACCGCTAGGCAATGCACGGCAAGGCAAGGAAAGGGTAACGCAAGGCAAGGCACGGTTTGGGGAGGCAAGGATAATGCACGACAACGCAAGGCTAGGCAATGCACGGAAGGCAAGCGTAACGGAAGGCAAGGAATGCCAGGCAAAGCAAGGCAACGCAAGCAAGGCTATGGCAAAATGAAAAAAGGCTAAGGCACAACGCAAGTCTAGGCAATGCACGGAAGGCAAGCAAAGAGTAACGGAAGGCAAGGAAGGCAAGGCAAAGCAAGGCAACGCAAGCAAGGCTATGGCAAGGTGAAAAAAAGGCTAAGACACGACAACGCAAGGCTAGGCAATGCACGGAAGGCAAGCAAAGAGTAACGGAAGGCAAGGAAGGCAAGGGAAAGCAAGGCAAAGCAAGCAAGGCTATGGCAAGGTGAAACAAGGCTAAGGCACCACAACGCACGACTAGGCAACGCACGGCCAGCCAAGGAAAAGGTAACGCAAGGCAAGGCACTCTGAGGCAAGGCAAGGCTAATGCATGACAGCGCAAGGCTAGGCAATGCACGGAAGGCAAGCAAAGAGTAACGGAAACCAAGGAAGGCAAGGGAAAGCAAGGCAAGGGTAACGGAAGGAACGGCACGGCAAGGGGAAACAAGGCTAAGGCACGACAACGCACGGCTAGGCAATGCACGGCAAGGCAAGGAAAGGGTAACGCAAGGCAAGGCACGGTCAGGCTAGGCAAGGCTAATGCACGACAACGCAAGGCTAGGCAGTGCACGGCAAGGCAAGGAAAGGGTAACGCAAGGCAAGGCACGGTCAGGCGAGGCAAGGCTAAGGCACGACAACGCAAGGCTAGGCAATGCACGGAAGGAAAGCAAAGAGTAACGGAAGGCAAGGAAAGCAAGGGAAAGCAAGGGAAGGTAAGGGTAACGGAAGGAACGGCACGGCAAGGGGAAACAAGGCTAAGGCACGACAACACAGGGCTAGGCAATGCAGGGTAAGGCAAGGAAAGGGAAACGCAAAGCAAGGCACGGTTTGGGGAGGCAAGTCTAATGCACGACAACGCAAGGCTAGGCAATGCACGGAAAGCAAGCAAAGAGTAACGGAAGGCAAGGAATGCAAGGCAAAGCAAGGCAACGCAAGCAAGGCTATGGCAAGGTGAAAAAAGGCTAAGGCACGACCACGCAAGGCTAGGCAATGCACGGAAGGCAAGCAAAGAGTAACGGAAAGAAAGGAAGGCAAGGCAAAGCAAGGCAACGCAAGCAAGGCTATGGCAAGGTGAAAAAAGGCTAAGACACGAAAAGGCAAGGCTAGGCAATGCACGGAAGGCAAGCAAAGAGTAACGGAAGGCAAGGAAGGCAAGGGAAAGCAAGGCAAGGCAAGGGTAACGGAAGGAACGGTACGGCAAGGGGAAACAAGGCTAAGGCAGGACAACGCAGGGCTAGGCAATACTCGGCAAGGCAAGGAAAGGGTAACGCAAGGCAAGGCACGGTCAGGCGAGGCAAGGCTAAGGCACGACAACGCAAGGCTAGGCAATGCATGGAAGGCAAGCAAAGAGTAACGGAAGGCAAGGAAGGCAAGGGAAAGCAAGGCAAGGCAAGGGTAACGGAAGGAACGGTACGGCAAGGGGAAACAAGGCTAAGGCACGACAACGCACGGCTAGGCAATGCACGGCAAGGCAAGGAAAGGGTAACGCAAGGCAAGGCACGGTTTGGGGAGGCAAGGCTAATGCACGACAACGCAAGGCTAGGCAGTGCACGGCTAGGCAAGGAAAGAGTAACGGAAGGCAAGGAAGGCAAGGGAAAGCAGGGGAAGGCAAGGGTAACGGAAGGAACGGCACGGCAAGGGGAAACAAGGCTAAGGCACGGCAACGGACAGCTAGGCAATGCACGGCAAGGCAAGGAAAGGGTAACGCAAGGCAAGGCACGGTGAGGCAAGGCAAGGCTAATGCACGACAACGCACGGCTAGGCAATGCACGGCAAGGCAAGGAAAGGGTAACGCAAGGCAAGGCACGGTCAGGCTAGGCAAGGCTAAGGCACGACAACGCAAGGCTAGGCAATGCACGGAAGGCAAGCAAAGAGTAACGGAAGGCAAGGAAGGCAAGGGAAAGCAGGGGAAGGCAAGGATAACGGAAGGAACGGCACGGTAAGGGGAAACAAGGCTAAGGCACGACAACGCAGGGCTAGGCAATGCACGGCAAGGCAAGGAAAGGGTAACGCAAGGCAAGGCACGGTCAGGCGAGGCAAGGGTAATGCACGACAACGCAAGGCTACGCAGTGCACGGCTAGGCAAGGAAAGAGTAACGGAAGGAAAGGAAGGCAAGGCAAAGCAAGGCAAGGCAAGTGTAACAAAAGGCACGGCACGGCAAGGGGAAACAAGGTTAAGGTACGGCAACGCAAGGCTAAGCAATGCACGGCCAGGCAAGGAAAGGGTAACGCAAGGCAAGGCACGGTAAGGCAAGGCGAGGCTAATGCACGACAACGCACGGCTTGGCAATGCACGGCAAGGCAAGGAAAGGGTAACGCAAGGCAAGGCACGGTTAGGCGAGGTAAGGCTAAGGCACGACAACGCTAGGCTAGGCAATGCACGGAAGGCAAGCAAAGAGTAACGGAAGGCAAGGAATGCAATGCAAAGCAAGGCAACGCAAGCAAGGCTATGGCAAGGTGAAAAAAGGCTAAGGCACGACCACGCAAGTCTAGGCAATGCACGGAAGGGAAGCAAAGAGTAACGGAAGGCAAGGAAGGCAAGGCAAAGCAAGGCAACGCAAGCAAGGCTATGGCAAGGTGAAAAAAGGCTAAGACACGACAAGGCAAGGCTAGGCAATGCACGGAAGGCAAGCAAAGAGTAACGGAAGGAAAGGAAGGCAAGGGAAAGCAAGGCAAGGGTAACGGAAGGAAAGGCACGGCAAGGGGAAACAAGGCTAAGGCACGACAACGCAGGGCTAGGCAATGCAGGGTAAGGCAAGGAAAGGGTAACGCAAGGCAAGGCACGGTTTGGGGAGGCAAGTCTAATGCACGACAACGCAAGGCTAGGCAATGCACGGAAAGCAAGCAAAGAGTAACGGAAGGCAAGGAATGCAAGGCAAAGCAAGGCAACGCAAGCAAGGCTATGGCAAGGTGAAAAAAGGCTAAGGCACGACAACGCAAGGCTAGGCAATGCACGGAAGGCAAGCAAAGAATAACGGAAAGCAAGGAAGGCAAGGCAAAGCAAGGCAACGCAAGCAAGGCTATGGCAAGGGGAAACAAGGCTAAGGCACGGCAACGCAGGGCTAGGCAATGCACGGCAAGGCAAGGAAAGGGTAACGCAAAGCAAGGCACGGTCAGGCGAGGCAAGGCTAAGGCACGACAACGCAAGGCTAGGGAATGCATGGAAGGCAAGCAAAGAGTAACGGAACGCAAGGAAGGCAAGGGAAAGCAAGGCAAGGCAATGTTACCAGAAGGAACGGCACGGCAAGGGGAAACAAGGCTAAGGCACGGCAACGCACGGCTAGGCAATGCACGGCAAGGCAAGGAAAGGGTAACGCAAGGCAAGGCACGGTTTGGGGAGGCAAAGCTAATGCACGACAACGCAAGGCTAGGCAGTGCACGGCTACGCAAGGAAAGAGTAACGGAAGGAAAGGAAGGCAAGGCAAAGCAAGGCAAGGCAAGTGTAACGAAAGGCAAGGCACGGCAAGGGGAAACAAGGCTAAGGAACGGCAACGCACGGCTAGGCAATGCACGGCCAGGAAATGAAAGGGTAACGAAAGGCAAGGCACGGTAAGGCAAGACAAGGCTAATGCACGACAACGCACGGCTAGGCAATGCACGGCAAGGCAAGGAAAGGGTAACGCAAGGCAAGGCACGGTCAGGAGAGGCAAGGCTAATGCACGACAACGCAAGGCTAGGCAATGCACGGAAGGCAAGCAAAGAGTAACGGAAGGCAAGGAAGGCAAGGGAAAGCAAGGCAAGGCAAGAGTAACGGAAGGAACGGCTCGGCAAGGGGAAACAAGGCTAAGGCACGGCAACGCAGGGCTAGGCAATGCACGGCAAGGCAAGGAAAGGGTAACGCAAGGCAAGGCACTGTCAGGCGAGGCAAAGCTAATGCACGACATCGCAAGGCTAGGCAGTGCACGGCTACGCAAGGAAAGAGTAACGGAAGGAAAGGAAGGCAAGGCAAAGCACGGCAAGGCAAGGGTAACGGAAGGAACGGCACGGTAAGGGGAAACAAGGCTAAGGCACGACAACACAGGGCTAGGCAATGCAGGGCAAGGCAAGGAAAGGGTAACGCAAGGCAAGGCACGGTTTGGGGAGGCAAGGCTAAGGCACGACAACGCAAGGCTAGGCAATGCACGGCAAGGCAAGGCAAGGGTAACGCAAGGCAAGGCACGGTCAGGCGAGGCAAGGCTAAGGCACGACAACGCAAGGCTAGGCAATGCACGGAAGGCAAGCAAAGAGTAACGGAAGGTAAGGAAGGCAAGGGAAAGCAGGGGAAGGCAAGGGTAACGGAAGGAACGGCACGGCAAGGGGAAACAAGGCTAAGGCACGACAACGCAGGGCTAGGCAATCCACGGCAAGGCAAGGAAAGGGTAACGCAAGGCAAGGCACGGTCAGGCGAGGCAAGGGTAATGCACGACAACGCAAGGCTACGCAGTGCACGGCTAGGCAAGGAAAGAGTAACGGAAGGAAATAAATGCAAGGCAAACAAGGCAATGCAAGTGTAACAAAAGGCACGGCACGGCAAGGGGAAACAAGGCTAAGGCACGGCAACGCAAGGCTAAGCAATGCACGGCCAGGCAAGGAAAGGGTAACGGAAGGCAAGGCACGGTAAGGCAAGGCGAGGCTAATGCACGACAACGCACGGCTAGGCAATTCACGGCAACGCAAGGAAAGGGTAACGCAAGGCAAGTCACGGTGAGGCGAGGCAAGGCTAAGGCACGACTACGCAAGGCTAGGCAATGCACGGAAGGCAAGCAAAGAGTAACGGAAGGCAAGGAATGCAATGCAAAGCAAGGCAACGCAAGCAAGGCTATGGCAAGGTGAAAAAAGGCTAAGGCACGACCACGCAAGGCTAGGCAATGCACGGAAGGGAAGCAAAGAGTAACGGAAGGCAAGGAAGGCAAGGCAAAGCAAGGCAACGCAAGCAAGGCTATGGCAAGGTGAAAAAAGGCTAAGACACGACAACGCAAGGCTAGGCAATGCACGGAAGGCAAGCAAAGAGTAACGGAAGGCAAGGAAGGCAAGGGAAAGCAAGGCAAGGGTAACGGAAGGAACGGCACGGCAAGGGGAAACAAGGCTAAGGCACGACAACACAGGGCTAGGCAATGCAGGGTAAGGTAAGGAAAGGGTAACACAAGGCAAGGCACGGTTTGGGGAGGCAAGTCTAATGCACGACAACGCAAGGCTAGGCAATGCACGGAAGGCAAGCAAAGAGTAACGGAAAGCAAGGAAGGCAAGGCAAAGCAAGGCAACGCAAGCAAGGCTATGGCAAGGGGAAACAAGGCTAACGCCGACAGCGCACTGCTAGGCAATGCAAGGCAAGGCAAGGAAAGAGTAACGGAAGGCAAGGAAGGCAAGGGAAAGCAGGGGAAGGCAAGGGTAACGGAAGGAACGGCAGGGTAAGGGGAAACAAGGCTAAGGCACGACAACGCAGGGCTAGGCAATGCACGGCAAGGCAAGGAAAGGGTAACGCAAGGCAAGGCACGGTCAGGCGAGGCAAGGGTAATGCACGACAACGCAAGGCTACGCAGTGCACGGCTAGGCAAGGAAAGAGTAACGGAAGGAAGTAAAGGCAAGGCAAACAAGGCAAGGCAAGTGTAACAAAAGGCACGGCACGGCAAGGGGAAAGAAGGCTAAGGCACGGCAACGCAAGGCTAAGCAATGAACGGCCAGGAAAGGAAAGGGTAACGCAAGGCAAGGCACGGTAAGGCAAGGCGAGGCTAATGCACGACAACGCACGGCTAGGCAATTCACGGCAAGGCAAGGAAAGGGTAAGGCAAGGCAAGGCACGGTCAGGCGAGGCAAGGCTAAGGCACGAATACGCAAGGCTAGGCAATGCACGGAAGGCAAGCAAAGAGTAACGGAAGGCAAGGAATGCAATGCAAAGCAAGGCAACGCAAGCAAGGCTATGGCAAGGTGAAAAAAGGCTAAGGCACGACCACGCAAGGCTAGGCAATGCACGGAAGGCAAGCAAAGAGTAACGGAAGGCAAGGAATGCAATGCAAAGCAAGGCAACGCAAGCAAGGCTATGGCAAGGTGAAAAAAGGCTAAGGCACGACCACGCAAGGCTAGGCAATGCACGGAAGGCAAGCAAAGAGTAACGGAAGGCAAGGAAGGCAAGGCAAAGCAAGGCAACGCAAGCAAGGCTATGGCAAGGTGAAACAAGGCTAAGGCACGACAACGCACGGCTAGGCAATGCACGGCAAGGCAAGGAAAGGGTAACGCAAGGAAGGCAAGGGAAAGCAAGGCAAGGCAAGGGCAAGGCTAAGGCACGACAACGCACGGCTAGGCAATGCACGGCAAGGCAAGGAAAAGGTAACGCAAGGCAAGGCACTCTGAGGCAAGGCAAGGCTAATGCATGACAGCGCAAGGCTAGGCAATGCACGGCAAGGCAAGGAAAGGGTAACGCCAGGCAAGGCACGGTCAGGCAAGGCAAGGCTAATGCACGACAAGGCAAGGCTAGGCAGTGCACGGCAAGGCAAGGAAAGGGTAACGCAAGGCAAGGCACTGTCAGTCGAGGCAAGGCTAAGGCACGACAACGCAAGGCTAGGCAATGCACGGAAGGAAAGCGAAGAGTAACGGAAGGCAAGGAAAGCAAGGGAAAGCAAGGGAAGGCAAGGGTAACGGAAGGAACGGCACGGCAAGGGGAAACAAGGCTAAGGCACGACAACACAGGGCTAGGCAATGCAGGGTAAGGCAAGGAAAGGGTAACGCAAGGCAAGGCACGGTTTGGGGAGGCAAGACTAATGCACGACAACGCAAGGCTAGGCAATGCACGGAAAGCAAGCAAAGAGTAACGGAAGGCCAGGAATGCAAGGCAAAGCAAGGGAACGCAAGCAAGGCTATGGCAAGGTGAGAAAAGGCTAAGGCACGACCACGCAAGGCTAGGCAATGCACGGAAGGCAAGCCAAGAGTAACGGAAAGCAAGGAAGGCAAGGCAAAGCAAGGCAACGCAAGCAAGGCTATGGCAAGTTGAAAAAAGGCTAAGACACGACAAGGCAAGGGTAGGCAATGCACGGAAGGCAAGCAAAAAGTAACGGAAGGCAAGGAAGGCAAGGGAAAGCAAGGCAAGGCAATGGTAACGGAAAGAACGGCACGGCAAGGGGAAACAAGGCTAAGGCACGACAACGCACTGCTCGGCAATGCACTGCAAGGCAAGGAAAGGGTAACGCAAGGCAAGGCACGGTCAGGCGAGGCAAGGCTAAGGCACGACAATGCAAGGCTAGGCAATGAACGGAAGGCAAGCAAAGAGTAACGGAACGCAAGGAAGGCAAGGGAAAGCAAGGCGACGCAAGGTTACCGGAAGGAACGGCACGGCAAGGGGAAAGAAGGCTAAGGCACGGCAACGCACGTCTAGGCAATGCAGGGCAAGGCAAGGAAATGGTAACGCAAGTCAAGGCACGGTTTGGGGAGGCAAGGCTAATGCACGACAACGCAAGGCTAGGCAGTGCACGGCTAGGCAAGGAAAGAGTAACGGAAGGAAAGGAAGGCAAGGCAAAGCAAGGCAAGGCAAGTGTAACAAAAGGCAAGGCACGGCAAGGGGAAACAAGGCTAAGGAACGGCAACGCACGGCTAGGCAATGCACGGCCAGGCAAGGAAAGGGTAACGCAAGGCGAGGCACGGTAAGGCTAGACAAGGCTAATGCACGACAACGCACGGCTAGGCAATGCTCGGCAAGGCAAGGAAAGGGTAACGCAAAGCAAGGCACGGTCAGGCGAGGCAAGGCTAATGACGACAACGCAAGGCTAGGCAATGCACGGAAGGCAAGCAAAGAGTAACGGAAGGCAAGGAAGGCAAGGGAAACCAAGACAAGGCAAGAGTAACGGAAGGAACGGCTCGGCAAGAGGAAACAAGGCTAAGGCACGGCAACGGAGGGCTAGGCAATTCACGGCAAGGCAAGGAAAGGGTAACGCAAGGCAAGGCACGGTCAGGCCAGGCAAGGCTAAGGCACGACTACGCAAGGCTAGGCAATGCACGGAAGGCAAGCAAAGAGTAACGGAAGGCAAGGAATGCAAGGGAAAGCAGGGGAAGGCAAGGGTAACGAAAGGAACGGCACGGCAAGGGGAAACAAGGCTAAGGCACGACAACACAGGGCTAGGAAATGCAGGGCAAGGCAAGGAAAGGGTAACGCAAGGCAAGGCACGGTTTGGGGAGGCAAGGCTAATGCACGACAACGCAAGGCTAGGCAATGCACGGAAGGCAAGCAAAGAGTAACGGAAGGCAAGGAATGCAAGGCAAAGCAAGGCAACGCAAGCAAGGCTATGGCAAGGTGAAAAAAGGCTAAGGCACGACCACGCAAGGCTAGGCAATGCACGGAAGGCAAGCAAAGAGTAACGGAAGGCAAGGAATGCAATGCAAAGCAAGGCAACGCAAGCAAGGCTATGGCAAGGTGAAAAAAGGCTAAGGCACGACCACGCAAGTCTAGGCAATGCACGGAAGGGAAGCAAAGAGTAACGGAAGGCAAGGAAGGCAAGGCAAAGCAAGGCAACGCAAGCAAGGCTATGGCAAGGTGAAAAAAGTCTAAGACACGACAACGCAAGGCTAGGCAATGCACGGAAGGCAAGCAAAGAGTAACGGAAGGCAAGGAAGGCAAGGGAAAGCAAGGCAAGGGTAACGGAAGGAACGGCACGGCAAGGGGAAACAAGGCTAAGGCACGACAACACAGGGCTAGGCAATGCAGGGTAAGGTAAGGAAAGGGTAACACAAGGCAAGGCACGGTTTGGGGAGGCAAGTCTAATGCACGACAACGCAAGGCTAGGCAATGCACGGAAAGCAAGCAAAGAGTAACGGAAGGCAAGGAATGCAAGGCAAAGCAAGGCAACGCAAGCAAGGCTATGGCAAGGTGAGAAAAGGCTAAGGCACGACCACACAAGGCTAGGCAATGCACGGAAGGCAAGCAAAGAATAACGGAAAGCAAGGAAGGCAAGGCAAAGCAAGGCAACGCAAGCAAGGCTATGGCAAGGGGAAACAAGGCTAAGGCAAGACAACGCACGGCTAGGCAATGCACGGCAAGGCAAGGAAAGCGTAACACAAGGCAAGGCACGGTCAGGCAAGGCAAGAATAAGGCACGACAACGAAAGGCTAGGGAATGCATGGAAGGCAAGCAAAGAGTAACGGAACGCAAGGAAGGCAAGGGAAAGCAAGGCAAGGCAATGTTACCAGAAGGAACGGCACGGCAAGGGGAAACAAGGCTAAGGCACGGCAACGCACGGCTAGGCAATGCAGGGCAAGGCAAGGAAATGGTAACGCAAGGCAAGGCACGGTTTGGGGAGGCAAAGCTAATGCACGACAACGCAAGGCTAGGCAGTGCACGGCTAGGCAAGGAAAGAGTAACGGAAGGAAAGGAAGGCAAGGCAAAGCAAGGCAAGGCAAGTGTAACGAAAGGCAAGGCACGGCAAGGGGAAACAAGGCTAAGGAACGGCAACGCACGGCTAGGCAATGCACGGCCAGGCAAGGAAAGGGTAACGAAAGGCAAGGCACGGTAAGGCAAGACAAGGCTAATGCACGACAACGCACGGCTAGGCAATGCACGGCAAGGCAAGGAAAGGGTAACGCAAGGCAAGGCACGGTCAGGAGAGGCAAGGCTAATGCACGACAACGCAAGGCTAGGCAATGCACGGAAGGCAAGCAAAGAGTAACGGAAGGCAAGGAAGGCAAGGGAAACCAAGGCAAGGCAAGAGTAACGGAAGGAACGGCTCGGCAAGGGGAAACAAGGCTAAGGCACGGCAACGCAGGGCTAGGCAATGCACGGCAAGGCAAGGAAAGGGTAACGCAAGGCAAGGCACTGTCAGGCGAGGCAAAGCTAATGCACGACATCGCAAGGCTAGGCAGTGCACGGCTACGCAAGGAAAGAGTAACGGAAGGAAAGGAAGGCAAGGCAAAGCACGGCAAGGCAAGTGTAACAACAGGCACGGCACGGCAAGGGGAAACAAGGCTAAGGCACGACAACGCAAGGCTAGGCAATGCACGGAAGGCAAGCAAAGAGTAACGGAAGGCAAGGAATGCAAAGGAAAGCAGGGGAAGGCAAGGGTAACGAAAGGAACGGCACGGTAAGGGGAAACAAGGCTAAGGCACGACAACACAGTTCTAGGCAATGCAGGGCAAGGCAAGGAAAGGGTAACGCAAGGCAAGGCACGGTTTCGGGAGGCAAGGCTAATGCACGACAACGCAAGGCTAGGCAATGCACGGCAAGGCAAGGAAAGGGTAACGCAAGGCAAGGCACGGTCAGGCGAGGCAAGGCTAAGGCACGACAACGCAAGGCTAGGCAATGCACGGAAGGCAAGCAAAGAGTAACGGAAGGTAAGGAAGGCAAGGGAAAGCAGGGGAAGGCAAGGGTAACGGAAGGAACGGCACGGTAAGGGGAAACAAGGCTAAGGCACGACAACGCAGGGCTAGGCAATGCACGGCAAGGCAAGGAAAGGGTAACGCAAGGCAAGGCACGGTCAGGCGAGGCAAGGGTAATGCACGACAACGCAAGGCTACGCAGTGCACGGCTAGGCAAGGAAAGAGTAACGGAAGGAAATAAAGGCAAGGCAAACAAGGCAATGCAAGTGTAACAAAAGGCACGGCACGGCAAGGGGAAACAAGGCTAAGGCACGGCAACGCACGGCTAGGCAATGCACGGCCAGGCAAGGAAAGGGTAATGCAAGGCAAGGCACGGTAAGGCAAGGCGAGGCTAATGCACGACAACGCACGGCTAGGCAT
The DNA here is from genome assembly GCF_037893015.1 of Macrotis lagotis. NCBI lineage: Eukaryota > Metazoa > Chordata > Mammalia > Peramelemorphia > Peramelidae > Macrotis > Macrotis lagotis. The sequence continues at coordinate 89,382 of NW_027421965.1, forward strand.
TTCACGGCAACGCAAGGAAAGGGTAACGCAAGGCAAGTCACGGTGAGGCGAGGCAAGGCTAAGGCACGACTACGCAAGGCTAGGCAATGCACGGAAGGCAAGCAAAGAGTAACGGAAGGCAAGGAATGCAAAGCAAAGCAAGACAACGCAAGCAAGGCTATGGCAAGGTGAAAAAAGGCTAAGGCACGACCACGCAAGGCTAGGCAATGCACGGAAGGGAAGCAAAGAGTAACGGAAGGCAAGGAAGGCAAGGCAAAGCAAGGCAACGCAAGCAAGGCTATGGCAAGGTGAAAAAAGGCTAATACACGACAACGCAAGGCTAGGCAATGCACGGAAGGCAAGCAAAGAGTAACGGAAGGCAAGGAAGGCAAGGGAAAGCAAGGCAAGGGTAACGGAAGGAACGGCACGGCAAGGGGAAACAAGGCTAAGGCACGACAACACAGGGCTAGGCAATGCAGGGTAAGGTAAGGAAAGGGTAACACAAGGCAAGGCACGGTTTGGGGAGGCAAGGCTAATGCACGACAACGCAAGTCTAGGCAATGCACGGAAGGCAAGCAAAGAGTAACGGAAAGCAAGGAAGGCAAGGCAAAGCAAGGCAACGCAAGCAAGGCTATGGCAAGGGGAAACAAGGCTAACGCCGACAGCGCACTGCTAGGCAATGCAAGGCAAGGCAAGGAAAGAGTAACGGAAGGCAAGGAAGGCAAGGGAAAGCAGGGGAAGGCAAGGGTAACGGAAGGAACGGCAGGGTAAGGGGAAACAAGGCTAAGGCACGACAACGCAGGGCTAGGCAATGCACGGCAAGGCAAGGAAAGGGTAACGCAAGGCAAGGCACGGTCAGGCGAGGCAAGGGTAATGCACGACAACGCAAGGCTACGCAGTGCACGGATAGGCAAGGAAAGAGTAACGGAAGGAAGTAAAGGCAAGGCAAACAAGGCAAGGCAAGTGTAACAAAAGGCACGGCACGGCAAGGGGAAAGAAGGCTAAGGCACGGCAACGCAAGGCTAAGCAATGAACGGCCAGGAAAGGAAAGGGTAACGCAAGGCAAGGCACGGTAAGGCAAGGCGAGGCTAATGCACGACAACGCACGGCTAGGCAATTCACGGCAAGGCAAGGAAAGGGTAAGGCAAGGCAAGGCACGGTCAGGCGAGGCAAGGCTAAGGCACGAATACGCAAGGCTAGGCAATGCACGGAAGGCAAGCAAAGAGTAACGGAAGGCATGGAATGCAATGCAAAGCAAGGCAACGCAAGCAAGGCTATGGCAAGGTGAAAAAAGGCTAAGGCACGACCACGCAAGGCTAGGCAATGCACGGAAGGCAAGCAAAGAGTAACGGAAGGCAAGGAATGCAATGCAAAGCAAGGCAACGCAAGCAAGGCTATGGCAAGGTGAAAAAAGGCTAAGGCACGACCAAGCAAGGCTAGGCAATGCACGGAAGGGAAGCAAAGAGTAACGGAAAGCAAGGAAGGCAAGGCAAAGCAAGGCAATGCAAGCAAGGCTATGGCAAGGTGAAAAAAGGCTAAGACACGACAACGCAAGGCTAGGCAATGCACGGAAGGCAAGCAAAGAGTAACGGAAGGCAAGGAAGGCAAGGGAAAGCAAGGCAAGGGTAACGGAAGGAACGGCACGGCAAGGGCAAACAAGGCTAAGGCACGACAACGAACGGCTAGGCAATGCAGGGCAAGGCAAGGTAAGGGTAACGCAAGGCAAGGCACGGTCAGGCGAGGCAAGGCTAAGGCACGACAACGCAAGGCTAGGCAATGCACGGAAGACAAGCAAAGAGTAACGGAAGGCAAGGAAGGCAAGGGAAAGCAAGGCAAGGCAAGGGTAACGGAAGGAACGGCACGGCAAGGGGAAACAAGGCTAAGGCACGGCAACGCAAGGCTAGGCAATGCACGGCAATGCAAGGAAAGTGTAACGCAAGGCAAGGCACGGTGAGGCAAGGCAAGGCTGATGCACGACAACGCACGGCTAGGCAATGCACGGCAAGGCAAGGAAAAGGTAACGCAAGGCAAGGCACGGTCAGGCGAGGCAAGTCTAAGGCACGACAACGCAAGGCTAGGCAATGCACGGAAGGCAAGCAAAGAGTAACGGAAGGCAAGGAAGGCAAGGGAAAGCAGGGGAAGGCAGGGGTAACGAAAGGAACGGCACGGCAAGGGGAAACAAGGCTAAGGCACGACAAAAAATGGCTAGGCAATGCAGGGCAAGGCAAGGAAAGGGTAACGCAAGGCAAGGCACGGTATGGGGAGGCAAGGCTAATGCACGACAACGCAAGGCTAGGCAATGCACGGAAGGCAAGCAAAGAGTAACGGAAGGCAAGGAATGCAAGGCAAAGCAAGGCAACGCAAGCAAGTCTATGGCAAGGTGAAAAAAGGCTAAGGCACGACAACGCAAGGCTAGGCAATGCACGGAAGGCAAGCAAAGAGTAACGGAAGGCAAGGAATGCAAGGCAAAGCAAGGCAACGCAAGCAAGGCTATGGCAAGGTGAAAAAAGGCTAAGGTAAGACAACGAAAGGCTAGGCAATGCACGGAAGGGAAGCAAAGAGTAACGGAAGGCAAGGAAGGCAAGGCAAAGCAAGGCAACGCAAGCAAGGCTATGGCAAGGTGAAAAAAGGCTAAGACACGACAACGCAAGGCTAGGCAATGCACGGAAGGCAAGCAAAGAGTAACGGAAGGCAAGGAAGGCAAGGGAAAGCAAGGCAAGGCAAGGGTAACGGAAGGAACGGCACGGCAAGGGGAAACAAGGCTAAGGCACGGCAACGCACGGCTAGGCAATGCACGGCATGGCAAGGAAAGGGTAACGCAAGGCAAGGCACGGTGAGGCAAGGCAAGGCTGATGCACGAAAACGCACGGCTAGGCAATGCACGGCAAGGCAAGGAAAGGGTAACGCAAGGCAAGGCACGGTCAGGCGACGCAAGGCTAAGGCACGACAACGCAAGGCTAGGCAATGCACGAAAGGCAAGCAAAGAGTAACGGAAGGCAAGGAAGGCAAGGGAAAGCAAGGCAAGGGTAACGGAAGGAACGGCACGGCAAGGGGAAACAAGGCTAAGGCACGACAACACAGGGCTAGGCAATGCAGGGTAAGGTAAGGAAAGGGTAACACAAGGCAAGGCACGGTTTGGGGAGGCAAGGCTAATGCACGACAACGCAAGGCTAGGCAATGCACGGAAAGCAAGCAAAGAGTAACGGAAGGCAAGGAATGCAAGGCAAAGCAAGGCAACGCAAGCAAGGCTATGGCAAGGTGAGAAAAGGCTAAGGCACAACCACACAAGGCTAGGCAATGCACGGAAGGCAAGCAAAGAATAACGGAAAGCAAGGAAGGCAAGGCAAAGCAAGGCAACGCAAGCAAGGCTATGGCAAGGGGAAACAAGGCTAAGGCACGATAACGCACTGCTAGGCAATGCACTGCAAGGCAAGGAAAGCGTAACGCAAGGCAAGGCACGGTCAGGCGAGGGAAGGCTAAGGCACGACAACGAAAGGCTAGGCAATGCATGGAAGGCAAGCAAAGAGTAACGGAACGCAAGGAAGGCAAGGGAAAGCAAGGCAAGGCAAGGTTACCAGAAGGAACGGCACGGCAAGGGGAAACAAGGCTAAGGCACGGCAACGCACGGCTAGGCAATGCAGGGCAAGGCAAGGAAATGGTAACGCAAGGCAAGGCACGGTTTGGGGAGGCAAAGCTAATGCACGACAACGCAAGGCTAGGCAGTGCACGGCTAGGCAAGGAAAGAGTAACGGAAGGAAAGGAAGGCAAGGCAAAGCAAGGCAAGGCAAGTGTAACGAAAGGCAAGGCACGGCAAGGGGAAACAAGGCTAAGGAACGGCAACGCACGGCTAGGCAATGCACGGCCAGGCAAGGAAAGGGTAACGAAAGGCAAGGCACGGTAAGGCAAGACAAGGCTAATGCACGACAACGCACGGCTAGGCAATGCACGGCAAGTCAAGGAAAGGGTAACGCAAGGCAAGGCACGGTCAGGAGAGGCAAGGGTAATGCACGACAACGCAAGGCTAGGCAATGCACGGAAGGCAAGCAAAGAGTAACGGAAGGCAAGGAAGGCAAGGGAAACCAAGGCAAGGCAAGGGTAACGGAAGGAACGGCTCGGCAAGGGGAAACAAGGCTAAGGCACGGCAACGCAGGGCTAGGCAATGCACGGCAAGGCAAGGTAAGGGTAACGCAAGGCAAGGCACTGTCAGGCGAGGCAAAGCTAATGCACGACATCGCAAGGCTAGGCAGTGCACGGCTAGGCAAGGAAAGAGTAACGGAAGGAAAGGAAGGCAAGGCAAAGCAAGGCAAGGCAAGTGTAACAAAAGGAAAGGCACGGCAAGGGGAAACAAGGCTAAGGAACGGCAACGCACGGCTAGGCAATGCACGGCCAGGCAAGGAAAGGGTAACGCAAGGCAAGGCACGGTAAGGCTAGACAAGGCTAAGGCACGACAACGCACGGCTAGGCAATGCTCGGCAAGGCAAGGAAAGGGTAACGCAAGGCAAGGCACGGTCAGGCGAGGCAAGGCTAATGACGACAACGCAAGGCTAGGCAATGCACGGAAGGCAAGCAAAGAGTAACGGAAGGCAAGGAAGGCAAGGGAAACCAAGGCAAGGCAAGGGTAACGGAAGGAACGGCTCGGCAAGGGGAAACAAGGCTAAGGCACGGCAACGCAGGGCTAGGCAATGCACGGCAAGGCAAGGAAAGGGTAACGCAAGGCAAGGCACTGTCAGGCGAGGCAAAGCTAATGCACGACATCGCAAGGCTAGGCAGTGCACGGCTACGCAAGGAAAGAGTAACGGAAGGAAAGGAAGGCAAGGCAAAGCACGGCAAGGCACGTGTAACAACAGGCACGGCACGGCAAGGGGAAACAAGGCTAAGGCACGACAACGCAAGGCTAGGCAATGCACGGAAGGCAAGCAAAGAGTAACGGAAGGCAAGGAATGCAAAGGAAAGCAGGGGAAGGCAAGGGTAACTAAAGGAACGGCACGGTAAGGGGAAACAAGGCTAAGGCACGACAACACAGTTCTAGGCAATGCAGGGCAAGGCAAGGAAAGGGTAACGCAAGGCAAGGCACGGTTTCGGGAGGCAAGGCTAATGCACGACAACGCAAGGCTAGGCAATGCACGGAAGGCAAGCAAAGAGTAACGGAAGGCAAGTAAGGCAAGGGAAAGCAAGTCAAGGCAAGGGTAACGGAAGGAACGGCACGGCAAGGGGAAACAAGGCTAAGGCACGGCAACGCAGGGCTAGGCAATGCACGGCAAGGCAAGGAAAGGGTAACGCAAGGCAAGGCACGGTGAGGCAAGGCAAGGCTGATGCAGGACAACGCACGGCTAGGCAATGCACGGCAAGGCAAGGAAAGGGTAACGCAAGGCAAGGCACGGTCAGGCGAGGCAAGGCTAAGGCACGACAACGCAAGGCTAGGCAATGCACGGAAGGCAAGCAAAGAGTAACGGAAGGCAAGGAAGGCAAGGGAAAGCAGGGGAAGGCAAGGGTAACGGAAGGAACGGCACGGTAAGGGGAAACAAGGCTAAGACACGACAACGCAGGGCTAGGCAATGCAGGGTAAGGTAAGGAAAGGGTAACATAAGGCAAGGCACGGTTTGGGGAGGCAAGTCTAATGCACGACAACGCAAGGCTAGGCAATGCACGGAAAGCAAGCAAAGAGTAACGGAAGGCAAGGAATGCAAGGCAAAGCAAGGCAACGCAAGCAAGGCTATGGCAAGGTGAAAAAAGGCTAAGGCACCACCACGCAAGGCTAGGCAATGCACGGAAGGCAAGCAAAGAGTAACGGAAAGCAAGGAAGGCAAGGCAAAGCAAGGCAACGCAAGCAAGGCTATGGCAAGGGGAAACAAGGCTAACGCCGACAGCGCACTGCTAGGCAATGCAAGGCAAGGGAAGGAAAGAGTAACGGAAGGCAAGGAAGGCAAGGGAAAGCAGGGGAAGGCAAGGGTAACGGAAGGAACGGCACGGTAAGGGGAAACAAGGCTAAGGCACGACAACGCAGGGCTAGGCAATGCACGGCAAGGCAAGAAAAGGGTAACGCAAGGCAAGGCACGGTCAGGCGAGGCAAGGGTAATGCACGACAACGCAAGGCTACGCAGTGCACGGCTAGGCAAGGAAAGAGTAACGGAAGGAAATAAAGGCAAGGCAAACAAGGCAAGGCAAGTGTAACAAAAGGCACGGCACGGCAAGGGGAAAGAAGGCTAAGGCACGGCAACACAAGGCTAAGCAATGAACGGCCAGGAAAGAAAAGGGTAACGCAAGGCAAGGCACGGTAAGGCAAGGCGAGGCTAATGCACGACAACGCACGGCTAGGCAATTCACGGCAAGGCAAGGAAAGGGTAAGGCAAGGCAAGGCACGGTCAGGCGAGGCAAGGCTAAGGCACGAATACGCAAGGCTAGGCAATGCACGGAAGGCAAGCAAAGAGTAACGGAAGGCAAGGAATGCAAGGGAAAGCAGGGGAAGGCAAGGGTAACGAAAGGAACGGCACGGCAAGGGGAAACAAGGCTAAGGCACGACAACACAGGGCTAGGCAATGCAGGGTAAGGCAAGGAAAGGGTAACGCAAGGCAAGGCACGGTTTGGGGAGGCAAGGCTAATGCACGACAACGCAAGGCTAGGCAATGCACGGAAGGCAAGCAAAGAGTAACGGAAAGCAAGGAATGCAATGCAAAGCAAGGCAACGCAAGCAAGGCTATGGCAAGGTGAAAAAAGGCTAAGGCACGACCACGCAAGGCTAGGCAATGCACGGAAGGCAAGCAAAGAGTAACGGAAGGCAAGGAATGCAATGCAAAGCAAGGCAACGCAAGCAAGGCTATGGCAAGGTGAAAAAAGGCTAAGGCACGACCACGCAAGGCTAGGCAATGCACGGAAGGGAAGCAAAGAGTAACGGAAAGCAAGGAAGGCAAGGCAAAGCAAGGCAACGCAAGCAAGGCTATGGCAAGGTGAAAAAAGGCTAAGACACGACAACGCAAGGCTAGGCAATGCACGGAAGGCAAGCAAAGAGTAACGGAAGGCAAGGAAGGCAAGGGAAAGCAAGGCAAGGGTAACGGAAGGAACGGCACGGCAAGGGCAAACAAGGCTAAGGCACGACAACGAACGGCTAGGCAATGCAGGGCAAGGCAAGGTAAGGGTAACGCAAGGCAAGGCACGGTCGGGCGAGGCAAGGCTAAGGCACGACAACGCAAGGCTAGGCAATGCACGGAAGACAAGCAAAGAGTAACGGAAGGCAAGGAAGGCAAGGGAAAGCAAGGCAAGGCAAGGGTAACGGAAGGAACGGCACGGCAAGGGGAAACAAGGCTAAGGCAGGGCAACGCAGGCCTAGGCAATGCACGGCAATGCAAGGAAAGTGTAACGCAAGGCAAGGCACGGTGAGGCAAGGCAAGGCTGATGCACGACAACGCACGGCTAGGCAATGCACGGCAAGGCAAGGAAAGGGTAACGCAAGGCAAGGCACGGTCAGGCGAGGCAAGTCTAAGGCACGACAACGCAAGGCTAGGCAATGCACGGAAGGCAAGCAAAGAGTAACGGAAGGCAAGGAAGGCAAGGGAAAGCAGGGGAAGGCAAGGGTAACGAAAGGAACGGCACGGCAAGGGGAAACAAGGCTAAGGCACGACAAAACAAGGCTAGGCAATGCAGGGCAAGGCAAGGAAAGGGTAACGCAAGGCAAGGCACGGTTTGGGGAGGCAAGGCTAATGCACGACAACGCAAGGCTAGGCAATGCCCGGAAGGCAAGCAAAGAGTAACGGAAGGCAAGGAATGCAAGGCAAAGCAAGGCAAAGCAAGCAAGGCTATGGCAAGGTGAAAAAAGGCTAAGGCACGACCACGCAAGGCTAGGCAATGCACGGAAGGCAAGCAAAGAGTAACGGAAGGCAAGGAATGCAATGCAAAGCAAGGCAACGCAAGCAAGGCTATGGCAAGGTGAAAAAAGGCTAAGGTACGACCACGCAAGGCTAGGCAATGCACGGAAGGGAAGCAAAGAGTAACGTAAGGCAAGGAAGGCAAGGCAAAGCAAGGCAACGCAAGCAAGGCTATGTCAAGGTGAAAAAAGGCTAAGACACGACAACGCAAGGCTAGGCAATGCACGGAAGGCAAGCAAAGAGTAACGGAAGGCAAGGAAGGCAAGGGAAAGCAAGGCAAGGCAAGGGTAACGGAAGGAACGGCACGGCAAGGGGAAACAAGGCTAAGGCACGGCAACGCACGGCTAGGCAATGCACGGCATGGCAAGGAAAGGGTAACGCAAGGCAAGGCACGGTGAGGCAAGGCAAGGCTGATGCACGACAACGCACGGCTAGGCAATGCACGGCAAGGCAAGGAAAGGGTAACGCAAGGCAAGGCACGGTCAGGCGACGCAAGGCTAAGGCACGACAACGCAAGGCTAGGCAATGCACGAAAGGCAAGCAAAGAGTAACGGAAGGCAAGGAAGGCAAGGGAAAGCAGGGGAAGGCAAGGGTAACGGAAGGAACGGCACGGCAAGGGGACACAAGGCTAAGGCACGACAACGCAGTTCTAGGCAATGCAGGGCAAGGCAAGGAAAGGGTAACGCAAGGCAAGGCACGGTTTCGGGAGGCAAGGCTAATGCACGACAACGCAAGGCTAGGCAATGCACGGAAGGCAAGCAAAGAGTAACGGAAGGCAAGTAAGGCAAGGGAAAGCAAGTCAAGGCAAGGGTAACGGAAGGAACGGCACGGCAAGGGGAAACAAGGCTAAGGCACGGCAACGCAGGGCTAGGCAATGCACGGCAAGGCAAGGAAAGGGTAACGCAAGGCAAGGCACGGTGAGGCAAGGCAAGGCTGATGCAGGACAACGCACGGCTAGGCAATGCACGGCAAGGCAAGGAAAGGGTAACGCAAGGCAAGGCACGGTCAGGCGAGGCAAGGCTAAGGCACGACAACGCAAGGCTAGGCAATGCACGGAAGGCAAGCAAAGAGTAACGGAAGGCAAGGAAGGCAAGGGAAAGCAGGGGAAGGCAAGGGTAACGGAAGGAACGGCACGGTAAGGGGAAACAAGGCTAAGACACGACAACGCAGGGCTAGGCAATGCAGGGTAAGGTAAGGAAAGGGTAACATAAGGCAAGGCACGGTTTGGGGAGGCAAGTCTAATGCACGACAACGCAAGGCTAGGCAATGCACGGAAAGCAAGCAAAGAGTAACGGAAGGCAAGGAATGCAAGGCAAAGCAAGGCAACGCAAGCAAGGCTATGGCAAGGTGAAAAAAGGCTAAGGCACGACCACGCAAGGCTAGGCAATGCACGGAAGGCAAGCAAAGAGTAACGGAAAGCAAGGAAGGCAAGGCAAAGCAAGGCAACGCAAGCAAGGCTATGGCAAGGGGAAACAAGGCTAACGCCGACAGCGCACTGCTAGGCAATGCAAGGCAAGGCAAGGAAAGAGTAACGGAAGGCAAGGAAGGCAAGGGAAAGCAGGGGAAGGCAAGGGTAACGGAAGGAACGGCAGGGTAAGGGGAAACAAGGCTAAGGCACGACAACGCAGGGCTAGGCAATGCACGGCAAGGCAAGGAAAGGGTAACGCAAGGCAAGGCACGGTCAGGCGAGGCAAGGGTAATGCACGACAACGCAAGGCTACGCAGTGCACGGCTAGGCAAGGAAAGAGTAACGGAAGGAAATAAAGGCAAGGCAAACAAGGCAAGGCAAGTGTAACAAAAGGCACGGCACGGCAAGGGGAAAGAAGGCTAAGGCACGGCAACACAAGGCTAAGCAATGAACGGCCAGGAAAGAAAAGGGTAACGCAAGGCAAGGCACGGTAAGGCAAGGCGAGGCTAATGCACGACAACGCACGGCTAGGCAATTCACGGCAAGGCAAGGAAAGGGTAAGGCAAGGCAAGGCACGGTCAGGCGAGGCAAGGCTAAGGCACGAATACGCAAGGCTAGGCAATGCACGGAAGGCAAGCAAAGAGTAACGGAAGGCAAGGAATGCAAGGGAAAGCAGGGGAAGGCAAGGGTAACGAAAGGAACGGCACGGTAAGGGGAAACAAGGCTAAGGCACGACAACACAGGGCTAGGCAATGCAGGGCAAGGCAAGGAAAGGGTAACGCAAGGCAAGGCACGGTTTGGGGAGGCAAGGCTAATGCACGACAACGCAAGGCTAGGCAATGCACGGAAGGCAAGCAAAGAGTAACGGAAGGCAAGGAATGCAAGGAAAAGCAAGGCAACGCAAGCAAGGCTATGGCAAGGTGAAAAAAGGCTAAGGCACGACCACGCAAGGCTAGGCAATGCACGGAAGGCAAGCAAAGAGTAACGGAAGGCAAGGAATGCAATGCAAAGCAAGGCAACGCAAGCAAGGCTATGGCAAGGTGAAAAAAGGCTAAGGCACGACCACGCAATGCTAGGCAATGCACGGAAGGGAAGCAAAGAGTAACGGAAAGCAAGGAAGGCAAGGCAAAGCAAGGCAACGCAAGCAAGGCTATGGCAAGGTGAAAAAAGGCTAAGACACGACAACGCAAGGCTAGGCAATGCACGGAAGGCAAGCAAAGAGTAACGGAAGGCAAGGAAGGCAAGGGAAAGCAAGGCAAGGGTAACGGAAGGAACGGCACGGCAAGGGCAAACAAGGCTAAGGCACGACAACGAACGGCTAGGCAATGCAGGGCAAGGCAAGGTAAGGGTAACGCAAGGCAAGGCACGGTCAGGCGAGGCAAGGCTAAGGCACGACAACGCAAGGCTAGGCAATGCACGGAAGACAAGCAAAGAGTAACGGAAGGCAAGGAAGGCAAGGGAAAGCAAGGCAAGGCAAGGGTAACGGAAGGAACGGCACGGCAAGGGGAAACAAGGCTAAGGCAGGGCAACGCAGGCCTAGGCAATGCACGGCAATGCAAGGAAAGTGTAACGCAAGGCAAGGCACGGTGAGGCAAGGCAAGGCTGATGCACGACAACGCACGGCTACGCAATGCACGGCAAGGCAAGGAAAGGGTAACGCAAGGCAAGGCACGGTCAGGCGAGGCAAGTCTAAGGCACGACAACGCAAGGCTAGGCAATGCACGGAAGGCAAGCAAAGAGTAACGGAAGGCAAGGAAGGCAAGGGAAAGCAGGGGAAGGCAAGGGTAACGAAAGGAACGGCACGGCAAGGGGAAACAAGGCTAAGGCACGACAAAACAAGGCTAGGCAATGCAGGGCAAGGCAAGGAAAGGGTAACGCAAGGCAAGGCACGGTTTGGGGAGGCAAGGCTAATGCACGACAACGCAAGGCTAGGCAATGCCCGGAAGGCAAGCAAAGAGTAACGGAAGGCAAGGAATGCAAGGCAAAGCAAGGCAAAGCAAGCAAGGCTATGGCAAGGTGAAAAAAGGCTAAGGCACGACCACGCAAGGCTAGGCAATGCACGGAAGGCAAGCAAAGAGTAACGGAAGGCAAGGAATGCAATGCAAAGCAAGGCAACGCAAGCAAGGCTATGGCAAGGTGAAAAAAGGCTAAGGTACGACCACGCAAGGCTAGGCAATGCACGGAAGGGAAGCAAAGAGTAACGTAAGGCAAGGAAGGCAAGGCAAAGCAAGGCAACGCAAGCAAGGCTATGTCAAGGTGAAAAAAGGCTAAGACACGACAACGCAAGGCTAGGCAATGCACGGAAGGCAAGCAAAGAGTAACGGAAGGCAAGGAAGGCAAGGGAAAGCAAGGCAAGGCAAGGGTAACGGAAGGAACGGCACGGCAAGGGGAAACAAGGCTAAGGCACGGCAACGCACGGCTAGGCAATGCACGGCATGGCAAGGAAAGGGTAACGCAAGGCAAGGCACGGTGAGGCAAGGCAAGGCTGATGCACGACAACGCACGGCTAGGCAATGCACGGCAAGGCAAGGAAAGGGTAACGCAAGGCAAGGCACGGTCAGGCGACGCAAGGCTAAGGCACGACAACGCAAGGCTAGGCAATGCACGAAAGGCAAGCAAAGAGTAACGGAAGGCAAGGAAGGCAAGGGAAAGCAGGGGAAGGCAAGGGTAACGGAAGGAACGGCACGGCAAGGGGACACAAGGCTAAGGCACGACAACGCAGTTCTAGGCAATGCAGGGCAAGGCAAGGAAAGGGTAACGCAAGGCAAGGCACGGTTTCGGGAGGCAAGGCTAATGCACGACAACGCAAGGCTAGGCAATGCACGGAAGGCAAGCAAAGAGTAACGGAAGGCAAGTAAGGCAAGGGAAAGCAAGTCAAGGCAAGGGTAACGGAAGGAACGGCACGGCAAGGGGAAACAAGGCTAAGGCACGGCAACGCAGGGCTAGGCAATGCACGGCAAGGCAAGGAAAGGGTAACGCAAGGCAAGGCACGGTGAGGCAAGGCAAGGCTGATGCAGGACAACGCACGGCTAGGCAATGCACGGCAAGGCAAGGAAAGGGTAACGCAAGGCAAGGCACGGTCAGGCGAGGCAAGGCTAAGGCACGACAACGCAAGGCTAGGCAATGCACGGAAGGCAAGCAAAGAGTAACGGAAGGCAAGGAAGGCAAGGGAAAGCAGGGGAAGGCAAGGGTAACGGAAGGAACGGCACGGTAAGGGGAAACAAGGCTAAGACACGACAACGCAGGGCTAGGCAATGCAGGGCAAGGCAAGGAAAGGGTAACGCAAGGCAAGGCACGGTTTGGGGAGGCAAGGCTAATGCACGACAAGCCAAGGCTAGGCAATGCACGGAAGGCAAGCAAAGAGTAACGGAAGGCAAGGAATGCAAGGCAAAGCAAGGCAACGCAAGCAAGGCTATGGCAAGGTGAAAAAAGGCTAAGGCACGACCACGCAAGGCTAGGCAATGCACGGAAGGCAAGCAAAGAGTAACGGAAAGCAAGGAAGGCAAGGCAAAGCAAGGCAACGCAAGCAAGGCTATGGCAAGGGGAAACAAGGCTAACGCCGACAGCGCACTGCTAGGCAATGCAAGGCAAGGCAAGGAAAGAGTAACGGAAGGCAAGGAAGGCAAGGGAAAGCAGGGGAAGGCAAGGGTAACGGAAGGAACGGCAGGGTAAGGGGAAACAAGGCTAAGGCACGACAACGCAGGGCTAGGCAATGCACGGCAAGGCAAGGAAAGGGTAACGCAAGGCAAGGCACGGTCAGGCGAGGCAAGGGTAATGCACGACAACGCAAGGCTACGCAGTGCACGGCTAGGCAAGGAAAGAGTAACGGAAGGAAATAAAGGCAAGGCAAACAAGGCAAGGCAAGTGTAACAAAAGGCACGGCACGGCAAGGGGAAAGAAGGCTAAGGCACGGCAACACAAGGCTAAGCAATGAACGGCCAGGAAAGAAAAGGGTAACGCAAGGCAAGGCACGGTAAGGCAAGGCGAGGCTAATGCACGACAACGCACGGCTAGGCAATTCACGGCAAGGCAAGGAAAGGGTAAGGCAAGGCAAGGCACGGTCAGGCGAGGCAAGGCTAAGGCACGAATACGCAAGGCTAGGCAATGCACGGAAGGCAAGCAAAGAGTAACGGAAGGCAAGGAATGCAAGGGAAAGCAGGGGAAGGCAAGGGTAACGAAAGGAACGGCACGGCAAGGGGAAACAAGGCTAAGGCACGACAACACAGGGCTAGGCAATGCAGGGTAAGGCAAGGAAAGGGTAACGCAAGGCAAGGCACGGTTTGGGGAGGCAAGGCTAATGCACGACAACGCAAGGCTAGGCAATGCACGGAAGGCAAGCAAAGAGTAACGGAAAGCAAGGAATGCAATGCAAAGCAAGGCAACGCAAGCAAGGCTATGGCAAGGTGAAAAAAGGCTAAGGCACGACCACGCAAGGCTAGGCAATGCACGGAAGGCAAGCAAAGAGTAACGGAAGGCAAGGAATGCAATGCAAAGCAAGGCAACGCAAGCAAGGCTATGGCAAGGTGAAAAAAGGCTAAGGCACGACCACGCAAGGCTAGGCAATGCACGGAAGGGAAGCAAAGAGTAACGGAAAGCAAGGAAGGCAAGGCAAAGCAAGGCAACGCAAGCAAGGCTATGGCAAGGTGAAAAAAGGCTAAGACACGACAACGCAAGGCTAGGCAATGCACGGAAGGCAAGCAAAGAGTAACGGAAGGCAAGGAAGGCAAGGGAAAGCAAGGCAAGGGTAACGGAAGGAACGGCACGGCAAGGGCAAACAAGGCTAAGGCACGACAACGAACGGCTAGGCAATGCAGGGCAAGGCAAGGTAAGGGTAACGCAAGGCAAGGCACGGTCAGGCGAGGCAAGGCTAAGGCACGACAACGCAAGGCTAGGCAATGCACGGAAGACAAGCAAAGAGTAACGGAAGGCAAGGAAGGCAAGGGAAAGCAAGGCAAGGCAAGGGTAACGGAAGGAACGGCACGGCAAGGGGAAACAAGGCTAAGGCAGGGCAACGCAGGCCTAGGCAATGCACGGCAATGCAAGGAAAGTGTAACGCAAGGCAAGGCACGGTGAGGCAAGGCAAGGCTGATGCACGACAACGCACGGCTACGCAATGCACGGCAAGGCAAGGAAAGGGTAACGCAAGGCAAGGCACGGTCAGGCGAGGCAAGTCTAAGGCACGACAACGCAAGGCTAGGCAATGCACGGAAGGCAAGCAAAGAGTAACGGAAGGCAAGGAAGGCAAGGGAAAGCAGGGGAAGGCAAGGGTAACGAAAGGAACGGCACGGCAAGGGGAAACAAGGCTAAGGCACGACAAAACAAGGCTAGGCAATGCAGGGCAAGGCAAGGAAAGGGTAACGCAAGGCAAGGCACGGTTTGGGGAGGCAAGGCTAATGCACGACAACGCAAGGCTAGGCAATGCCCGGAAGGCAAGCAAAGAGTAACGGAAGGCAAGGAATGCAAGGCAAAGCAAGGCAACGCAAGCAAGGCTATGGCAAGGTGAAAAAAGGCTAAGGCACGACCACGCAAGGCTAGGCAATGCACGGAAGGCAAGCAAAGAGTAACGGAAGGCAAGGAATGCAATGCAAAGCAAGGCAACGCAAGCAAGGCTATGGCAAGGTGAAAAAAGGCTAAGGTACGACCACGCAAGGCTAGGCAATGCACGGAAGGGAAGCAAAGAGTAACGTAAGGCAAGGAAGGCAAGGCAAAGCAAGGCAACGCAAGCAAGGCTATGTCAAGGTGAAAAAAGGCTAAGACACGACAACGCAAGGCTAGGCAATGCACGGAAGGCAAGCAAAGAGTAACGGAAGGCAAGGAAGGCAAGGGAAAGCAAGGCAAGGCAAGGGTAACGGAAGGAACGGCACGGCAAGGGGAAACAAGGCTAAGGCACGACAACGCACGGCTAGGCAATGCACGGCAAGGCAAGGAAAGGGTAACGCAAGGCAAGGCACGGTGATGCAAGGCAAGGCTAATGCACGACAACGCACGGCTAGGCAATGCACGGCAAGGCAAGGAAAGGGTAACGCAAGGCAAGGCACGGTCAGGCGAGGCAAGGCTAAGGCACGACAACGCAAGGCTAGGCAATGCACGGAAGGCAAGCAAAGAGTAACGGAAGGCAAGGAAGGCAAGGGAAAGCAAGGGAAGGCAAGGGTAACGGAAGGAACGGCACGGCAAGGGGACACAAGGCTAAGGCACGACAACGCAGGGCTAGGCAATGCACGGCAAGGGAAGGAATGGGTAACGCAAGGCAAGGCACGGTCAGGGGAGGCAAGGGTAATGCACGACAACGCAAGGCTACGCAGTGCACGGCTAGGCAAGGAAAGAGTAACGGAAGGAAAGGAAGGCAAGGCAAAGCAAGGCAAGGCAAGTGTAACAAAAGGCACGGCACGGCAAGGGGAAACAAGGCTAAGGTACGGCAACGCAAGGCTAAGCAATGCACGGCCAGGCAAGGAAAGGGTAACGCAAGGCAAGGCACGGTCAGGCGAGGCAAGGCTAATGCACGACAACGCTAGGCTAGGCAATGCACGGAAGGCAAGCAAAGAGTAACGGAAGGCAAGGAAGGCAAGGCAAAGCAAGCAAGGCTATGGCAAGGTGAAACAAGGCTAAGGCACCACAACGCACGGCTAGGCAATGCACGGCCAGGCAAGGAAATGGTAACGCAAGGCAAGGCACTGTGAGGCAAGGCAAGTCTAATGCACGACAGCGCAAGGCTAGGCAATGCACGGAAGGCAAGCAAAGAGTAACGGAAGGCAAGGAAGGCAAGGGAAACCAAGGCAAGGCAAGAGTAACGGAAGGAACGGCTCGGCAAGGGGAAACACGGCTAAGGCACGACAACGGAGGGCTAGGCAATGCACGGCAAGGCAAGGAAAGGGTAACGCAAGGCAAGGCACTGTCAGGCGAGGCAAAGCTAATGCACGACATCGCAAGGCTAGTCAGTGCACGGCTACGCAAGGAAAGAGTAACGGAAGGAAAGGAAGGCAAGGCAAAGCACGGCAAGGCTAGTGGAACAACAGGCACGGCACGGCAAGGGGAAACAAAACTAAGGCACGACAACGCAAGGCTAGGCAATGCACGGAAGGCAAGCAAAGAGTAACGGAAGGCAAGGAATGCAAAGGAAAGCAGGGGAAGGCAAGGGTAACGAAAGGAACGGCACGGTAAGGGGAAACAAGACTAAGGCACGACAACACAGGGCTAGGCAATGCAGGGCAAGGCAAGGAAATGGTAACGCAAGGCAAGGCACGGTTTGGGGAGGCAAGGCTAATGCACTACAACGCACGGCTAGGCAATGCACGGAAGGCAAGCAAAGAGTAACGGAAGGCAAGGAAGGCAAGGGAAAGCAAGGCAAGGCAAGGGTAACGGAAGGAACGGCACGGCAAGGGGAAACAAGGCTAAGGCACGGCAAGGCACGGCTAGGCAATGCACGGCAATGCAAGGAAAGGGTAACGCAAGGCAAGGCACGGTGAGGCAAGGCAAGGCTGATGCACGACAACGCACGGCTAGGCAATGCACGGCAAGGCAAGGAAAGGTTAACGCAAGGCAAGGCACGGTCAGGCGAGGCAAGGGTAATGCACGACAACGCAAGGCTACGCAGTGCACGGCTAGGCAAGGAAAGAGTAACGGAAGGAAAGGAAGGCAAGGCAAAGCAAGGCAAGGCAAGTGTAACAAAAGGCACGGCACGGCAAGGGGAAACAAGGCTAAGGCACGGCAACGCACGGCTAGGCAATGCACGGACAGGCAAGGAAAGGGTAACGCAAGGCAAGGCACGGTAAGGCAAGACAAGGCTAATGCACGACAACGCACGGCTAGGCAATGCACGGCAAGGCAAAGAAAGGGTAATGCAAGGCAAGGCACGGTCAGGCGAGGCAAGGCTAAGGCACGACAACGCAAGGCTAGGCAATGCACGGAAGGCAAGCAAAGAATAACGGAACGCAAGGAAGGCAAGGGAAAGCAAGGGAAGGCAAGGGTAACGGAAGGAACGGCTCGGCAAGGGGAAACAAGGCTAAGGCACGACAACGCAGGGCTAGGCAATGCACGGCAAGGCAAGGAAAGGGTAACGCAAGGCAAGGCACTGTCAGGCGAGGCAAAGCTAATGCACGACATCGCAAGGCTAGGCAGTGCACGGCTAGGCAAGGAAAGAGTAACGGAAGGAAAGGAAGGCAAGGCAAAGCACGGCAAGGCAAGTGTAACAACAGGCACGGCACGGCAAGGGGAAACAAGGCTAAGGCACGACAACGCACGGCTAGGCAATGCACGGAAGGCAAGCAAAGAGTAACGGAAGGCAAGGAATGCAAAGGAAAGCAGGGGAAGGCAAGGGTAACGAAAGGAACGGCACGGTAAGGGGAAACAAGGCTAAGGCACGACAACACAGTTCTAGGCAATGCAGGGCAAGGCAAGGAAAGGGTAACGCAAGGCAAGGCACGGATTCGGGAGGCAAGGCTAATGCACGACAACGCAAGGCTAGGCAATGCACGGAAGGCAAGCAAAGAGTAACGGAAGGCAAGTAAGGCAAGGGAAAGCAAGTCAAGGCAAGGTTAACGGAAGGAACGGCACGGCAAGGGGAAAGAAGGCTAAGGCACGGCAACGCAGGGCTAGGCAATGCACGGCAAGGCAAGGAAAGGGTAACGCAAGGCAAGGCACGGTGAGGCAAGGCAAGGCTGATGCACGACAACGCACGGCTAGGCAATGCACGGCAAGGCAAGGAAAGGGTAACGCAAGGCAAGGCACGGTCAGGCGAGGGAAGGCTAAGGCACGACAACGCAAGGCTAGGCAATGCACGGAAGGCAAGCAAAGAGTAACGGAAGGCAAGGAAGGCAAGGGAAAGCAGGGGAAGGCAAGGGTTACGGAAGGAACGGCACGGTAAGGGGAAACAAGGCTAAGGCACGACAACGCAGGGCTAGGCAATGCACGGCAAGGCAAGGAAAGGGTAACGCAAGGCAAGGCACGGTCAGGCGAGGCAAGGGTAATGCACGACAACGCAAGGCTACGCAGTGCACGGCTAGGCAAGGAAAGAGTAACGGAAGGAAATAAAGGCAAGGCAAACAAGGCAAGGCAAGTGTAACAAAAGGGGCACGGCAAGGGGAAACAAGGCTAAGGCACGGCAACGCAAGGCTAAGCAATGAACGGCCAGGCAAGGAAAGGGTAACGCAAGGCAAGGCACGGTAAGGCAAGGCGAGGCTAATGCACGACAACGCACGGCTAGGCAATTCACGGCAACGCAAGGAAAGGGTAACGCAAGGCAAGGCACGGTGAGGCGAGGCAAGGGTAAGGCACGACTACGCAAGGCTAGGCAATGCACGGAAGGCAAGCAAAGAGTAACGGGAGGCCAGGAATGCAAGGCAAAGCAAGGCAACGCAAGCAAGGCTATGGCAAGGTGAAAAAAGGCTAAGGCACGACCACGCAAGGCTAGGCAATGCACGGAAGGGAAGCAAAGAGTAACGGAAGGCAAGGAAGGCAAGGCAAAGCAAGGCAACGCAAGCAAGGCTATGGCAAGGTGAAAAAAGGCTAAGACACGACAACGCAAGGCTAGGCAATGCACGGAAGGCAAGCAAAGAGTAACGGAAGGCAAGGAAGGCAAGGGAACGCAAGGCAAGGGTAACGGAAGGAACGGCACGGCAATGGGAAACAAGGCTAAGGCACGACAACACAGGGCTAGGCAATGCAGGGTAAGGTAAGGAAAGGGTAACACAAGGCAAGGCACGGTTTGGGGAGGCAAGTCTAATGCACGACAACGCAAGGCTAGGCAATGCACGGAAAGCAAGCAAAGAGTAACGGAAGGCAAGGAATGCAAGGCAAAGCAAGGCAACGCAAGCAAGGCTATGGCAAGGTGAAAAAAGGCTAAGGCACGACCACGCAAGGCTAGGCAATGCACGGAAGGCAAGCAAAGAGTAACGGAAAGCAAGGAAGGCAAGGCAAAGCAAGGCAACGCAAGCAAGGCTATGGCAAGGGGAAACAAGTCTAACGCCGACAGCGCACTGCTAGGCAATGCAAGGCAAGGCAAGGAAAGAGTAACGGAAGGCAAGGAAGGCAAGGGAAAGCAGGGGAAGGCAAGGGTAACGGAAGGAACGGCAGGGTAAGGGGAAACAAGGCTAAGGCACGACAACGCAGGGCTAGGCAATGCACGGCAAGGCAAGGAAAGGGTAACGCAAGGCAAGGCACGGTCAGGCGAGGCAAGGGTAATGCACGACAACGCAAGGCTACGCAGTGCACGGCTACGCAAGGAAAGAGTAACGGAAGGAAATAAAGGCAAGGCAAACAAGGCAAGGCAAGTGTAACAAAAGGCACGGCACGGCAAGGGGAAAGAAGGCTAAGGCACGGCAACGCAAGGCTAAGCAATGAACGGCCAGGAAAGGAAAGGGAAACGCAAGGCAAGGCACGGTAAGGCAAGGCGAGGCTAATGCACGACAACGCACGGCTAGGCAATTCACGGCAAGGCAAGGAAAGGGTAAGGCAAGGCAAGGCAGGGTCAGGCGAGGCAAGGCTAAGGCACGAATACGCAAGGCTAGGCAATGCACGGAAGGCAAGCAAAGAGTAACGGAAGGCAAGGAATGCAAGGGAAAGCAGGGGAAGGCAAGGGTAACGAAAGGAACGGCACGGCAAGGGGAAACAAGGCTAAGGCACGACCACACAGGGCTAGGCAATGCAGGGTAAGGCAAGGAAAGGGTAACGCAATGCAAGGCACGGTTTGGGGAGGCAAGGCTAATGCACGACAACGCAAGGCTAGGCAATGCACGGAAGGCAAGCAAAGAGTAACGGAAAGCAAGGAAGGCAAGGCAAAGCAAGGCAACGCAAGCAAGGCTATGGCAAGGTGAAAAAAGGCTAAGGCACGACCACGCAAGGCTAGGCAATGCACGGAAGGGAAGCAAAGAGTAACGGAAAGCAAGGAAGGCAAGGCAAAGCAAGGCAACGCAAGCAAGGCTATGGCAAGGTGAAAAAAGGCTAAGACACGACAACGCAAGGCTAGGCAATGCACGGAAGGCAAGCAAAGAGTAACGGAAGGCAAGGAAGGCAAGGGAAAGCAAGGCAAGGGTAACGGAAGGAACGGCACGGCAAGGGCAAACAAGGCTAAGGCACGACAACGAACGGCTAGGCAATGCAGGGCAAGGCAAGGTAAGTGTAACGCAAGGCAAGGCACGGTCAGGCGAGGCAAGGCTAAGGCACGACAACGCAAGGCTAGGCAATGCACGGAAGACAAGCAAAGAGTAACGGAAGGCAAGGAAGGCAAGGGAAAGCAAGGCAAGGCAAGGGTAACGGAAGGAACGGCACGGCAAGGGGAAACAAGGCTAAGGCAGGGCAACGCAGGCCTACGCAATGCACGGCAATGCAAGGAACGTGTAACGTAAGGCAAGGCACGGTGAGGCAAGGCAAGGCTGATGCACGACAACGCACGGCTAGGCAATGCACGGCAAGGCAAGGAAAGGGTAACGCAAGGCAAGGCACGGTCAGGCGAGGCAAGTCTAAGGCACGACAACGCAAGGCTAGGCAATGCACGGAAGGCAAGCAAAGAGTAACGGAAGGCAAGGAAGGCAAGGGAAAGCAGGGGAAGGCAAGGGTAACGAAAGGAACGGCACGGCAAGGGGAAACAAGGCTAAGGCACGACAAAACAAGGCTAGGCAATGCAGGGCAAGGCAAGGAAAGGGTAACGCAAGGCAAGGCACGGTTTGGGGAGGCAAGGCTAATGCACGACAACGCAAGGCTAGGCAATGCCCGGAAGGCAAGCAAAGAGTAACGGAAGGCAAGGAATGCAAGGCAAAGCAAGGCAACGCAAGCAAGGCTATGGCAAGGTGAAAAAAGGCTAAGGCACGACCACGCAAGGCTAGGCAATGCACGGAAGGCAAGCAAAGAGTAACGGAAGGCAAGGAATGCAATGCAAAGCAAGGCAACGCAAGCAAGGCTATGGCAAGGTGAAAAAAGGCTAAGGTACGACCACGCAAGGCTAGGCAATGCACGGAAGGGAAGCAAAGAGTAACGGAAGGCAAGGAAGGCAAGGCAAAGCAAGGCAACGCAAGCAAGGCTATGGCAAGGTGAAAAAAGGCTAAGACACGACAACGCAAGGCTAGGCAATGCACGGAAGGCAAGCAAAGAGTAACGGAAGGCAAGGAAGGCAAGGGAAAGCAAGGCAAGGCAAGGGTAACGGAAGGAACGGCACGGCAAGGGGAAACAAGGCGAAGGGACGGCAACGCACGGCTAGGCAATGCACGGCAGGGCAAGGAAAGGGTAACGCAAGGCAAGGCACGGTGAGGCAAGGCAAGGCTGATGCACGACAACGCACGGCTAGGCAATGCACGGCAAGGCAAGGAAAGGGTAACGCAAGGCAAGGCACGGTCAGGCGACGCAAGGCTAAGGCACGACAACGCAAGGCTAGGCAATGCACGGAAGGCAAGCAACGAATAACGGAACGCAAGGAAGGCAAGGGAAAGCAAGGGAAGGCAAGGGTAACGGAAGGAACGGCTCGGCAAGGGGAAACAAGGCTAAGGCACGGCAACGCAGGGCTAGGCAATGCACGGCAAGGCAAGGAAAGGGTAACGCAAGGCAAGGCACTGTCAGGCGAGGCAAAGCTAATGCACGACATCGCAAGGCTAGGCAGTGCACGGCTACGCAAGGAAAGAGTAACGGATGGAAAGGAAGGCAAGGCAAAGCACGGCAAGGCAAGTGTAACAACAGGCACGGCACGGCAAGGGGAAACAAGGCTAAGGCACGACAACGCAAGGCTAGGCAATGCACGGAAGGCAAGCAAAGAGTAACGGAAGGCAAGGAATGCAAAGGAAAGCAGGGGAAGGCAAGGGTAACGAAAGGAACGGCACGGTAAGGGGAAACAAGGCTAAGGCACGACAACACAGTTCTAGGCAATGCAGGGCAAGGCAAGGAAAGGGTAACGCAAGGCAAGGCACGGTTTCGGGAGGCAAGGCTACTGCACGACAACGCAAGGCTAGGCAATGCACGGAAGGCAAGCAAAGAGTAACGGAAGGCAAGTAAGGCAAGGGAAAGCAAGTCAAGGCAAGGTTAAGGGAAGGAACGGCACGGCAAGGGGAAAGAAGGCTAAGGCACGGCAACGCAGGGCTAGGCAATGCACGGCAAGGCAAGGAAAGGGTAACGCAAGGCAAGGCACGGTGAGGCAAGGCAAGGCTGATGCACGACAACGCACGGCTAGGCAATGCACGGCAAGGCAAGGAAAGGGTAACGCAAGGCAAGGCACGGTCAGGCGAGGCAAGGCTAAGGCACGACAACGCAAGGCTAGGCAATGCACGGAAGGCAAGCAAAGAGTAACGGAAGGCAAGGAAGGCAAGGGAAAGCAGGGGAAGGCAAGGGTAACGGAAGGAACGGCACGGTAAGGGGAAACAAGGCTAAGGCACGACAACGCAGGGCTAGGCAATGCACGGCAAGGCAAGGAAAGGGTAACGCAAGGCAAGGCACGGTCAGGCGAGGCAAGGGTAATGCACGACAACGCAAGGCTACGCAGTGCACGGCTAGGCAAGGAAAGAGTAACGGAAGGAAATAAAGGCAAGGCAAACAAGGCAAGGCAAGTGTAACAAAAGGCACGGCACGGCAAGGGGAAACAAGGCTAAGGCACGGCAACGCAAGGCTAAGCAATGAACGGCCAGGCAAGGAAAGGGTAACGCAAGGCAAGGCACGGTAAGGCAAGGCGAGGCTAATGCACGACAACGCACGGCTAGGCAATTCACGGCAAGGCAAGGAAAGGGTAACGCAAGGCAAGGCACGGTGAGGCGAGGCAAGGCTAATGCACGACAACGCAAGGCTAGGCAATGCACGGAAGGCAAGCAAAGAGTAACGGAAGGCAAGGAATGCAAGGCAAAGCAAGGCAACGCAAGCAAGGCTATGGCTAGGTGAAAAAAGGCTAAGGCACGACAACGCAAGGCTAGGCAATGCACGGAAGGCAAGCAAAGAGTAACGGAAGGCAAGGAAGGCAAGGCAAAGCAAGCAAGGCTATGGCAAGGTGAAACAAGGCTAAGGCACCACAACGCACGGCTAGGCAATGCACGGCCAGGCAAGGAAATGGTAACGCAAGGCAAGGCACTGTGAGGCAAGGCAAGTCTAATGCACGACAGCGCAAGGCTAGGCAATGCACGGAAGGCAAGCAAAGAGTAACGGAAGGCAAGGAAGGCAAGGGAAACCAAGGCAAGGCAAGAGTAACGGAAGGAACGGCTCGGCAAGGGGAAACAAGGCTAAGGCACGGCAACGCAGGGCTAGGCAATGCACGGCAAGGCAAGGAAAGGGTAACGCAAGGCAAGGCACTGTCAGGCGAGGCAAAGCTAATGCACGACATCGCAAGGCTAGGCAGTGCACGGCTACGCAAGGAAAGGGTAACGCAAGGCAAGGCACGGTGAGGCGAGGCAAGGCTAAGGCACGACTACGCAAGGCTAGGCAATGCACGGAAGGCAAGCAAAGAGTAACGGAAGGCAAGGAATGCAATGCAAAGCAAGGCAACGCAAGCAAGGCTATGGCAAGGTGAAAAAAGGCTAAGGCACGACCACGCAAGGCTAGGCAATGCACGGAAGGGAAGCAAAGAGTAACGGAAGGCAAGGAAGGCAAGGCAAAGCAAGGCAACGCAAGCAAGGCTATGGCAAGGTGAAAAAAGGCTAAGACACGACAACGCAAGGCTAGGCAATGCACGGAAGGCAAGCAAAGAGTAACGGAAGGCAAGGAAGGCAAGGGAACGCAAGGCAAGGGTAACGGAAGGAACGGCACGGCAATGGGAAACAAGGCTAAGGCACGACAACACAGGGCTAGGCAATGCAGGGTAAGGTAAGGAAAGGGTAACACAAGGCAAGGCACGGTTTGGGGAGGCAAGTCTAATGCACGACAACGCAAGGCTAGGCAATGCACGGAAAGCAAGCAAAGAGTAACGGAAGGCAAGGAATGCAAGGCAAAGCAAGGCAACGCAAGCAAGGCTATGGCAAGGTGAAAAAAGGCTAAGGCACGACCACGCAAGGCTAGGCAATGCACGGAAGGCAAGCAAAGAGTAACGGAAAGCAAGGAAGGCAAGGCAAAGCAAGGCAACGCAAGCAAGGCTATGGCAAGGGGAAACAAGTCTAACGCCGACAGCGCACTGCTAGGCAATGCAAGGCAAGGCAAAGAAAGAGTAACGGAAGGCAAGGAAGGCAAGGGAAAGCAGGGGAAGGCAAGGGTAACGGAAGGAACGGCAGGGTAAGGGGAAACAAGGCTAAGGCACGACAACGCAGGGCTAGGCAATGCACGGCAAGGCAAGGAAAGGGTAACGCAAGGCAAGGCACGGTCAGGCGAGGCAAGGGTAATGCACGACAACGCAAGGCTACGCAGTGCACGGCTAGGCAAGGAAAGAGTAACGGAAGGAAATAAAGGCAGGCAAACAAGGCAAGGCAAGTGTAACAAAAGGCACGGCACGGCAAGGGGAAAGAAGGCTAAGGCACGGCAACGCACGTCTAGGCAATGCAGGGCCAGGAAAGGAAAGGGTAACGCAAGGCAAGGCACGGTAAGGCAAGGCGAGGCTAATGCACGACAACGCACGGCTAGGCAATGCACGGAAGGCAAGCAAAGAGTAACGGAAGGCAAGGAATGCAAGGGAAAGCAGGGGAAGGCAAGGGTAACGAAAGGAACGGCACGGCAAGGGGAAACAAGGCTAAGGCACGACCACACAGGGCTAGGCAATGCAGGGTAAGGCAAGGAAAGGGTAACGCAATGCAAGGCACGGTTTGGGGAGGCAAGGCTAATGCACGACAACGCAAGGCTAGGCAATGCACGGAAGGCAAGCAAAGAGTAACGGAAAGCAAGGAATGCAATGCAAAGCAAGGCAACTCAAGCAAGGCTATGGCAAGGTGAAAAAAGGCTAAGGCACGACCACGCAAGGCTAGGCAATGCACGGAAGGCAAGCAAAGAGCAACGGAAGGCAAGGAATGCAATGCAAAGCAAGGCAACGCAAGCAAGGCTATGGCAAGGTGAAAAAAGGCTAAGGCACGACCACGCAAGGCTAGGCAATGCACGGAAGGCAAGCAAAGAGTAACGGAAAGCAAGGAAGGCAAGGCAAAGCAAGGCAACGCAAGCAAGGCTATGGCAAGGTGAAAAAAGGCTAAGACACGACAACGCAAGGCTAGGCAATGCACGGAAGGCAAGCAAAGAGTAACGGAAGGCAAGGAAGGCAAGGGAAAGCAAGGCAACGCAAGCAAGGCTATGGCAAGGTGAAAAAAGGCTAAGACACGACAACGCAAGGCTAGGCAATGCACGGAAGGCAAGCAAAGAGTAACGGAAGGCAAGGAAGGCAAGGGAAAGCAAGGCAAGGCAAGGGTAACGGAAGGAACGGCACGGCAAGGGCAAACAAGGCTAAGGCACGACAACGAACGGCTAGGCAATGCAGGGCAAGGCAAGGAAAGTGTAACGCAAGGCAAGGCACGGTCAGGCGAGGCAAGGCTAAGGCACGACAACGCAAGGCTAGGCAATGCACGGAAGGCAAGCAAAGAGTAACGGAAGGCAAGGAAGGCAAGGGAAAGCAAGGCAAGGCAAGGGTAACGGAAGGAACGGCACGGCAAGGGGAAACAAGGCTAAGGCAGGGCAACGCAGGCCTACGCAATGCACGGCAATGCAAGGAACGTGTAACGTAAGGCAAGGCACGGTGAGGCAAGGCAAGGCTGATGCACGACAACGCACGGCTAGGCAATGCACGGCAAGGCAAGGAAAGGGTAACGCAAGGCAAGGCACGGTCAGGCGAGGCAAGTCTAAGGCACGACAACGCAAGGCTAGGCAATGCACGGAAGGCAAGCAAAGAGTAACGGAAGGCAAGGAAGGCAAGGGAAAGCAGGGGAAGGCAAGGGTAACGAAAGGAACGGCACGGCAAGGGGAAACAAGGCTAAGGCACGACAAAACAAGGCTAGGCAATGCAGGGCAAGGCAAGGAAAGGGTAACGCAAGGCAAGGCACGGTTTGGGGAGGCAAGGCTAATGCACGACAACGCAAGGCTAGGCAATGCCCGGAAGGCAAGCAAAGAGTAACGGAAGGCAAGGAATGCAAGGCAAAGCAAGGCAACGCAAGCAAGGCTATGGCAAGGTGAAAAAAGGCTAAGGCACGACCACGCAAGGCTAGGCAATGCACGGAAGGCAAGCAAAGAGTAACGGAAGGCAAGGAATGCAATGCAAAGCAAGGCAACGCAAGCAAGGCTATGGCAAGGTGAAAAAAGGCTAAGGTACGACCACGCAAGGCTAGGCAATGCACGGAAGGGAAGCAAAGAGTAACGGAAGGCAAGGAAGGCAAGGCAAAGCAAGGCAACGCAAGCAAGGCTATGGCAAGGTGAAAAAAGGCTAAGACACGACAACGCAAGGCTAGGCAATGCACGGAAGGCAAGCAAAGAGTAACGGAAGGCAAGGAAGGCAAGGGAAAGCAAGGCAAGGCAAGGGTAACGGAAGGAACGGCACGGCAAGGGGAAACAAGGCTAAGGCACGGCAACGAACGGCTAGGCAATGCACGGCAAGGCAAGGAAAGGGTAACGCAAGGCAAGGCACGGTGAGGCAAGGCAAGGCTGATGCACGACAACGCACGGCTAGGCAATGCACGGCAAGGCAAGGAAAGGGTAACGCAAGGCAAGGCACGGTCAGGCGACGCAAGGCTAAGGCACGACAACGCAAGGCTAGGCAATGCACGGAAGGCAAGCAACGAATAACGGAACGCAAGGAAGGCAAGGGAAAGCAAGGGAAGGCAAGGGTAACGGAAGGAACGGCTCGGCAAGGGGAAACAAGGCTAAGGCACGGCAACGCAGGGCTAGGCAATGCACGGCAAGGCAAGGAAAGGGTAACGCAAGGCAAGGCACTGTCAGGCGAGGCAAAGCTAATGCACGACATCGCAAGGCTAGGCAGTGCACAGCTACGCAAGGAAAGAGTAACGGATGGAAAGGAAGGCAAGGCAAAGCACGGCAAGGCAAGTGTAACAACAGGCACGGCACGGCAAGGGGAAACAAGGCTAAGGCACGACAACGCAAGGCTAGGCAATGCACGGAAGGCAAGCAAAGAGTAACGGAAGGCAAGGAATGCAAAGGAAAGCAGGGGAAGGCAAGGGTAACGAAAGGAACGGCACGGTAAGGGGAAACAAGGCTAAGGCACGACAACACAGTTCTAGGCAATGCAGGGCAAGGCAAGGAAAGGGTAACGCAAGGCAAGGCACGGTTTCGGGAGGCAAGGCTAATGCACGACAACGCAAGGCTAGGCAATGCACGGAAGGCAAGCAAAGAGTAACGGAAGGCAAGTAAGGCAAGGGAAAGCAAGTCAAGGCAAGGTTAACGGAAGGAACGGCACGGCAAGGGGAAAGAAGGCTAAGGCACGGCAACGCAGGGCTAGGCAATGCACGGCAAGGCAAGGAAAGGGTAACGCAAGGCAAGGCACGGTGAGGCAAGGCAAGGCTGATGCACGACAACGCACGGCTAGGCAATGCACGGCAAGGCAAGGAAAGGGTAACGCAAGGCAAGGCACGGTCAGGCGAGGCAAGGCTAAGGCACGACAACGCAAGGCTAGGCAATGCACGGAAGGCAAGCAAAGAGTAACGGAAGGCAAGGAAGGCAAGGGAAAGCAAGGCAAGGCAAGGATAACGGAAGGAACGGCACGGTAAGGGGAAACAAGGCTAAGGCACGACAACGCAGGGCTAGGCAATGCACGGCAAGGCAAGGAAAGGGTAACGCAAGGCAAGGCACGGTCAGGCGAGGCAAGGGTAATGCACGACAACGCAAGGCTACGCAGTGCACGGCTAGGCAAGGAAAGAGTAACGGAAGGAAATAAAGGCAAGGCAAACAAGGCAAGGCAAGTGTAACAAAAGGCACGGCACGGCAAGGGGAAACAAGGTTAAGGCACGACAACGCAAGGCTAGGCAATGCACGGAAGGCAAGCAAAGAGTAACGGAAGGCAAGGAAGGCAAGGCAAAGCAAGGCAACGCAAGCAAGGCTATGGCTAGGTGAAAAAAGGCTAAGGCACGACAACGCAAGGCTAGGCAATGCACGGAAGGCAAGCAAAGAGTAACGGAAGGCAAGGAAGGCAAGGCAAAGCAAGCAAGGCTATGGCAAGGGGAAACAAGGCTAAGGCACGACAACGCACGGCTAGGCAATGCACGGCCAGGCAAGGAAATGGTAACGCAAGGCAAGGCACTGTGAGGCAAGGCAAGTCTAATGCACGACAGCGCAAGGCTAGGCAATGCACGGAAGGCAAGCAAAGAGTAACGGAAGGCAAGGAAGGCAAGGGAAACCAAGGCAAGGCAAGAGTAACGGAAGGAACGGCTCGGCAAGGGGAAACACGGCTAAGGCACGACAACGGAGGGCTAGGCAATGCACGGCAAGGCAAGGAAAGGGTAACGCAAGGCAAGGCACTGTCAGGCGAGGCAAAGCTAATGCACGACATCGCAAGGCTAGTCAGTGCACGGCTACGCAAGGAAAGAGTAACGGAAGGAAAGGAAGGCAAGGCAAAGCACGGCAAGGCTAGTGTAACAACAGGCACGGCACGGCAAGGGGAAACAAGGTTAAGGCACGACAACGCAAGGCTAGGCAATGCACGGAAGGCAAGCAAAGAGTAACGGAAGGCAAGGAATGCAAAGGAAAGCAGGGGAAGGCAAGGGTAACGAAAGGAACGGCACGGTAAGGGGAAACAAGGCTAAGGCACGACAACACAGTTCTAGGCAATGCAGGGCAAGGCAAGGAAAGGGTAACGCAAGGCAAGGCACGGTTTGGGGAGGCAAGGCTAATGCACTACAACGCACGGCTAGGCAATGCACGGAAGACAAGCAAAGAGTAACGGAAGGCAAGGAAGGCAAGGGAAAGCAAGGCAAGGCAAGGGTAACGGAAGGAACGGCACGGCAAGGGGAAACAAGGCTAAGGCACGGCAACGCAGGGCTAGGCAATGCACGGCAATGCAAGGAAAGGGTAACGCAAGGCAAGGCACGGTGAGGCAAGGCAAGGCTGATGCACGACAACGCACGGCTAGGCAATGCACGGCAAGGCAAGGAAAGGGTAACGCAAGGCAAGGCACGGTTTGGGTAGGCAAGGCTAATGCACGACAACGCAAGGCTAGGCAATGCACGGAAGGCAAGCAAAGAGTAACGGAAGCCAAGGAACGCAAGGCAAAGCAAGGCAACGCAAGCAAGGCTATGGCAAGGTGAAAAAAGGCTAAGGCACGACCACGCAAGGCTAGGCAATGCACGGAAGGCAAGCAAAGAGTAACGGAAGGCAAGGAATGCAATGCAAAGCAAGGCAACGCAAGCAAGGCTATGGCAAGGTGAAAAAAGGCTAAGGCACGACCACGCAAGGCTAGGCAATGCACGGAAGGGAAGCAAAGAGTAACGGAAGGCAAGGAAGGCAAGGCAAAGCAAGGCAACGCAAGCAAGGCTATGGCAAGGTGAAAAAAGGCTAAGACACGACAACGCAAGGCTAGGCAATGCAGGGCAAGGCAAGGTAAGGGTAACGCAAGGCAAGGCACGGTCAGGCGAGGCAAGGCTAAGGCACGACAACGCAAGGCTAGGCAATGCACGGAAGACAAGCAAAGAGTAACGGAAGGCAAGGAAGGCAAGGGAAAGCAAGGCAAGGCAAGGGTAACGGAAGGAACGGCACGGCAAGGGGAAACAAGGCTAAGGCACGGCAACGCAGGGCTAGGCAATGCACGGCAATGCAAGGAAAGGGTAACGCAAGGCAAGGCACGGTTAGGCAAGGCAAGGCTGATGCACGACAACGCACGGCTAGGCAATGCACGGCAAGGCAAGGAAAGGGTAACGCAAGGCAAGGCACGGTCAGGCGAGGCAAGTCTAAGGCACGACAACGCAAGGCTAGGCAATGCACGGAAGGCAAGCAAAGAGTAACGGAAGGCAAGGAAGGCAAGGGAAAGCAGGGGAAGGCAAGGGTAACGGAAGGAACGGCAGGGTAAGGGGAAACAAGGCTAAGGCACGACAACGCAGGGCTAGGCAATGCACGGCAAGGCAAGGAAAGGGTAACGCAAGGCAAGGCACGGTCAGGCGAGGCAAGGGTAATGCACGACAACGCAAGGCTACGCAGTGCACGGCTAGGCAAGGAAAGAGTAACGGAAGGAAATAAAGGCAAGGCAAACAAGGCAAGGCAAGTGTAACAAAAGGCACGGCACGGCAAGGGGAAACAAGGCTAAGGCACGGCAACGCAAGGCGAAGCAATGAACGGCCAGGCAAGGAAAGGGTAACGCAAGGCAAGGCACGGTAAGGCAAGGCGAGGCTAATGCACGACAACGCACGGCTAGGCAATTCACGGCAACGCAAGGAAAGGGTAACGCAAGGCAAGGCACGGTCAGGCGAGGCAAGGCTAAGGCACGACAACGCAAGGCTAGGCAATGCACGGAAGGCAAGCAAAGAGTAACGGAAGGCAAGGAAGGCAAGGCAAAGCAAGGCAACGCAAGCAAGGCTATGGCAAGTTGAAAAAAGGCTAAGACACGACAACGCAAGGCTAGGAAATGCACGGAAGGCAAGCAAAGAGTAACGGAAGGCAAGGAAGGCAAGGGAAAGCAAGGCAAGGGTAACGGAAGGAACGGCACGGCAAGGGCAAACAAGGCTAAGGCACGACAACGAACGGCTAGGAAATGCACTGCAAGGCAAGGAAAGGGTAACGCAAGGCAAGGCACGGTCAGGCGAGGCAAGGCTAAGGCACGACAACGCAAGGCAAGGCAAGGCACGGAAGGCAAGCAAAGAGTAACGGAAGGCAAGGAATGGAAGTGAAAGCAGGGGAAGGCAAGGGTAACGAAAGGAACGGCACGGTAAGGGGAAACAAGGCTAAGGCACGACAACACAGGGCTAGGCAATGCAGGGCAAGGCAAGGAAAGGCTAACGCAAGGCAAGGCACGGTCAGGCGAGGCAAGGTTAAGGCACGACAACGCAAGGCTAGGCAATGCACGGAAGGCAAGCAAAGAGTAACGGAAGGCAAGGAAGGCAAGGCAAAGCAAGGCAACGCAAGCAAGGCTATGGCAAGGTGAAAAAAGGCTAAGACACGACAACGCAAGGCTAGGCAATGCACGGAAGGCAAGCAAAGAGTAACGGAAGGCAAGGAAGGCAAGGGAAAGCAAGGCAAAGCAAGCAAGGCTATGGCAAGGTGAAACAAGGCTAAGGCACCACAACGCACGACTAGGCAATGCACGGCCAGCCAAGGAAAAGGTAACGCAAGGCAAGGCACTCTGAGGCAAGGCAAGGCTAATGCATGACAGCGCAAGGCTAGGCAATGCACGGAAGGCAAGCAAAGAGTAACGGAAACCAAGGAAGGCAAGGGAAAGCAAGGCAAGGCAAGGGTAACGGAAGGAACGGCACGGCAAGGGGAAACAAGGCTAAGGCACGAAAACGCACGGCTAGGCAATGCACGGCAAGGCAAGGAAAGGGTAACGCAAGGCAAGGCACGGTCAGGCGAGGCAAGGCTAAGGCACGACAACGCAAGGCTAGACAATGCACGGAAGGAAAGCGAAGAGTAACGGAAGGCAAGGAAAGCAAGGGAAAGCAAGGGAAGGCAAGGGTAACGGAAGGAACGGCACGGCAAGGGGAAACAAGGCTAAGGCACGACAACACAGGGCTAGGCAATGCAGGGTAAGGCAAGGAAAGGGTAACGCAAGGCAAGCCACGGTTTGGGGAGGCAAGTCTAATGCACGACAACGCAAGGCTAGGCAATGCACGGAAGGCAAGCAAAGAGTAACGGAAGGCAAGGAAGGCAAGGGAAAGCAGGGGAAGGCAAGGGTAACGGAAGGAACGGCACGGTAAGGGGAAACAAGGCTAAGGCACGACAACGCAGGGCTAGGCAATGCACGGCAAGGCAAGGAAAGGGTAACGCAAGGCAAGGCACGGTCAGGCGAGGCAAGGGTAATGCACGACAACGCAAGGCTACGCAGTGCACGGCTAGGCAAGGAAAGAGTAACGGAAGGAAATAAAGGCAAGGCAAACAAGGTAAGGCAAGTGTAACAAAAGGCACGGCACGGCAAGGGGAAAGAAGGCTAAGGCACGGCAACGCAAGTCTAAGCAATGAACGGCCAGGAAAGGAAAGGGTAACGCAAGGCAAGGCACGGTAAGGCAAGGCGAGGCTAATGCACGACAACGCACGGCTAGGCAATTCACGGCAAGGCAAGGAAAGGGTAAGGCAAGGCAAAGGACGGTCAGGCGAGGCAAGGCTAAGGCACGAATACGCAAGGCTAGGCAATGCACGGAAGGCAAGCAAAGAGTAACGGAAGGCAAGGAATGCAAGGGAAAGCAGGGGAAGGAAAGGGTAACGAAAGGAACGGCACGGCAAGGGGAAACAAGGCTAAGGCACGACAACACAGGGCTAGGCAATGCAGGGCAAGGCAAGGAAAGGGTAACGCAAGGCAAGGCACGGTTTGGGTAGGCAAGGCTAATGCACGACAACGCAAGGCTAGGCAATGCACGGAAGGCAAGCAAAGAGTAACGGAAGGCAAGGAATGCAATGCAAAGCAAGGCAACGCAAGCAAGGCTATGGCAAGGTGAAAAAAGGCTAAGGCACGACCACGCAAGGCTAGGCAATGCACGGAAGGGAAGCAAAGAGTAACGGAAGGCAAGGAAGGCAAGGCAAAGCAAGGCAACGCAAGCAAGGCTATGGCAAGGTGAAAAAAGGCTAAGACACGACAACGCAAAGCTAGGCAATGCAGGGCAAGGCAAGGAAAGGGTAACGTAATGCATGGTATGGCAAGGCAAGGCAAGGATAATGCAAGGCAACCCAAGGCTAGGCAATGCACGGAAGACAAGCAAAGAGTAACGGAAGGCAAGGAAGGCAAGGGAAAGCAAGGCAAGGCAAGGGTAACGGAAGGAACGGCACGGCAAGGGAAACAAGGCTAAGGCACGGCAACGCAGGGCTAGGCAATGCACAGCAATGCAAGGAAAGGGTAACGCAAGGCAAGGCACGGTTAGGCAAGGCAAGGCTGATGCACGACAACGCACGGCTAGGCAATGCACGGCAAGGCAAGGAAAGGGTAACGCAAGGCAAGGCACGGTCAGGCGAGGCAAGTCTAAGGCACGACAACGCAAGGCTAGGCAATGCACGGAAGGCAAGCAAAGAGTAACGGAAGGCAAGGAAGGCAAGGGAAAGCAGGGGAAGGCAAGGGTAACGGAAGGAACGGCAGGGTAAGGGGAAACAAGGCTAAGGCACGACAACGCAGGGCTAGGCAATGCACGGCAAGGCAAGGAAAGGGTAACGCAAGGCAAGGCACGGTCAGGCGAGGCAAGGGTAATGCACGACAACACAAGGCTACGCAGTGCACGGCTAGGCAAGGAAAGAGTAACGGAAGGAAATAAAGGCAAGGCAAACAAGGCAAGGCAAGTGTAACAAAAGGCACGGCACGGCAAGGGGAAACAAGGCTAAGGCACGGCAACGCAAGGCGAAGCAATGAACGGCCAGGCAAGGAAAGGGTAACGCAAGGCAAGGCACGGTAAGGCAAGGCGAGGCTAATGCACGACAACGCACGGCTAGGCAATTCACGGCAACGCAAGGAAAGGGTAACGCAAGGCAAGGCACGGTCAGGCGAGGCAAGGCTAAGTCAGGACTACGCAAGGCTAGGCAATGCACGGAAGGGAAGCAAAGAGTAACGGAAGGCTAGGAAGGCAAGGCAAAGCAAGGCAACGCAAGCAAGTCTATGGCAAGTTGAAAAAAGGCTAAGACACGACAACGCAAGGCTATGAAATGCACGGAAGGCTAGCAAAGAGTAACGGAAGGCAAGGAAGGCAAGGGAAAGCAAGGCAAGGGTAACGGAAGGAACGGCACGGCAAGGGCAAACAAGGCTAAGGCACGACAACGAACGAATAGGAAATGCACTGCAAGGCAAGGAAAGGGTAACGCAAGGCAAGGCACGCTCAGGCGAGGCAAGGCTAAGGCACGACTACGCAAGGCTAGGCAATGCACGGAAGGCAAGCAAAGAGTAACGGAAGGCAAGGAATGCAAGTGAAAGCAGGGGAAGGCAAGGGTAACGAAAGGAACGGCACGGTAAGGGGAAACAAGGCTAAGGCACGACAACACAGGGCTAGGCAATGCAGGGCAAGGCAAGGTAAGGGTAACGCAAGGCAAGGCACGGTCAGGCGAGGTAAGGCTAAGGCATGACAACGCAAGGCTAGGCAATGCACGGAAGGCAAGCAAAGAGTAACGGAACGCAAGGAAGGCAAGGGAATGCAAGGCAAGGCAAGGTTAAAGGAAGGAACGGCACGGCAAGGGGAAACAAGGCTAAGGCACGGTAACGCACGGCTAGGCAATGCAGGGCAAGGCAAGGAAATGGTAACGCAAGGCAAGGCACGGTTTGGGGAGGCAAGGCTAATGCACGACAACGCAAGGCTAGGCAGTGCACGGCTAGGCAAGGAAAGAGTAACGGAAGGAAAGGAAGGCAAGGCAAAGCAAGGCAAGGCAAGTGTAACAAAAGGCAAGGCACGGCAAGGGGAAACAAGGCTAAGGAACGGCAACGCACGGCTAGGCAATGCACGGTCAGGCAAGGAAAGGGTAACGCAAGGCAAGGCACGGTAAGGCAAGACAAGGCTAATGCACGACAACGCACGGCTTGGCAATGCACGGCAAGGCAAGGAAAGGGTAACGCAAGGAAAGGCACGGTCAGGCGAGGCAAGGCTAATGCACGACAACGCAAGGCTAGGCAATGCACGGAAGGCAAGCAAAGAGTAACGGAAGGCAAGGAAGGCAAGGGAAACCAAGGCAAGGCAAGGGTAACGCAAGGAACGGCTCGGCAAGGGGAAACAAGGCTAAGGCACGGCAACGCAGGGCTAGGCAATGCACGGCAAGGCAAGGAAAGGGTAACGCAAGGCAAGGCACTGTCAGGCGAGGCAAAGCTAATGCACGACATCGCAAGGCTAGGCAGTGCACGGCTAGGCAAGGAAAGAGTAATGGAAGGAAAGGAAGGCAAGGAAAAGCATGTCAAGGCAAGTGTAACAACAGGCAAGGCACGGCAAGGGGAAACAAGGCTAAGGCACGACAACGCAAGGCTAGGCAATGCACGGAAGGCAAGCAAAGAGTAACGGAAGGCAAGGAATGCAAAGGAAAGCAGGGGAAGGCAAGGGTAACGAAAGGAACGGCACGGTAAGGGGAAACAAGGCTAAGGCACGACAACACAGGGCTAGGCAATGCAGGGCAAGGCAAGGAAAGGGTAACGCATGGCAAGGCACGGTTTGGGGAGGCAAGGCTAATGCACGACAACGCAAGGCTAGGCAATGCACGGAAGGCAAGCAAAGAGTAACGGAAGGCAAGGAAGGCAAGGGAAAGCAAGGCAAGGCAAGGGTAACGGATGAACGGCACGACAAGGGGAAACAAGGCTAAGGCACGGCAACGCACGGCTAGGCAATGCACGGCAAGGCAAGGAAAGGGTAACGCAAGGCAAGGCACGGTGAGGCAAGGCAAGGCTGATGCACGAAAACGCAAGGCTACGCAGTGCACGGCTAGGCAAGGAAAGAGTAACGGAAGGAAAGGAAGGCAAGGCAAAGCAAGGCAAGGCAAGTGTAACAAAAGGTACGGCACGGCAAGGGGAAACAAGGCTAAGGCACGGCAACGCAAGACTTAGCAATGCACGGCCAGGCATGGAAAGGGTAACGCAAGGCAAGGCACTGTCAGGCGAGGGAAGGCTAAGGCACGACAACGCAAGGCTAGGCAATGCATGTAAGGCAAGCAAAGAGTAACGGAAAGCAAGGAAGGCAAGGCAAAGCAAGGCAACGCAAACAAGTCTATGGCAAGGTGAAAAAAGGCTAAGGCACGACCACGCAAGGCTAGGCAATGCACGGAAGGGAAGCAAAGAGTAACGGAAGGCAAGGAAGGCAAGGCAAAGCAAGGCAACGCAAGCAAGGCTATGGCAAGGTGAAAAAAGGCTAAGACACGACAACGCAAGGCTAGGCAATGCACGGAAGGCAAGCAAAGAGTAACGGAAGGCAAGGAAGGCAAGGGAAAGCAAGGCAAAGCAAGCAAGGCTATGGCAATGTGAAACAAGGCTAAGGCACGACAACACAAGGCTAGGCAATGCACGGCCAGCCAAGGAAAATGTAACGCAAGGCAAGGCACTGTGAGGCAAGGCAAGGCTAATGCACGACAGCGCAAGGCTAGGCAATGCACGGAAGGCAAGGAAAGGGTAACGCAAGGCAAGGCACGGTCAGGCAAGGCAAGGCTAATGCACGACAAGGCAAGGCTAGGCAGTGCACGGCAAGGCAAGGAAAGGGTAACGCAAGGAAAGGCACTGTCAGGCGAGGCAAGGCTAAGGCACGACAACGCAAGGCTAGGCAATGCACGGAAGGAAAGCGAAGAGTAACGGAAGGCAAGGAAAGCAAGGGAAAGCAAGGGAAGGCAAGGGTAAAGGAAGGAACGGCACGGCAAGGGGAAACAAGGCTAAGGCACGACAACACAGGGCTAGGCAATGCAGGGTAAGGCAAGGAAAGGGTAACGCAAGGCAAGGCACGGTTTGGGGAGGCAAGACTAATGCACGACAACGCAAGGCTAGGCAATGCACGGAAAGCAAGCAAAGAGTAACGGAAGGCCAGGAATGCAAGGCAAAGCAAGGGAACGCAAGCAAGGCTATGGCAAGGTGAAAAAAGGCTAAGGCACGACCACGCAAGGCTAGGCAATGCACGGAAGGCAAACAAAGAGTAACGGAAAGCAAGGAAGGCAAGGCAAAGCAAGGCAACGCAAGCAAGGCTATGGCAAGCTGAAAAAAGGCTAAGACACGACAAGGCAAGGGTAGGCAATGCACGGAAGGCAAGCAAAGAGTAACGGAAGGCAAGGAAGGCAAGGGAAAGCAAGGCAAGGCAATGGTAACGGAAAGAACGGCACGGCAAGGGGAAACAAGGCTAAGGCACGACAACGCACTGCTAGGCAATGCACTGCAAGGCAAGGAAAGGGTAACGCAAGGCAAGGCACGGTCAGGCGAGGCAAGGCTAAGGCACGACAATGCAAGGCTAGGCAATGAACGGAAGGCAAGCAAAGAGTAACGGAACGCAAGGAAGGCAAGGGAAAGCAAGGCGACGCAAGGTTACCGGAAGGAACGGCACGGCAAGGGGAAAGAAGGCTAAGGCACGGCAACGCACGTCTAGGCAATGCAGGGCAAGGCAAGGAAATGGTAACGCAAGTCAAGGCACGGTTTGGGGAGGCAAGGCTAATGCACGACAACGCAAGGCTAGGCAGTGCACGGCTAGGCAAGGAAAGAGTAACGGAAGGAAAGGAAGGCAAGGCAAAGCAAGGCAAGGCAAGTGTAACAAAAGGCAAGGCACGGCAAGGGGAAACAAGGCTAAGGAACGGCAACGCACGGCTAGGCAATGCACGGCCAGGCAAGGAAAGGGTAACGCAAGGCGAGGCACGGTAAGGCTAGACAAGGCTAATGCACGACAACGCACGGCTAGGCAATGCTCGGCAAGGCAAGGAAAGGGTAACGCAAAGCAAGGCACGGTCAGGCGAGGCAAGGCTAATGACGACAACGCAAGGCTAGGCAATGCACGGAAGGCAAGCAAAGAGTAACGGAAGGCAAGGAAGGCAAGGGAAACCAAGGCAAGGCAAGAGTAACGGAAGGAACGGCTCGGCAAGGGGAAACAAGGCTAAGGCACGGCAACGGAGGGCTAGGCAATTCACGGCAAGGCAAGGAAAGGGTAACGCAAGGCAAGGCACGGTCAGGCGAGGCAAGGCTAAGGCACGACTACGCAAGGCTAGGCAATGCACGGAAGGCAAGCAAAGAGTAACGGAAGGCAAGGAATGCAAGGGAAAGCAGGGGAAGGCAAGGGTAACGAAAGGAACGGCACGGCAAGGGGAAACAAGGCTAAGGCACGACAACACAGGACTAGGAAATGCAGGGCAAGGCAAGGAAAGGGTAACGCAAGGCAAGGCACGGTTTGGGGAGGCAAGGCTAATGCACGACAACGCAAGGCTAGGCAATGCACGGAAGGCAAGCAAAGAGTAACGGAAGGCAAGGAATGCAAGGCAAAGCAAGTCAACGCAAGCAAGGCTATGGCAAGGTGAAAAAAGGCTAAGGCACGACCACGCAAGGCTAGGCAATGCACGGAAGGCAAGCAAAGAGTAACGGAAGGCAAGGAATGCAAGGCAAGGCAAGGCAACGCAAGCAAGTCTATGGCAAGGTGAAAAAAGGCTAAGGCACGACAACGCAAGTCTAGGCAATGCACGGAAGGGAAGCAAAGAGTAACGGAAGGCAAGGAAGGCAAGGCAAAGCAAGGCAACGCAAGCAAGGCTATGGCAAGGTGAAAAAAGGCTAAGACACGACAACGCAAGGCTAGGCAATGCACGGAAGGCAAGCAAAGAGTAACGGAAGGCAAGGAAGTCAAGGGAAAGCAAGGCAAGGGTAACGGAAGGAACGGCACGGCAAGGGGAAACAAGGCTAAGGCACGACATCACAGGGCTAGGCAATGCAGGGCAAGGCAAGGAAAGGGTAACGCAAGGCAAGGCACGGTTTGGGGAGGCAAGGCTAATGCACGACAACGAAAGGCTAGGCAATGCACGGAAGGCAAGCAAAGAGTAACGGAAGGCAAGGAAGGCAAGGCAAAGCAAGGCAACGCAAGCAAGGCTATGGCAAGGTGAAAAAAGGCTAAGGCACGACAACGCACGGCTAGGCAATGCACGGCAACGCAAGGAAAGCGTAACGCAAGGCAAGGTACTGTCAGGCGAGGCAAGGCTAAGGCACGACAACGAAAGGCTAGGCAATGCATGGAAGGCAAGCAAAGAGTAACGGAACGCAAGGAAGGCAAGGGAAAGCAAGGCAAGGCAAGGTTACCAGAAGGAACGGCACGGCAAGGGGAAACAAGGCTAAGGCACGGCAACGCACGGCTAGGCAATGCAGGGCGAGGCAAGGAAATGGTAACGCAAGGCAAGGCACTGTCAGGCGAGGCAAAGCTAATGCACGACATCGCAAGGCTAGGCAGTGCACGGCTAGGCAAGGAAAGAGTAACGGAAGGAAAGGAAGGCAAGGCAAAGCAAGGCAAGGCAAGTGTAACAAAAGGAAAGGCACGGCAAGGGGAAACAAGGCTAAGGAACGGCAACGCACGGCTAGGCAATGCATGGCCAGGCAAGGAAAGGGTAACGCAAGTCGAGGCACGGTAAGGCTAGACAAGGCTAATGCACGACAACGCACGGCTAGGCAATGCTCGGCAAGGCAAGGAACGGGTAACGCAAGGCAAGGCACGGTCAGGCGAGGCAAGGCTAATGACCACAACGCAAGGCTAGGCAATGCACGGAAGGCAAGCAAAGAGTAACGGAAGGCAAGGAAGGCAAGGGAAACCAAGGCAAGGCAAGAGTAACGGAAGGAACGGCTCGGCAAGGGGAAACAAGGCTAAGGCACGGCAACGCAGGGCTAGGCAATGCACGGCAAGGCAAGGAAAGGGTAACGCAAGGCAAGGCACGGTCAGGCGAGGCAAAGCTAATGTACGACATCGCAAGGCTAGGCAGTGCACGGCTACGCAAGGAAAGAGTAACGGAAGGAAAGGAAGGCAAGGCAAAGCACGGCAAGGCAAGTTTAACAACAGGCACGGCACGGCAAGGGGAAACAAGGCTAAGGCACGACAACGCAAGGCTAGGCAATGCACGGAAAGCAAGCAAAGAGTAACGGAAGGCAAGGAATGCAAAGGAAAGCAGGGGAAGGCAAGGGTAACGAAAGGAACGGCACGGTAAGGGGAAACAAGGCTAAGGCACGACAACACAGTTCTAGGCAATGCAGGGCAAGGCAAGGAAAGGGTAACGCAAGGCAAGGCACGGTTTCGGGAGGCAAGGCTAATGCACGACAACGCAAGGCTAGGCAATGCACGGAAGGCAAGCAAAGAGTAACGGAAGGCAAGTAAGGCAAGGGAAAGCAAGTCAAGGCAAGGGTAACGGAAGGAACGGCACGGCAAGGGGAAACAAGGCTAAGGCACGGCAACGCACGGCTAGGCAATGCACGGCAAGGCAAGGAAAGAGTAACGCAAGGCAAGGCACGGTGAGGCAAGGCAAGGCTAATGCACGACAACGCACGGCTAGGCAATGCACGGCAAGGCAAGGAAAGGGTAACGCAAGGCAAGGCACGGTCAGGCGAGGCAAGGCTAATGCACGACAACGCAAGGCTAGGCAATGCACGGAAGGCAAGCAAAGAGTAACGGAAGGCAAGGAAGGCAAGGGAAAGCAAGGCAAGGCAATGGTAACGGAAAGAACGGCACGGCAAGGGGAAACAAGGCTAAGGCACGACAACGCACTGCTAGGCAATGCACTGCAAGGCAAGGAAAGGGTAACGCAAGGCAAGGCACGGTCAGGCGAGGCAAGGCTAAGGCACGACAACGCAAGGCTAGGCAATGCACGGAAGGCAAGCAAAGAGTAACGGAACGCAAGGAAGGCAAGGGAAAGCAAGGCAAGGCAAGGGTAACGGAAGGAACGGCACAGCAAGGGGAAACAAGGCTAAGGCACGGCAACGCACGGCTAGGCAATGCACGGCAAGGCAAGGAAAGGGTAACGCACGGCAAGGCACGGTTTGGGGAGGCAAGGCTAATGCACGACAACGCAAGGCTAGGCAGTGCATGGCTAGGCAAGGAAAGAGTAACGGAAGGAAAGGAAGGCAAGGCAAAGCAAGGCAAGGGAAGTGTAACAAAACGCAAGGAACGGGAAGGGGAAACAAGGCTAAGGAACGGCAACGCACGGCTAGGCAATGCACGGACAGGCAAGGAAAGGGTAACGCAAGGCAAGGCACGGTAAGGCAAGACAAGGCTAATGCACGACAACGCACGGCTAGGCAATGCACGGCAAGTCAAGGAAAGGGTAATGCAAGGCAAGGCACGGTCAGGCGAGGCAAGGCTAAGGCACGACAACGCAAGGCTAGGCAATGCACGGAAGGCAAGCAAAGAATAACGGAACGCAAGGAAGGCAAGGGAATGCAAGGCAAGGCAAGGGTAACGGAAGGAACGGCACGGCAAGGGGAAACAAGGCTAAGGCACGGCAACGCACGGCTAGGCAATGCACGGCAAGGCAAGGAAAGGGTAACGCAAGGTAAGGCACGGTCAGGCGAGGCAAGGGTAATGCACGACAACGCAAGGCTACGCAGTGCACGGCTAGGCAAGGAAAGAGTAACGGAAGGAAAGGAAGGCAAGGCAAAGCAAGGCAAGGCAAGTGTAACAAAAGGCACGGCACGGCAAGGGGAAACAAGGCTAAGGTACGGCAACGCAAGGCTAAGCAATGCACGGCCA
This sequence comes from Macrotis lagotis, assembly GCF_037893015.1. Lineage (NCBI taxonomy): Eukaryota > Metazoa > Chordata > Mammalia > Peramelemorphia > Peramelidae > Macrotis > Macrotis lagotis. The sequence goes on from NW_027421965.1 coordinate 130,751, forward strand.
GGCAAGGAAAGGGTAACGCAAGGCAAGGCACGGTAAGGCAAGGCGAGGCTAATGCACGACAACGCACGGCTTGGCAATGCACGGCAAGGCAAGGAAAGGGTAACGCAAGGCAAGGCACGGTAAGGCGAGGTAAGGCTAAGGCACGACAACGCAAGGCTAGGCAATGCACGGAAGGCAAGCAAAGAGTAACGGAAGGCAAGGAATGCAAGGCAAAGCAAGGCAACGCAAGCAAGGCTATGGCAAGGTGAAAAAAGGCTAAGGCACGACAACGCAAGGCTAGGCAATGCACGGAAGGCAAGCAAAGAGTAACGGAATGGAAGGAAGGCAAGGCAAAGCAAGCAAGTCTATGGCAAGGTGAAACAAGGGTAAGGCACCACAACGCACGGCTAGGCAATGCACGGCCAGCCAAGGAAAAGGTAACGCAAGGCAAGGCACGGTCAGGCGAGGCAAGGCTAAGGCACGACAACGCAAGGCTAGGCAATGCACGGAAGGCAAGCAAAGAGTAACGGAAGGCAAGGACGGCAAGGCAAAGCAAGGCAACGCAAGCAAGGCTATGGCAAGGTGAAACAAGGCTAAGGCACGACAACGCAAGGCTAGGCAATGCACGGAAGGCAAGCAAAGAGTAACGGAAGGCAAGGAAGGCAAGGGAAAGCAAGGCAAGGGTAACGGAAGGAACGGCACGGCAAGGGCAAACAAGGCTAAGGCACGACAACGAACGGCTAGGCAATGCACTGCAAGGCAAGGAAAGGGTAACGCAAGGCAAGGCACGGTCAGGCGAGGCAAGGCTAAGGCACGACTACGCAAGGCTAGGCAATGCACGGAAGGCAAGCAAAGAGTAACGGAAGGCAAGGAATGCAAGGGAAAGCAGGGGAAGGCAAGGGTAACGGAAGGAACGGCACGGCAAGGGGAAACAAGGCTAAGGCACGACAACGCACGGCTAGGCAATGCACGGCAAGGCAAGGAAAGGGTAACGCAAGTCAAGGCACGGTCAGGCGAGGCAAGGCTAAGGCACGACAACGCAAGGCTAGGCAATGCACGGAAGGCAAGTAAAGAGTAACGGAAGGCAAGGAAGGCAAGGGAAAGCAAGGCAAGGCAAGGGTAACGGAAGGAACGGCACGGCAAGGGGAAACAAGGCTAAGGCACGGTAACGCACGGCTAGGCAATGCAGGGCAAGGCAAGGAAATGGTAACGCAAGGCAAGGCACGGTTTGGGGAGGCAAGGCTAATGCACGACAACGCAAGGCTAGGCAGTGCACGGCTAGGCAAGGAAAGAGTAACGGAAGGAAAGGAAGGCAAGGCAAAGCAAGGCAAGGCAAGTGTAACAAAAGGCAAGGCACGGCAAGGGGAAACAAGGCTAAGGAACGGCAACGCACGGCTAGGCAATGCACGGTAAGGCAAGGAAAGGGTAACGCAAGGCAAGGCACGGTAAGGCAAGACAAGGCTAATGCACGACAACGCACGGCTTGGCAATGCACGGCAAGGCAAGGAAAGGGTAACGCAAGGAAAGGCACGGTCAGGCGAGGCAAGGCTAATGCACGACAACGCAAGGCTAGGCAATGCACGGAAGGCAAGCAAAGAGTAACGGAAGGCAAGGAAGGCAAGGGAAACCAAGGCAAGGCAAGGGTAACGCAAGGAACGGCTCGGCAAGGGGAAACAAGGCTAAGGCAAGGCAACGCAGGGCTAGGCAATGCACGGCAAGGCAAGGAAAGGGTAACGCAAGGCAAGGCACTGTCAGGCGAGGCAAAGCTAATGCACGACATCGCAAGGCTAGGCAGTGCACGGCTAGGCAAGGAAAGAGTAATGGAAGGAAAGGAAGGCAAGGAAAAGCATGTCAAGGCAAGTGTAACAACAGGCAAGGCACGGCAAGGGGAAACAAGGCTAAGGCACGACAACGCAAGGCTAGGCAATGCACGGAAGGCAAGCAAAGAGTAACGGAAGGCAAGGAATGCAAAGGAAAGCAGGGGAAGGCAAGGGTAACGAAAGGAACGGCACGGTAAGGGGAAACAAGGCTAAGGCACGACAACACAGGGCTAGGCAATGCAGGGCAAGGCAAGGAAAGGGTAACGCAAGGCAAGGCACGGTTTGGGGAGGCAAGGCTAATGCACGACAACGCAAGGCTAGGCAATGCACGGAAGGCAAGCAAAGAGTAACGGAAGGCAAGGAAGGCAAGGGAAAGCAAGGCAAGGCAAGGGTAACGGATGAACGGCACGACAAGGGGAAACAAGGCTAAGGCACGGCAACGCACGGCTAGGCAATGCACGGCAAGGCAAGGAAAGGGTAACGCAAGGCAAGGCACGGTGAGGCAAGGCAAGGCTGATGCACGAAAACGCAAGGCTACGCAGTGCACGGCTAGGCAAGGAAAGAGTAACGGAAGGAAAGGAAGGCAAGGCAAAGCAAGGCAAGGCAAGTGTAACAAAAGGTACGGCACGGCAAGGGGAAACAAGGCTAAGGCACGACAACGCACGGCTAGGCAATGCACGGCAAGGCAAGGAAAGGGTAACGCAAGGCAAGGCACTGTCAGGCGAGGGAAGGCTAAGTCACGACAACGCAAGGCTAGGCAATGCACGGAAGGCAAGCAAAGAGTAACGGAAGGCAATGAATGCAAGGCAAAGCAAGGCAACGCAAACAAGTCTATGGCAAGGTGAAAAAAGGCTAAGGCACGACCACGCAAGGCTAGGCAATGCACGGAAGGGAAGCAAAGAGTAACGGAAGGCAAGGAAGGCCAGGCAAAGCAAGGCAACGCAAGCAAGGCTATGGCAAGGTGAAAAAAGGCTAAGACACGACAACGCAAGGCTAGGCAATGCACGGAAGGCAAGCAAAGAGTAACGGAACGCAAGGAAGGCAAGGGAAAGCAAGGCAAAGCAAGCAAGGCTATGGCAATGTGAAACAAGGCTAAGGCACCACAACGCACGACTAGGCAATGCACGGCCAGCCAAGGAAAATGTAACGCAAGGCAAGGCACTCTGAGGCAAGGCAAGGCTAATGCATGACAGCGCAAGGCTAGGCAATGCACGGCAAGGCAAGGAAAGGGTAACGCCAGGCAAGGCACGGTCAGGCAAGGCAAGGCTAATGCACGACAAGGCAAGGCTAGGCAGTGCACGGCAAGGCAAGGAAAGGGTAACGCAAGGAAAGGCACTGTCAGGCGAGGCAAGGCTAAGGCACGACAACGCAAGGCTAGGCAATGCACGGAAGGAAAGCGAAGAGTAACGGAAGGCAAGGAAAGCAAGGGAAAGCAAGGGAAGGCAAGGGTAACGGAAGGAACGGCACGGCAAGGGGAAACAAGGCTAAGGCACGACAACACAGGGCTAGGCAATGCAGGGTAAGGCAAGGAAAGGGTAACGCAAGGCAAGGCACGGTTTGGGGAGGCAAGACTAAAGCACGACAACGCAAGGCTAGGCAATGCACGGAAAGCAAGCAAAGAGTAACGGAAGGCCAGGAATGCAAGGCAAAGCAAGGGAACGCAAGCAAGGCTATGGCAAGGTGAAAAAAGGCTAAGGCACGACCACGCAAGGCTAGGCAATGCACGGAAGGCAAACAAAGAGTAACGGAAAGCAAGGAAGGCAAGGCAAAGCAAGGCAACGCAAGCAAGGCTATGGCAAGCTGAAAAAAGGCTAAGACACGACAAGGCAAGGGTAGGCAATGCACGGAAGGCAAGCAAAGAGTAACGGAAGGCAAGGAAGGCAAGGGAAAGCAAGGCAAGGCAATGGTAACGGAAAGAACGGCACGGCAAGGGGAAACAAGGCTAAGGCACGACAACGTACTGCTAGGCAATGCACTGCAAGGCAAGGAAAGGGTAACGCAAGGCAAGGCACGGTCAGGCGAGGCAAGGCTAAGGCACGACAATGCAAGGCTAGGCAATGAACGGAAGGCAAGCAAAGAGTAACGGAACGCAAGGAAGGCAAGGGAAAGCAAGGCGACGCAAGGTTACCGGAAGGAACGGCACGGCAAGGGGAAAGAAGGCTAAGGCACGGCAACGCACGTCTAGGCAATGCAGGGCAAGGCAAGGAAATGGTAACGCAAGTCAAGGCACGGTTTGGGGAGGCAAGGCTAATGCACGACAACGCAAGGCTAGGCAGTGCACGGCTAGGCAAGGAAAGAGTAACGGAAGGAAAGGAAGGCAAGGCAAAGCAAGGCAAGGCAAGTGTAACAAAAGGCAAGGCACGGCAAGGGGAAACAAGGCTAAGGAACGGCAACGCACGGCTAGGCAATGCACGGCCAGGCAAGGAAAGGGTAACGCAAGGCGAGGCACGGTAAGGCTAGACAAGGCTAATGCACGACAACGCACGGCTAGGCAATGATCGGCAAGGCAAGGAAAGGGTAACGCAAAGCAAGGCACGGTCAGGCGAGGCAAGGCTAATGACGACAACGCAAGGCTAGGCAATGCACGGAAGGCAAGCAAAGAGTAACGGAAGGCAAGGAAGGCAAGGGAAACCAAGGCAAGGCAAGAGTAACGGAAGGAACGGCTCGGCAAGGGGAAACAAGGCTAAGGCACGGCAACGGAGGGCTAGGCAATTCACGGCAAGGCAAGGAAAGGTAACGCAAGGCAAGGCACGGTCAGGCGAGGCAAGGCTAAGGCACGACTACGCAAGGCTAGGCAATGCACGGAAGGCAAGCAAAGAGTAACGGAAGGCAAGGAATGCAAGGGAAAGCAGGGGAAGGCAAGGGTAACGAAAGGAACGGCACGGCAAGGGGAAACAAGGCTAAGGCACGACAACACAGGGCTAGGAAATGCAGGGCAAGGCAAGGAAAGGGTAACGCAAGGCAAGTCACGGTTTGGGGAGGCAAGGCTAATGCACGACAACGCAAGGCTAGGCAATGCACGGAAGGCAAGCAAAGAGTAACGGAAGGCAAGGAATGCAAGGCAAAGCAAGGCAACGCAAGCAAGGCTATGGCAAGGTGAAAAAAGGCTAAGGCACGACCACGCAAGTCTAGGCAATGCACGGAAGGGAAGCAAAGAGTAACGGAAGGCAAGGAAGGCAAGGCAAAGCAAGGCAACGCAAGCAAGGCTATGGCAAGGGGAAGCAAGGCTAATGCACGATAACGCAGGGCTAGGAAAGGGTAAGGGTAACGCAAGGCAAGGCACGGTCAGGCGAGGCAAGGCTAAGGCACGACAACGAAAGGCTAGGCAATGCATGGAAGGCAAGCAAAGAGTAACGGAAGGCAAGGAAGGCAAGGGAAAGCAAGGCAAGGCAAGGGTAACCGAAAGAACGGCACGGCAAGGGGAAACAAGGCTAAGGCACGACAACGCAGGGCTAGGCAATGCACGGCAAGGCAAGGAAAGGGTAACGCAAGGCAAGGCACGGTTTGGGGAGGCAAGGCTAATGCACGACAACGCAAGGCTGGGCAGTGCACAGCTAGGCAAGGAAAGAGTAACGGAAGGCAAGGAAGGCAAGGGAAAGCAAGGCAAGGCAAGGGTAACGGAAGGCAAGGCACCGCAAGGGGAAACAAGGCTAAGGCACGACAACGCACGGCTAGGCAATGCACGGCAAGGCAAGGAAAGGGTAACGCAAGGCAAGGCACGGTAAGGCAAGACAAGGCTAATGAACGACAACGCACGGCTAGGCAATGCACGGCAAGGCAAGGAAAGGGTAACGCAAGGCAAGGCACGGTCAGGAGAGGCAAGGCTAATGCACGACAACGCAAGGCTAGGCAATGCACGGAAGGCAAGCAAAGAGTAACGGAAGGCAAGGAAGGCAAGGGAAACCAAGGCAAGGCAAGGGTAACGGAAGGAACGGCTCGGCAAGGGGAAACAAGGCTAAGGCACGGCAACGCAGGGGTAGGCAATGCACGGCAAGGCAAGGAAAGGGTAACGCAAGGCAAGGCACTGTCAGGCGAGGCAAAGCTAATGCACGACATCGCAAGGCTAGGCAGTGCACGGCTAGGCAAGGAAAGAGTAACGGAAGGAAAGGAAGGCAAGGCAAAGCAAGGCAAGGCAAGTGTAACAAAAGGAAAGGCACGGCAAGGGGAAACAAGGCTAAGGAACGGCAACGCACGGCTAGGCAATGCACGGCCAGGCAAGGAAAGGGTAACGCAAGGCGAGGCACGGTAAGGCTAGACAAGGCTAATGCACGACAACGCACGGCTAGGCAATGCTCGGCAAGGCAAGGAAAGGGTAACGCAAGGCAAGGCACGGTCAGGCGAGGCAAGGCTAATGACCACAACGCAAGGCTAGGCAATGCACGGAAGGCAAGCAAAGAGTAACGGAAGGCAAGGAAGGCAAGGGAAACCAAGGCAAGGCAAGAGTAACGGAAGGAACGGCTCGGCAAGGGGAAACAAGGCTAAGGCACGGCAACGCAGGGCTAGGCAATGCACGGCAAGGCAAGGAAAGGGTAACGCAAGGCAAGGCACTGTCAGGCGAGGCAAAGCTAATGCACGACATCGCAAGGCTAGGCAGTGCACGGCTACGCAAGGAAAGAGTAACGGAAGGAAAGGAAGGCAAGGCAAAGCACGGCAAGGCAAGTGTAACAACAGGCACGGCACGGCAAGGGGAAACAAGGCTAAGGCACGACAACGCAAGGCTAGGCAATGCACGGAAGGCAAGCAAAGAGTAACGGAAGGCAAGGAATGCAAAGGAAAGCAGGGGAAGGCAAGGGTAACGAAAGGAACGGCACGGTAAGGGGAAACAAGGCTAAGGCACGACAACACAGTTCTAGGCAATGCAGGGCAAGGCAAGGAAAGGGTAACGCAAGGCAAGGCACGGTTTCGGGAGGCAAGGCTAATGCACGACAACGCAAGGCTAGGCAATGCACGGAAGGCAAGCAAAGAGTAACGGAAGGCAAGTAAGGCAAGGGAAAGCAAGTCAAGGCAAGGGTAACGGAAGGAACGGCACGGCAAGGGGAAACAAGGCTAAGGCACGGCAACGCAGGGCTAGGCAATGCACGGCAAGGCAAGGAAAGGGTAACGCAAGGCAAGGCACGGTGAGGCAAGGCAAGGCTGATGCACGACAACGCACGGCTAGGCAATGCACGGCAAGGCAAGGAAAGGGTAACGCAAGGCAAGGCACGGTCAGGCGAGGCAAGGCTAAGGCACGACAACGCACGGCTAGGCAATTCACGGCAAGGCAAGGAAAGGGTAACGCAAGGCAAGGCACGGTGAGGCGAGGCAAGGCTAAGGCACGACTACGCAAGGCTAGGCAATGCACGGAAGGCAAGCAAAGAGTAACGGAAGGCAAGGAATGCAATGCAAAGCAAGGCAACGCAAGCAAGGCTATGGCAAGGTGAAAAAAGGCTAAGGCACGACCACGCAAGGCTAGGCAATGCACGGAAGGGAAGCAAAGAGTAACGGAAGGCAAGGAAGGCAAGGCAAAGCAAGGCAACGCAAGCAAGGCTATGGCAAGGTGAAAAAAGGCTAAGACACGACAACGCAAGGCTAGGCACTGCACGGAAGGCAAGCAAAGAGTAACGGAAGGCAAGGAAGGCAAGGGAAAGCAAGGCAAGGGTAACGGAAGGAACGGCACGGCAAGGGGAAACAAGGCTAAGGCACGACAACACAGGGCTAGGCAATGCTGGGTAAGGTAAGGAAAGGGTAACACAAGGCAAGGCACGGTTTGGGGAGGCAAGTCTAATGCACGACAACGCAAGGCTAGGCAATGCACGGAAAGCAAGCAAAGAGTAACGGAAGGCAAGGAATGCAAGGCAAAGCAAGGCAACGCAAGCAAGGCTATGGCAAGGTGAAAAAAGGCTAAGGCACGACCACGCAAGGCTAGGCAATGCACGGAAGGCAAGCAAAGAGTAACGGAAAGCAAGGAAGGCAAGGCAAAGCAAGGCAACGCAAGCAAGGCTATGGCAAGGGGAAACAAGGCTAAGGCCGACAGCGCACTGCTAGGCAATGCAAGGCAAGGCAAGGAAAGAGTAACGGAAGGCAAGGAAGGCAAGGGAAAGCAGGGGAAGGCAAGGGTAACGGAAGGAACGGCAGGGTAAGGGGAAACAAGGCTAAGGCACGACAACGCAGGGCTAGGCAATGCACGGGAAGGCAAGGAAAGGGTAACGCAAGGCAAGGCACGGTCAGGCGAGGCAAGGGTAATGCACGACAACGCAAGGCTACGCAGTGCACGGCTAGGCAAGGAAAGAGTAACGGAAGGAAATAAAGGCAAGGAAAACAAGGCAAGGCAAGTGTAACAAAAGGCACGGCACGGCAAGGGGAAAGAAGGCTAAGGCACGGCAACGCAAGGCTAAGCAATGAACGGCCAGGAAAGGAAAGGGTAACGCAAGGCAAGGCACGGTAAGGCAAGGCGAGGCTAATGTACGACAACGCACGGCTAGGCAATTCACGGCAAGGCAAGGAAAGGGTAAGGCAAGGCAAGGCACGGTCAGGCGAGGCAAGGCTAAGGCAGGAATACGCAAGGCTAGGCAATGTACGGAAGGCAAGCAAAGAGTAACGGAAGGCAAGGAATGCAAGGGAAAGCAGGGGAAGGCAAGGGTAACGAAAGGAACGGCACGGCAAGGGGAAACAAGGCTAAGGCTCGACAACACAGGGCTAGGCAATGCAGGGTAAGGCAAGGAAAGGGTAACGCAAGGCAAGGAACGGTTTGGGGAGGCAAGGCTAATGCACGACAACGCAAGGCTAGGCAATGCACGGAAGGCAAGCAAAGAGTAACGGAAGGCAAGGAATGCAAGGCAAAGCAAGGCAACGCAAGCAAGGCTATGGCAAGGTGAAAAAAAGGCTAAGGCACGACCACGCAAGGCTAGGCAATGCACGGAAGGCAAGCAAAGAGTAACGGAAGGCAAGGAATGCAATGCAAAGCAAGGCAACGCAAGCAAGGCTATGGCAAGGTGAAAAAAGGCTAAGGCACGACCACGCAAGGCTAGGCAATGCACGGAAGGAAAGCAAAGAGTAACGGAAAGCAAGGAAGGCAAGGCAAAGCAAGGCAACGCAAGCAAGGCTATGGCAAGGTGAAAAAAGGCTAAGACACGACAACGCAAGGCTAGGCAATGCACGGAAGGCAAGCAAAGAGTAACGGAAGGCAAGAAAGGCAAGGGAAAGCAAGGCAAGGGTAACGGAAGGAACGGCACGGCAAGGGCAAACAAGGCTAAGGCACGACAACGAACGGCTAGGCAATGCAGGGCAAGGCAAGGTAAGGGTAACGCAAGGCAAGGCACGGTCAGGCGAGGCAAGGCTAAGGCACCACAACGCAAGGCTAGGCAATGCACGGAAGGCAAGCAAAGAGTAACGGAAGGCAAGGAAGGCAAGGGAAAGCAAGGCAAGGCAAGGGTAACGGAAGGAACGGCACGGCAAGGGGAAACAAGGCTAAGGCAGGGCAACGTAGGCCTAGGCAATGAACGGCAATGCAAGGAAAGTGTAACGCAAGGCAAGGCACGGTGAGGCAAGGCAAGGCTGATGCACGACAACGCACGGCTAGGCAATGCACGGCAAGGCAAGGAAAGGGTAACGCAAGGCAAGGCACGGTCAGGCGAGGCAAGTCTAAGGCACGACAACGCAAGGCTAGGCAATGCACGGAAGGCAAGCAAAGAGTAACGGAAGGCAAGGAAGGCAAGTGAAAGCAGGGGAAGGCAAGGGTAACGGAAGGAACGGCAGGGTAAGGGGAAACAAGGCTAAGGCACGACAACGCAGGGCTAGGCAATGCACGGCAAGGCAAGGAAAGGGTAACGCAAGGCAAGGCACGGTCAGGCGAGGCAAGGGTAATGCACGACAACGCAAGGCTACGCAGTGCACGGCTAGGCAAGGAAAGAGTAACGGAAGGAAATAAAGGCAAGGCAAACAAGGCAAGGCAAGTGTAACAAAAGGCACGGCACGGCAAGGGGAAACAAGGCTAAGGCACGGCAACGCAAGGCTAAGCAATGAACGGCCAGGCAAGGAAAGGGTAACGCAAGGCAAGGCACGGTAAGGCAAGGCGAGGCTAATGCACGACAACGCACGGCTAGGCAATTCACGGCAAGCAAAGAAAGGGTAACGCAAGGCAAGGCACGGTCAGGCGAGGCAAGGCTAAGGCACGACTACGCAAGGCTAGGCAATGCACGGAAGGCAAGCAAAGAGTAACGGAAGGCAAGGAATGCAAGGGAAAGCAGGGGAAGGCAAGGGTAACGAAAGGAACGGCACGGCAAGGGGAAACAAGGTTAAGGCACGACAAAACAAGGCTAGGCAATGCAGGGCAAGGCAAGGAAAGGGTAACGCAAGGCAAGGCACGGTTTGGGGAGGCAAGGCTAATGCACGACAACGCAAGGCTAGGCAATGCCCGGAAGGCAAGCAAAGAGTAACGGAAGGCAAGGAATGCATGGCAAAGCAAGGCAACGCAAGCAAGGCTATGGCAAGGTGAAAAAAGGCTAAGGCACGACCACGCAAGGCTAGGCAATGCACGGAAGGCAAGCAAAGAGTAACGGAAGGCAAGGAATGCAATGCAAAGGAAGGCAACGCAAGGAAGGCTATGGCAAGGTGAAAAAAGGCTAAGGCACGACAACGCAAGGCTAGGCAATGCACGGAAGGGAAGCAAAGAGTAAGGGAAGGCAAGGAAGGCAAGGCAAAGCAAGGCAACGCAAGCAAGGCTATGGCAAGGTGAAAAAAGCCTAAGACACGACAGCGCAAGGCTAGGCAATGCACGGAAGGCAAGCAAAGAGTAACGGAAGGCAAGGAAGGCAAGGGAAAGCAAGGCAAGGGTAACGGAAGGAATGGCACGGCAAGGGCAAACAAGGCTAAGGCACGACAACGAACGGCTAGGCAATGCAGGGCAAGGCAAGGTAAGGGTAACGCAAGGCAAGGCACGGTCAGGCGAGGCAAGGCTAAGGCACGACAACGCAAGGCTAGGCAATGCACGGAAGGCAAGCAAAGAATAACGGAAGGCAAGGAAGGCAAGGGAAAGCAAGGCAAGGCAAGGGTAACGGAAGGAACGGCACGGCAAGGGGAAACAAGGCTAAGGCACGGCAACGCACGGCTAGGCAATGCACGGCACGGCAAGGAAAGGGTAACGAAAGGCAAGGCACGGTGAGGCAAGGCAAGGCTGATGCACGACAACGCACGGCTAGGCAATGCACGGCAAGGCAAGGAAAGGGTAACGCAAGGCAAGGCACGGTCAGGCGACGCAAGGCTAAGGCACGACAACGCAAGGCTAGGCAATGCACGAAAGGCAAGCAAAGAGTAACGGAAGGCAAGGAAGGCAAGGGAAAGCAGGGGAAGGCAAGTGTAACGGAAGGAACGGCACGGCAAGGGGAAACAAGGCTAAGGCACGACAACGCAGGGCTAGGCAATGCACGGCAAGGCAAGGAAAGGGTAACGCAAGGCAAGGCACGGTCAGGGGAGGCAAGGGTAATGCACGACAACGCAAGGCTACGCAGTGCACGGCTAGGCAAGGAAAGAGTAACGGAAGGAAAGGAAGGCAAGGCAAAGCAAGGCAAGGCAAGTGTAACAAAAGGCACGGCACGGCAAGGGGAAACAAGGCTAAGGTACGGCAACGCAAGGCTAAGCAATGCACGGCCAGGCAAGGAAAGTGTAACGCAAGGCAAGGCACGGTTAGGCGAGGCAAGGCTAATGCACGACAACGCAAGGCTAGGCAATGCACGGAAGGCAGGCAAGGAAGGCAAGGCAAAGCAAGCAAGGCTATGGCAAGGTGAAACAAGGCTAAGGCACCACAACACACGGCTAGGCAATGCACGGCCAGGCAAGGAAATGGTAACGCAAGGCAAGGCACTGTGAGGCAAGGCAAGTCTAATGCACGACAGCGCAAGGCTAGGCAATGCACGGAAGGCAAGCAGAGTAACGGAAGGCAAGGAAGGCAAGGGAAACCAAGGCAAGGCAAGAGTAACGGAAGGAACGGCTCGGCAAGGGGAAACACGGCTAAGGCACGACAACGGAGGGCTAGGCAATGCACGGCAAGGCAAGGAAAGGGTAACGCAAGGCAAGGCACTGTCAGGCGAGGCAAAGCTAATGCACGACATCGCAAGGCTAGGCAGTGCACGGCTACGCAAGGAAAGAGTAACGGAAGGAAAGGAAGGCAAGGCAAAGCACGGCAAGGCAAGTGTAACAACAGGCACGGCACGGCAAGGGGAAACAAGGCTAAGGCACGACAACGCAAGGCTAGGCAATGCACGGAAGGCAAGCAAAGAGTAACGGAAGGCAAGGAATGCAAAGGAAAGCAGGGGAAGGCAAGGGTAACGAAAGGAACGGCACGGTAAGGGGAAACAAGGCTAAGGCACGACAACACAGTTCTAGGCAATGCAGGGCAAGGCAAGGAAAGGGTAACGCAAGGCAAGGCACGGTTTCGGGAGGCAAGGCTAATGCACGACAACGCAAGGCTAGGCAGTGCACGGCTAGGCAAGGAAAGAGTAACGGAAGGAAAGGAAGGCAAGGCAAAGCAAGGCAAGGCAAGTGTAACAACAGGCAAGGCACGGCAAGGGGAAACAAGGCTAAGGAACGGCAACGCACGGCTAGGCAATGCACGGCCAGGCAAGGAAAGGGTAACGCAAGGCAAGGCACGGTAAGGCTAGACAAGGCTAATGCACGACAACGCACGGCTAGGCAATGCTCGGCAAGGCAAGGAAAGGGTAACGCAAGGCAAGGCACGGTCAGGCGAGGCAAGGCTAATGCACGACAACGCAAGGCTAGGCAATGCACGGAAGGCAAGCAAAGAGTAACGGAAGGCAAGGAAGGCAAGGGAAACCAAGGCAAGGCAAGAGTAACGGAAGGAACGGCTCGGCAAGGGGAAACAAGGCTAAGGCACGGCAACGCAGGGCTAGGCAATGCACGGCAAGGCAAGGAAAGGGTAACGCAAGGCAAGGCACGGTCAGGCGAGGCAAGGCTAAGGCACGACTACGCAAGGCTAGGCAATGCACGGAAGGCAAGCAAAGAGTAACGGAAGGCAAGGAATGCAAGGGAAAGCAGGGGAAGGCAAGGGTAACGAAAGGAACGGCACGGCAAGGGGAAACAAGGCTAAGGCACGACAACGCACGGCTAGGCAATGCACGGCAAGGCAAGGAAAGGCTAACGCAAGGCAAGGCACGGTCAGGCGAGGCAAGGCTAAGGCACGACAACGCAAGGCTAGGCAATGCACGGAAGGCAAGCAAAGAGTAACGGAAGGCAAGGAATGCAAGGCAAAGCAAGGCAACGCAAGCAAGGCTATGGCAAGGTGAAAAAAGGCTAAGGCACGACCACGCAAGGCTAGGCAATGCACGGAAGGCAAGCAAAGAGTAACGGAAGGCAAGGAATGCAATGCAAAGCAAGGCAACGCAAGCAAGGCTATGGCAAGGTGAAAAAAGGCTAAGGCACGACCACGCAAGTCTAGGCAATGCACGGAAGGGAAGCAAAGAGTAACGGAAGGCAAGGAAGGCAAGGCAAAGCAAGGCAACGCAAGCAAGGCTATGGCAAGGGGAAACAAGGCTAAGGCACGGCAACGCAGGGCTAGGCAATGCACGGCAAGGCAAGGAAAGCGTAACGCAAGGCAAGGCACGGTCAGGCGAGGCAAGGCTAAGGCACGACAACGCAAGGCTAGGCAATGCATGGAAGGCAAGCAAAGAGTAACGGAAGGCAAGGAAGGCAAGGGAAAGCAAGGCAAGGCAAGGGTAACGGAAGGAACGGCACGGCAAGGGGAAACAAGGCTAAGGCACGGCAACGCACGGCTAGGCAATGCAGGGCAAGGCAAGGAAATGGTAACGCAAGGCAAGGCACGGTTTGGGGAGGCAAAGCTAATGCACGACAACGCAAGGCTAGGCAGTGCACGGCTAGGCAAGGAAAGAGTAACGGAAGGAAAGGAAGGCAAGGCAAAGCAAGGCAAGGCAAGTGTAACGAAAGGCAAGGCACGGCAAGGGGAAACAAGGCTAAGGAACGGCAACGCACGGCTAGGCAATGCACGGCCAGGCAAGGAAAGGGTAACGAAAGGCAAGGCACGGTAAGGCAAGACAAGGCTAATGAACGACAACGCACGGCTAGGCAATGCACGGCAAGGCAAGGAAAGGGTAACGCAAGGCAAGGCACGGTCAGGCGAGGCAAGGCTAAGGCACGACAACGCAAGGCTAGGCAATGCACGGAAGGCAAGCAAAGAGTAACGGAAGGCAAGGAAGGCAAGGGAAACCAAGGCAAGGCAAGGGTAACGGTAGGAACGGGTCGGCAAGGGGAAACAAGGCTAAGGCACGGCAACGCAGGGGTAGGCAATGCACGGCAAGGCAAGGAAAGGGTAACGCAAGGCAAGGCACTGTCAGGCGAGGCAAAGCTAATGCACGACATCGCAAGGCTAGGCAGTGCACGGCTAGGCAAGGAAAGAGTAACGGAAGGAAAGGAAGGCAAGGCAAAGCAAGGCAAGGCAAGTGTAACAAAAGGAAAGGCACGGCAAGGGGAAACAAGGCTAAGGAACGGCAACGCACGGCTAGGCAATGCACGGCCAGGCAAGGAAAGGGTAACGCAAGGCGAGGCACGGTAAGGCTAGACAAGGCTAATGCACGACAACGCACGGCTAGGCAATGCTCGGCAAGGCAAGGAAAGGGTAACGCAAGGCAAGGCACGGTCAGGCGAGGCAAGGCTAATGACCACAACGCAAGGCTAGGCAATGAACGGAAGGCAAGCAAAGAGTAACGGAAGGCAAGGAAGGCAAGGGAAACCAAGGCAAGGCAAGAGTAACGGAAGGAACGGCTCGGCAAGGGGAAACAAGGCTAAGGCACGGCAACGCAGGGCTAGGCAATGCACGGCAAGGCAAGGAAAGGGTAACGCAAGGCAAGGCACTGTCAGGCGAGGCAAAGCTAATGCACGACATCGCAAGGCTAGGCAGTGCACGGCTACGCAAGGAAAGAGTAACGGAAGGAAAGGAAGGCAAGGCAAAGCACGGCAAGGCAAGTGTAACAACAGGCACGGCACGGCAAGGGGAAACAAGGCTAAGGCACGACAACGCAAGGCTAGGCAATGCACGGAAGGCAAGCAAAGAGTAACGGAAGGCAAGGAATGCAAAGGAAAGCAGGGGAAGGCAAGGGTAACGAAAGGAACGGCACGGTAAGGGGAAACAAGGCTAAGGCACGACAACACAGTTCTAGGCAATGCAGGGCAAGGCAAGGAAAGGGTAACGCAAGGCAAGGCACGGTTTCGGGAGGCAAGGCTAATGCACGACAACGCAAGGCTAGGCAATGCACGGAAGGCAAGCAAAGAGTAACGGAAGGCAAGTAAGGCAAGGGAAAGCAAGTCAAGGCAAGGGTAACGGAAGGAACGGCACGGCAAGGGGAAACAAGGCTAAGGCACGGCAACGCAGGGCTAGGCAATGCACGGCAAGGCAAGGAAAGGGTAACGCAAGGCAAGGCACGGTGAGGCAAGGCAAGGCTGATGCACGACAACGCACGGCTAGGCAATGCACGGCAAGGCAAGGAAAGGGTAACGCAAGGCAAGGCACGGTCAGGCGAGGCAAGGCTAAGGCACGACAACGCACGGCTAGGCAATTCACGGCAACGCAAGGAAAGGGTAACGCAAGGCAAGGCACGGTGAGGCGAGGCAAGGCTAAGGCACGACTACGCAAGGCTAGGCAATGCACGGAAGGCAAGCAAAGAGTAACGGAAGGCAAGGAATGCAATGCAAAGCAAGGCAACGCAAGCAAGGCTATGGCAAGGTGAAAAAAGGCTAAGGCACGACCACGCAAGGCTAGGCAATGCACGGAAGGGAAGCAAAGAGTAACGGAAGGCAAGGAAGGCAAGGCAAAGCAAGGCAACGCAAGCAAGGCTATGGCAAGGTGAAAAAAGGCTAAGACACGACAACGCAATGCTAGGCACTGCACGGAAGGCAAGCAAAGAGTAACGGAAGGCAAGGAAGGCAAGGGAAAGCAAGGCAAGGGTAACGGAAGGAACGGCACGGCAAGGGGAAACAAGGCTAAGGCACGACAACACAGGGCTAGGCAATGCAGGGTAAGGTAAGGAAAGGGTAACACAAGGCAAGGCACGGTTTGGGGAGGCAAGTCTAATGCACGACAACGCAAGGCTAGGCAATGCACGGAAAGCAAGCAAAGAGTAACGGAAGGCAAGGAATGCAAGGCAAAGCAAGGCAACGCAAGCAAGGCTATGGCAAGGTGAAAAAAGGCTAAGGCACGACCACGCAAGGCTAGGCAATGCACGGAAGGCAAGCAAAGAGTAACGGAAAGCAAGGAAGGCAAGGCAAAGCAAGGCAACGCAAGCAAGGCTATGGCAAGGGGAAACAAGGCTAAGGCCGACAGCGCACTGCTAGGCAATGCAAGGCAAGGCAAGGAAAGAGTAACGGAAGGCAAGGAAGGCAAGGGAAAGCAGGGGAAGGCAAGGGTAACGGAAGGAACGGCAGGGTAAGGGGAAACAAGGCTAAGGCACGACAACGCAGGGCTAGGCAATGCACGGGAAGGCAAGGAAAGGGTAACGCAAGGCAAGGCACGGTCAGGCGAGGCAAGGGTAATGCACGACAACGCAAGGCTACGCAGTGCACGGCTAGGCAAGGAAAGAGTAACGGAAGGAAATAAAGGCAAGGAAAACAAGGCAAGGCAAGTGTAACAAAAGGCACGGCACGGCAAGGGGAAAGAAGGCTAAGGCACGGCAACGCAAGGCTAAGCAATGAACGGCCAGGAAAGGAAAGGGTAACGCAAGGCAAGGCACGGTAAGGCAAGGCGAGGCTAATGCACGACAACGCACGGCTAGGCAATTCACGGCAAGGCAAGGAAAGGGTAAGGCAAGGCAAGGCACGGTCAGGCGAGGCAAGGCTAAGGCAGGAATACGCAAGGCTAGGCAATGTACGGAAGGCAAGCAAAGAGTAACGGAAGGCAAGGAATGCAAGGGAAAGCAGGGGAAGGCAAGGGTAACGAAAGGAACGGCACGGCAAGGGGAAACAAGGCTAAGGCACGACAACACAGGGCTAGGCAATGCAGGGCAAGGCAAGGAAAGGGTAACGCAAGGCAAGGCACGGTTTGGGGAGGCAAGGCTAATGCACGACAACGCAAGGCTAGGCAATGCACGGAAGGCAAGCAAAGAGTAACGGAAGGCAAGGAATGCAAGGCAAAGCAAGGCAACGCAAGCAAGGCTATGGCAAGGTGAAAAAAAGGCTAAGGCACGACCACGCAAGGCTAGGCAATGCACGGAAGGCAAGCAAAGAGTAACGGAAGGCAAGGAATGCAATGCAAAGCAAGGCAACGCAAGCAAGGCTATGGCAAGGTGAAAAAAGGCTAAGGCACGACCACGCAAGGCTAGGCAATGCACGGAAGGAAAGCAAAGAGTAACGGAAAGCAAGGAAGGCAAGGCAAAGCAAGGCAACGCAAGCAAGGCTATGGCAAGGTGAAAAAAGGCTAAGACACGACAACGCAAGGCTAGGCAATTCACGGAAGGCAAGCAAAGAGTAACGGAAGGCAAGGAAGGCAAGGGAAAGCAAGGCAAGGCAAGGGTAACGGAAGGAACGGCACGGCAAGGGCAAACAAGGCTAAGGCACGACAACGAACGGCTAGGCAATGCAGGGCAAGGCAAGGTAAGGGTAACGCAAGGCAAGGCACGGTCAGGCGAGGCAAGGCTAAGGCACCACAACGCAAGGCTAGGCAATGCACGGAAGACAAGCAAAGTGTAACGGAAGGCAAGGAAGGCAAGGGAAAGCAAGGCAAGGCAAGGGTAACGGAAGGAACGGCACGGCAAGGGGAAACAAGGCTAAGGCACGGCAACGTAGGCCTAGGCAATGAACGGCAATGCAAGGAAAGTGTAACGCAAGGCAAGGCACGGTGAGGCAAGGCAAGGCTGATGCACGACAACGCACGGCTAGGCAATGCACGGCAAGGCAAGGAAAGGGTAACGCAAGGCAAGGCACGGTCAGGCGAGGCAAGTCTAAGGCACGACAACGCAAGGCTAGGCAATGCACGGAAGGCAAGCAAAGAGTAACGGAAGGCAAGGAAGGCAAGTGAAAGCAGGGGAAGGCAAGGGTAACGGAAGGAACGGCACGGTAAGGGGAAACAAGGCTAAGGCACGACAACGCAGGGCTAGGCAATGCACGGCAAGGCAAGGAAAGGGTAACGCAAGGCAAGGCACGGTCAGGCGAGGCAAGGGTAATGCACGACAACGCAAGGCTACGCAGTGCACGGCTAGGCAAGGAAAGAGTAACGGAAGGCAAGGAATGCAAGGCAAAGCAAGGCAACGCAAGCAAGGCTATGGCAAGGTGAAAAAAGGCTAAGGCACGACCACGCAAGGCTAGGCAATGCACGGAAGGCAAGCAAAGAGTAACGGAAGGCAAGGAATGCAATGCAAAGCAAGGCAACGCAAGCAAGGCTATGGCAAGGTGAAAAAAGGCTAAGGTACGACTACGCAAGGCTAGGCAATGCACGGAAGGGAAGCAAAGAGTAACGGAAGGCAAGGAAGGCAAGGCAAAGCAAGGCAACGCAAGCAAGGCTATGGCAAGGTGAAAAAAGCCTAAGACACGACAACGCAAGGCTAGGCAATGCACGGAAGGCAAGCAAAGAGTAACGGAAGGCAAGGAAGGCAAGGGAAAGCAAGGCAAGGGTAACGGAAGGAATGGCACTGCAAGGGCAAACAAGGCTAAGGCACGACAACGAACGGCTAGGCAATGCAGGGCAAGGCAAGGTAAGGGTAACGCAAGGCAAGGCACGGTCAGGCGAGGCAAGGCTAAGGCACGACAACGCAAGGCTAGGCAATGCACGGAAGGCAAGCAAAGAGTAACGGAAGGCAAGGAAGGCAAGGGAAAGCAAGGCAAGGCAAGGTTAACGGAAGGAACGGCACGGCAAGGGGAAACAAGGCTAAGGCACGGCAACGCACGGCTAGGCAATGCACGGCAAGGCAAGGAAAGGGTAACGAAAGGCAAGGCACGGTGAGGCAAGGCAAGGCTGATGCACGACAACGCACGGCTAGGCAATGCACGGCAAGGCAAGGAAAGGGTAACGCAAGGCAAGGCACGGTCAGGCGACGCAAGGCTAAGGCACGACAACGCAAGGCTAGGCAATGCACGAAAGGCAAGCAAAGAGTAACGGAAGGCAAGGAAGGCAAGGGAAAGCAGGGGAAGGCAAGTGTAACGGAAGGAACGGCACGGCAAGGGGAAACAAGGCTAAGGCACGACAACGCAGGGCTAGGCAATGCACGGCAAGGCAAGGAAAGGGTAACGCAAGGCAAGGCACGGTCAGGGGAGGCAAGGGTAATGCACGACAACGCAAGGCTACGCAGTGCACGGCTAGGCAAGGAAAGAGTAACGGAAGGAAAGGAAGGCAAGGCAAAGCAAGGCAAGGCAAGTGTAACAAAAGGCACGGCACGGCAAGGGGAAACAAGGCTAAGGCAAGGCAACGCACGGCTAGGCAATGCACGGCAAGGCAAGGAAAGAGTAACGCAAGGCAAGGCACGGTCAGGCGAGGCAAGGCTAATGCACGACAACGCAAGGCTAGGCAATGCACGGAAGGCAAGCAAAGAGTAACGGAAGGCAAGGAAGGCAAGGCAAAGCAAGCAAGGCTATGGCAAGGTGAAACAAGGCTAAGGCACCACAACAGACGGCTAGGCAATGCACGGCCAGGCAAGGAAATGGTAACGCAAGGCAAGGCACTGTGAGGCAAGGCAAGTCTAATGCACGACAGCGCAAGGCTAGGCAATGCACGGAAGGCAAGCAAAGAGTAACGGAAGGCAAGGGAAACCAAGGCAAGGCAAGAGTAACGGAAGGAACGGCTCGGCAAGGGGAAAGACGGCTAAGGCACGACAACAGAGGGCTAGGCAATGCACGGCAAGGCAAGGAAAGGGTAACGCAAGGCAAGGCACTGTCAGGCGAGGCAAAGCTAATGCACGACATCGCAAGGCTAGTCAGTGCACGGCTACGCAAGGAAAGAGTAACGGAAGGAAAGGAAGGCAAGGCAAAGCACGGCAAGGCTAGTGTAACAACAGGCACGGCACGGCAAGGGGAAACAAGGCAAAGGCACGACAACGCAAGGCTAGGCAATGCACGGAAGGCAAGCAAAGAGTAACGGAAGGCAAGGAATGCAAAGGAAAGCAGGGGAAGGCAAGGGTAACGAAAGGAACGGCACGGTAAGGGGAAACAAGGCTAAGGCACGACAACACAGTTCTAGGCAATGCAGGGCAAGGCAAGGAAAGGGTAACGCAAGGCAAGGCACGGTGAGGCAAGGCAAGGCTGATGCACGACAACGCAAGGCTAGGCAATGCACGGCAAGGCAAGGAAAGGGTAACGCAAGGCAAGGCACGGTTTGGGGAGGCAAGGCTAATGCACGACAACGCAAGGCTAGGCAATGCACGGAAGGCAAGCAAGTGTAACGGAAGGCAAGGAATGCAAGGCAAAGCAAGGCAACGCAAGCAAGGCTATGGCAAGGTGAAAAAAGGCTAAGGCACGACCACGCAAGGCTAGGCAATGCACGGAAGGCAAGCAAAGAGGAACGGAAGGCAAGGAATGCAATGCAAAGCAAGGCAACGCAAGCAAGGCTATAGCAAGGTGAAAAAAGGCTAAGGCACGACCACGCAAGGCTAGGCAATGCACGGAAGGCTAGCAAAGAGTAACAGAAGGCAAGGAAGGCAAGGGAAAGCAAGGCAAGGCAAGGTTACCGGAAGGAACGGCACGGCAAGGGGAAACAAGGCTAAGGCACGGCAACGCACGGCTAGGCAAGGCAAGGAAAGGGTAACGCAAGGCAAGGCACGGTGAGGCAAGGAAAGGCTGATGCACGACAACGCACGGCTAGGCAATGCACGGCAAGGCAAGGAAAGGGTAACGCAAGGCAAGGCACGGTCAGGCGACGCAAGGCTAAGGCACGACAACGCAAGGCTAGGCAATGCAGGGCAAGGCAAGGTAAGGGTAACGCCAGGCAAGGCACGGTCAGGCGAGGTAAGGTTAAGGCACGACAACGCAAGGCTAGGCAATGCACGGAAGGCAAGAAAAGAGTAACGGAATGCAAAGAAGGCAAGGGAAAGCAAGGCAAGGCAAGGTTACCGGAAGGAACGGCACGGCAAGGACAAACAAGGCTAAGGCACGACAACGAACGGCTAGGCAATGCAGGGCAAGGCAAGGAAAGGGTAACGCAAGGCAAGGCACGGTGAGTCAAGGCAAGGCTGATGCACGACAACGCACGGCTAGGCAATGCACGGCAAGGCAAGGAAAGGGTAACGCAAGGCAAGGCACGGTCAGGCGAGGCAAGTCTAAGGCACGACAACGCAAGGCTAGGCAATGCACGGAAGGCAAGCAAAGAGTAACGGAAGGCAAGGAAGGCAAGGGAAAGCAAGGGAATGCAAGGATAACGGAAGGCACTGCACTGCAAGGGGAAACAAGGCTAAGGAACGACAACGCAGGGCTAGGTAATGCACGGCAAGGCAAGGAAAGGGTAACGCAAGGCAAGGCACGGTCAGGCGAGGCAAGGGTAATGCACGACAACGCAAGGCTACGCAGTGCACGGCTAGGCAAGGAAAGAGTAACGGAAGGAAATAAAGGCAAGGCAAACAAGGTAAGGCAAGTGTAACAAAAGGCACGGCACGGCAAGGGGAAAGAAGGCTAAGGCACGGCAACGCAAGGCTAAGCAATGAACGGCCAGGAAAGGAAAGGGTAACGCAAGGCAAGGCACGGTAAGGCAAGGCGAGGCTAATGCACAACAACGCACGTCTAGGCAATGCACGGCAAGGCAAGGAAAGGGTAAGGAAAGGGTAACGCAAGGCAAGGCAGGGTCAGGCGAGGCAAGGCTAAGGCACGAATACGCAAGGCTAGGCAATGCACGGAAGGCAAGCAAAGAGTAACGGAAGGCAAGGAATGCAAGGGAAAGCAGGGGAAGGCAAGGGTAACGAAAGGAACGGCACGGCAAGGGGAAACAAGGCTAAGGCACGACAAGACAGGGCTAGGCAATGCAGGGCAAGGCAAGGAAAGGGTAACGCAAGGCAAGGCACGGTTTGGGGAGGCAAGGCTAATGCACGACAACGCAAGGCTAGGCAATGCACGGAAGGCAAGCAAAGAGTAACGGAAGGCAAGGAATGCAAGGCAAAGCAAGGCAACGCAAGCAAGTCTATGGCAAGGTGAAAAAAGGCTAAGGCACGACCACGCAAGGCTAGGCAATGCTCGGAAGGGAAGCAAAGAGTAACGGAAGGCAAGGAAGGCAAGGCAAAGCAAGGCAACGCAAGCAAGGCTATGGCAAGGTGAAAAAAGGCTAAGACACGACAACGCAAGGCTAGGCAATGCACGGAAGGCAAGCAAAGAGTAACGGAAGGCAAGGAAGGCAAGGGAAAGCAAGGCAAGGCAAGGGTAACGGAAGGAACGGCACGGCAAGGGGAAACAAGGCTAAGGCACGACAACACAGGGCTAGGCAATGCAGGGTAAGGCAAGGAAAGGGTAACGCAAGGCAAGGCACGGTTTGGGGAGGCAAGGCTAATGCACGACAACGCAAGGCTAGGCAATGCACGGAAGGCAAGCAAAGAGTAACGGAAGGCAAGGAATGCAAGGCAAAGCAAGGCAACGCAAGCAAGGCTATGGCTAGGTGAAAAAAGGCTAAGGCACGACAACGCAAGGCTAGGCAATGCACGGAAGGCAAGCAAAGAGTAACGGAAAGCAAGGAAGGCAAGGCAAAGCAAGGCAACGCAAGCAAGGCTATGGCAAGGGGAAACAAGGCTAAGGCACGACAACGCACGGCTAGGCAATGCACGGCAAGGCAAGGAAAGGGTAACGCAAGGCAAGGCACGGTCAGGCGAGGCAAGGGTAATGCACGACAACGCAAGGCTACGCAGTGCACGGCTAGGCAAGGACAGAGTAACGGAAGGCAAGGAAGGCAAGGGAAAGCAGGGGAAGGCAAGTGTAACAAAAGGCACGGCACGGCAAGGGGAAAGAAAGCTAAGGCACGGCAACTCAAGGCTAAGCAATGAACGGCCAGGAAAGGAAAGGGTAACGCAAGGCAAGGCACGGTAAGGCAAGGCGAGTCTAATGCACGACAACGCACGGCTAGGCAATTCACGGCAAGGCAAGGAAAGGGTAAGGCAAGGCAAGGCACGGTCAGGCGAGGCAAGGCTAAGGCACGAATACGCAAGGCTAGGCAATGCACGGAAGGCAAGCAAAGAGTAACGGAAGGCAAGGAATGCAAGGGAAAGCAGGTGATGGCAAGGGTAACGAAAGGAACGGCACGGCAAGGGGAAACAAGGCTAAGGCACGACAACACAGGGCTAGGCAATGCAGGGCAAGGCAAGGAAAGCGTAACGCAAGGCAAGGCACGGTTTGGGGAGGCAAGGCTAATGCACGACAACGCAAGGCTAGGCAATGCACGGAAGGCAAGCAAAGAGTAACGGAAGGCAAGGAATGCAATGCAAAGCAAGGCAACGCAAGCAAGGCTATGGCAAGGTGAAAAAAGGCTAAGGCACGACCACGCAAGGCTAGGCAATGCACGGAAGGCAAGCAAAGAGTAACGGAAGGCAAGGAATGCAATGCAAAGCAAGGCAACGCAAGCAAGGCTATGGCAAGGTGAAAAAAGGCTAAGGCACGACCACGCAAGGCTAGGCAATGCACGGAAGGGAAGCAAAGAGTAACGGAAGGCAAGGAAGGCAAGGCAAAGCAAGGCAACGCAAGCAAGGCTATGGCAAGGTGAAAAAAGGCTAAGACACGACAACGCAAGGCTAGGCAATGCACGGAAGGCAAGCAAAGAGTAACGGAAGGCAAGGAAGGCAAGGGAAAGCAAGGCAAGGGTAACGGAAGGAACGGCACGGCAAGGGCAAACAAGGCTAAGGCACGACAACGAACGGCTAGGCAATGCAGGGCAAGGCAAGGTAAGGGTAACGCAAGGCAAGGCACGGTCAGGCGAGGCAAGGCTAAGGCACGACAACGCAAGGCTAGGCAATGCACGGAAGACAAGCAAAGAGTAACGGAAGGCAAGGAAGGCAAGGGAAAGCAAGGCAAGGCAAGGGTAACGGAAGGAACGGCACGGCAAGGGGAAACAAGGCTAAGGCAGGGTAACGCAGGGCTAGGCAATGCACGGCAATGCAAGGAAAGGGTAACGCAAGGGAAGGCACGGTGAGGCAAGGCAAGGCTGATGCACGACAACGCACGGCTAGGCAATGCACGGCAAGGCAAGGAAAGGGTAACGCAAGGCAAGGCACGGTCAGGCGAGGCAAGTCTAAGGCACGACAACGCAAGGCTAGGCAATGCACGGAAGGCAAGCAAAGAGTAACGGAAGGCAAGGAAGGCAAGGGAAAGCAGGGGAAGGCAAGGGTAACGGAAGGAACGGCAGGGTAAGGGGAAACAAGACTAAGGCACGACAACGCAGGGCTAGGCAATGCACGGCAAGGCAAGGAAAGGGTAACGCAAGGCAAGGCACTGTCAGGCGAGGCAAGGCTAATGCACGACAACGCAAGGCTACGCAGTGCACGGCTAGGCAAGGAAAGAGTAACGGAAGGAAATAAAGGCAAGGGAAAGCAAGGCAAGGCAAGTGTAACAAAAGGCACGGCACGGCAAGGGGAAACAAGGCTAAGGCACGGCAACGCAAGGCTAAGCAATGAACGGCCAGGCAAGGAAAGGGTAACGCAAGGCAAGGCACGGTAAGCAAGGCGAGGCTAATGCACGACAACGCACGGCTAGGCAATTCACGGCAAGCAAGGAAAGGGTAACGCAAGGCAAGGCACGGTCAGGCGAGGCAAGGCTAAGGCACGACTACGCAAGGCTAGGCAATGCACGGAAGGCAAGCAAAGAGTAACGGAAGGCAAGGAATGCAAGGGAAAGCAGGGGAAGGCAAGGGTAACGAAAGGAACGGCACCGCAAGGGGAAACAAGGCTAAGGCACGACAACACAGGGTTAGGTAATGCAGGGCAAGGCAAGGAAAGGGTAACGCAAGGCAAGGCACGGTTTGGGGAGGCAAGGCTAATGCACGACAACGCAAGGCTAGGCAATGCCCGGAAGGCAAGCAAAGAGTAACGGAAGGCAAGGAATGCAAGGCAAAGCAAGGCAACGCAAGCAAGGCTATGGCAAGGTGAAAAAAGGCTAAGGCACGACCACGCAAGGCTAGGCAATGCACGGAAGGCAAGCAAAGAGTAACGGAAGGCAAGGAATGCAATGCAAAGCAAGGCAACGCAAGCAAGGCTATGGCAAGGTGAAAAAAGGCTAAGGCACGACCACGCAAGGCTAGGCAATGCACGGAAGGGAAGCAAAGAGTAACGGAAGGCAAGGAAGGCAAGGCAAAGCAAGGCAACGCAAGCAAGGCTATGGCAAGGTGAAAAAAGGCTAAGACACGACAACGCAAGGCTAGGCAATGCACGGAAGGCAAGCAAAGAGTAACGGAAGGCAAGGAATGCAATGCAAAGCAAGGCAACGCAAGCAAGGCTATGGCAAGGTGAAAAAAGGCTAAGGCACGACCACGCAAGGCTAGGCAATGCACGGAAGGGAAGCAAAGAGTAACGGAAGGCAAGGAAGGCAAGGCAAGGCTATGGCAAGGTGAAAAAAGGCTAAGACACGACAACGCAAGGCTAGGCAATGCACGGAAGGCAAGCAAAGAGTAACGGAAGGCAAGGAAGGCAAGGGAAAGCAAGGCAAGGGTAACGGAAGGAACGGCACGGCAAGGGCAAACAAGGCTAAGGCACGACAACGAACGGCTAGGCAATGCAGGGCAAGGCAAGGTAAGGGTAACGCAAGGCAAGGCACGGTCAGGCGAGGCAAGGCTAAGGCACGACAACGCAAGGCTAGGCAATGCACGGAAGGCAAGCAAAGAATAACGGAACGCAAGGAAGGCAAGGGAAAGCAAGGCAAGGCAAGGGTAACGGAAGGAACGGCACGGCAAGGGGAAACAAGGCTAAGGCACGGCAACGCACGGCTAGGCAATGCAAGGCATGGCAAGGAAAGGGTAACGCAAGGCAAGGCACGGTGAGGCAAGGCAAGGCTGATGCACGACAACGCACGGCTAGGCAATGCACGGCAAGGCAAGGAAAGGGTAACGCAAGGCAAGGCACGGTCAGGCGACGCAAGGCTAAGGCACGACAACGCAAGGCTAGGCAATGCACGTAAGGCAAGCAAAGAGTAACGGAAGGCAAGGAAGGCAAGGGAAAGCAGGGGAAGGCAAGGGTAACGGAAGGAACGGCACGGTAAGGGGAAACAAGGCTAAGGCACGACAACGCAGGGCTAGGCAATGCACGGCAAGGCAAGGAAAGGGTAACGCAAGGCAAGGCACGGTCAGGGGAGGCAAGGGTAATGCACGACAACGCAAGGCTACGCAGTGCACGGCTAGGCAAGGAAAGAGTAATGGAAGGAAAGGAATGCAAGGCAAAGCAAGGCAAGGCAAGTGTAACAAAAATCACGGCACGGCAAGGGGAAACAAGGCTAAGGTACGGCAACGCAAGGCTAAGCAATGCACGGCCAGGCAAGGAAAGGGTAACGCAAGGCAAGGCACGGTAAGGCAAGGCGAGGCAAATGCACGACAACGCACGGCTTGGCAATGCACGGCAAGGCAGGGAAAGGGTAACGCAAGGCAAGGCACGGTTAGGCGAGGCAAGGCTAAGGCACGACAACGCTAGGCTAGGCAATGCACGGAAGGCAAGCAAAGAGTAACGGAAGGCAAGGAAGGCAAGGCAAAGCAAGCAAGGCTATGGCAAGGTGAAACAAGGCTAAGGCACCACAACGCACGGCTAGGCAATGCACGGCCAGCCAAGGAAAAGGTAACGCAAGGCAAGGCACTGTGAGGCAAGGCAAGTCTAATGCACGACAACGCAAGGCTAGGCAATTCACGGAAGGCAAGCAAAGAGTAACGGAAGGCAAGGAATGCAAGGGAAAGCAAGGCAAGGCAAGGGTAACGGAAGTAACGGCACGGCAAGGGGAAACAAGGCTTAGGCACGACAACAGAGGGCTAGGCAATGCAGGGCAAGGCAAGGAAAGGGTAACGCCAGGCAAGGCACGGTCAGGCAAGGCAAGGCTAATGCACGACAAGGCAAGGCTTGGCAGTGCACGGCAAGGCAAGGAAAGGGTAACGCAAGGCCAGGCACTGTCAGGCGAGGCAAGTCTAAGGCACGACAACGCAAGGCTAGGCAATGCACGGAAGGCAAGCAAAGAGTAACGGAAGGCAAGGAAGGCAAGGCAAAGCAAGGCAACGCAAGCAAGGCTATGGCAAGGTGAAAAAAGGCTAAGACACGACAACGCAAGGCTAGGCAATGCACGGAAGGCAACCAAAGAGTAACGGAAGGCAAGGAAGGCAAGGGAAAGCAAGGCAAGGGCAACGGAAGCAACGGCTCGGCTAGGGCAAACAAGGCTAATGCACGACAACGACCGGCTAGGCAATGCACTGCAAGGCAAGGAAAGGGTAACGCAAGGCACGGCACGGTCAGGCGAGGCAAGGCTAAGGCACGACTACGCAAGGCTAGGCAATGCACGGAAGGCAAGCAAAGAGTAACGGAAGGCAAGGAATGCAAGGGAAAGCAGGGGAAGGCAAGGGTAACGAAAGGAACGGCACGGCAAGGGGAAACAAGGCTAAGGCACGACAACACAGGGCTAGGCAATGCAGGGCAAGGCAAGGAAAGGGTAACGCAAGGCAAGGCACTGTTTGGGGAGGCAAGGCTAATGCACGACAACCCAAGGCGAGGCAATGCCCGGAAGGCAAGCAAAGAGTAACGGAAGGCAAGAAATGCAAGGCAAAGCAAGGCAACGCAAGCAAGGCTATGGCAAGTTGAAAAAAGGCTAAGGCACGACCACGCAAGGCTAGGCAATGCACGGAAGGCAAGCAAAGAGTAACGGA
Organism: Macrotis lagotis; assembly: GCF_037893015.1. Lineage (NCBI taxonomy): Eukaryota > Metazoa > Chordata > Mammalia > Peramelemorphia > Peramelidae > Macrotis > Macrotis lagotis. Next base: position 158,321 of record NW_027421965.1, read on the forward strand.
AGGCAAGGAATGCAAGGCAAAGCAAGGCAACGCAAGCAAGGCTATGGCAAGTTGAAAAAAGGCTAAGGCACGACCACGCAAGGCTAGGCAATGCACGGAAGGGAAGCAAAGAGTAACGGAAGGCAAGGAAGGCAAGGCAAAGCAAGGCAACGCAAGCAAGGCTATGGCAAGGTGAAAAAAGGCTAAGACACGACAACGCAAGGCTAGGCAATGCACGGAAGGCAAGCAAAGAGTAACGGAAGGCAAGGAAGGCAAGGGAAAGCAAGGCAAGGGTAACGGAAGGAACGGCACAGCAAGGGGAAACAAGGCTAAGGCACCACAATGCACGGCTAGGCAAGCCACGGCAAGGCAAGGAAAGGGTAACGCAAGGCAAGGCACGGTCAGGCGAGGAAAGGCTAAGGCACGACAACGCAAGGCTAGGCAATGCACGGAAGGCAAGCAAAGAATAACGGAACGCAAGGAAGGCAAGGGAAAGCAAGGCAAGGCAAGGGTAACGGAAGGAACGGCACGGCAAGGGGAAACAAGGCTAAGGCACGGCAACGCACGGCTAGGCAATGCACGGCATGGCAAGGAAAGGGTAACGCAAGGCAAGGCACGGTGAGGCAAGGCAAGGCTGATGAACGACAACGCACCGCTAGGCAATGCACGGCAAGGCAAGCAAAGGGTAACGCAAGGCAAGGCACGGTCAGGCGAAGCAAGGGTAAGGCACGACAACGCAAGGCTAGGCAATGCACGGAAGGCAAGCAAAGAGTAACGGAAGGCAAGGAAGGCAAGGGAAAGCAAGGCAAGGCAAGGGTAACGGAAGGAAAGACACGGCAATGGGAAACAAGGCTAAGGCACGACAACGCACGGTTAGGCAATGCACGGCAAGGCAAGGAAAGGGTAACGCAAGGCAAGGCACGGTCAGGCGAGGCTAGGGTAATGCACGACAACGCAAGGCTACGCAGTGCACGGCTAGGCAAGGAAAGAGTAACGGAAGGAAAGGAAGGAAAGGCAAAGCAAGCCAAGGCAAGTGTAACAAAAATCACGGCAGGGCAAGGGGAAACAAGGCTATGGTACGGCAACGCAAGGCTAAGCAATGCACGGCCAGGCAAGGAAAGGGTAACGCAAGGCAAGGCACGGTAAGGCAAGGCGAGGCTAATGCACGACAACGCACGGCTTGGCAATGCACGGCAAGGCAAGGAAAGGGTAACGCAAGGCAAGGCACGGTTAGGCGAGGCAAGGCTAAGGCACGACAACGCTAGGCTAGGCAATGCACCGAAGGCAAGCAAAGAGTAACGGAAGGCAAGGAAGGCAAGGCAAAGCAAGCAAGGCTATGGCAAGGTGAAACAAGCCTAAGGCACCACAACGCACGGCTAGGCAATGCACGGCCAGCCAAGGAAAAGGTAACGCAAGGCAAGGCACTGTGAGGCAAGGCAAGGCTAATGCACGACAGCGCAAGGCTAGGCAATGCACGGAAGGCAAGCAAAGAGTAACGGAAACCAAGGAAGGCAAGGGAAAGCAAGGCAAGGCAAGGGTAACGGAAGTAACGGCACGGCAAGGGGAAACAAGGCTTAGGCACGACAACACAGGGCTAGGCAATGCAGGGCAAGGCAAGGAAAGGGTAACGCCAGGCAAGGCACGGTCAGGCAAGGCAAGGCTAATGCACGACAAGGCAAGGCTAGGCAGTGCACGGCAAAGCAAGGAAAGGGTAACGCAAGGCAAGGCACTGTCAGGCGAGGCAAGGCTAAGGCACGACAACACAAGGCTAGGCAATGCACGGAAGGCAAGCAAAGAGTAACGGAAGGCAAGGAAGGCATGGCAAAGCAAGGCAACGCAAGCAAGGCTATGGCAAGGTGAAAAAAGGCTAAGACACGACAACGCAAGGCTAGGCAGTGCACGGAAGGCAAGCAAAGAGTAACGGAAGGCAAGGAAGGCAAGGGAAAGCAAGGCAAGGCAAGGGTAACGGAAGGAACGGCACGGTAAGGGCAAACAAGGCTAAGGCACGACAACGACCGGCTAGGCAATGCAGGGCAAGGCAAGGAAATGGTAACGCAAGGCAAGGCACGGTTTGGGGAGGCAAGGCTAATGCACGACAACGCAAGGATAGGCAGTGCACGGCTAGGCAATGAAAGAGTAACGGAAGGAAAGGAAGGCAAGGCAAAGCAAGGCAAGGCAAGTGTAACAAAAGGCAAGGCACGGCAAGGGGAAACAAGGCTAAGGCACGGCAACGCACGGCTAGGCAATGCACGGCAAGGCAAGGAAAGGGTAACGGAAGGCAAGGCACGGTCAGGCGAGGAAAGGCTAAGGCACGACAACGCAAGGCTAGGCAATGCACGGAAGGCAAGCAAAGAGTAACGGAAGGCAAGGAAGGCAAGGGAAAGCAAGGCAAGGCAAGGGTAACGGAAGGCACGGCACGGCAAGGGGAAACAAGGCTAAGGCACGGCAACGCACGGCTAGGCAATGCACGGCATGGCAAGGAAAGGGTAACGCAAGGCAAGGCACGGTGAGGCAAGGCAAGGCTGATGAACGACAACGCACCGCTAGGCAATGCACGGCAAGGCAAGCAAAGGGTAACGCAAGGCAAGGCACGGTCAGGCGAGGCTAGGGTAATGCACGACAACGCAAGGCTACGCAGTGCACGGCTAGGCAAGGAAAGAGTAACGGAAGGAAAGGAAGGAAAGGCAAAGCAAGGCAAGGCAAGTGTAACAAAAATCACGGCAGGGCAAGGGGAAACAAGGCTATGGTACGGCAACGCAAGGCTAAGCAATGCACGGCAAGGCAAGGAAAGGGTAACGCAAGGCAAGGCACGGTAAGGCAAGGCGAGGCTAATGCACGACAACGCACGGCTTGGCAATGCACGGCAAGGCAAGGAAAGGGTAACGCAAGGCAAGGCACGGTTAGGCGAGGCAAGGCTAAGGCACGACAACGCTAGGCTAGGCAATGCACCGAAGGCAAGCAAAGAGTAACGGAAGGCAAGGAAGGCAAGGCAAAGCAAGCAAGGCTATGGCAAGGTGAAACAAGCCTAAGGCACCACAACGCACGGCTAGGCAATGCACGGCCAGCCAAGGAAAAGGTAACGCATGGCAAGGCACTGTGAGGCAAGGCAAGGCTAATGCACGACAGCGCAAGGCTAGGCAATGCACGGAAGGCAAGCAAAGAGTAACGGAAACCAAGGAAGGCAAGGGAAAGCAAGGCAAGGCAAGGGTAACGGAAGTAACGGCACGGCAAGGGGAAACAAGGCTTAGGCACGACAACACAGGGCTAGGCAATGCAGGGCAAGGCAAGGAAAGGGTAACGCCAGGCAAGGCACGGTTAGGCAAGGCAAGGCTAATGCACGACAAGGCAAGGCTTGGCAGTGCACGGCAAAGCAAGGAAAGGGTAACGCAAGGCCAGGCACTGTCAGGCGAGGCAAGTCTAAGGCACGACAACGCAAGGCTAGGCAATGCACGGAAGGCAAGCAAAGAGTAACGGAAGGCAAGGAAGGCAAGGCAAAGCAAGGCAACGCAAGCAAGGCTATGGCAAGGTGAAAAAAGGCTAAGACACGACAACGCAAGGCTAGGCAATGCACGGAAGGCAAGCAAAGAGTAACGGAAGGCAAGGAAGGCAAGGGAAACCAAGGCAAGGGAAGGGTAACGGAAGCAACGGCTCGGCAAGGGGAAACAAGGCTAAGGCAAGGCAACGCAGGGCTAGGCAATGCACGGCAAGGCAAGGAAAGGGTAACGCAAGGCAAGGCACTGTCAGGCGAGGCAAAGCTAATGCACGACATCGCAAGGCTAGGCAGTGCACGGCTACGCAAGGAAAGAGTAACGGAAGGAAAGGAAGGCAAGGCAAAGCACGGCAAGGCAAGTGTAACAACAGGCACGGCACGGCAAGGGGAAACAAGGCTAAGGCACGACAACGCAAGGCTAGGCAATGCACGGAAGGCAAGCAAAGAGTATCGGAAGGCAAGGAATGCAAAGGAAAGCAGGGGAAGGCAAGGGTAACGGAAGGAACGGCACGGTAATGGGAAACAAGGCTAAGGCACGACAACACAGTTCTAGGCAATGCAGGGCAAGGCAAGGAAAGGGTAACGCAAGGCAAGGCACGGTTTCGGGAGCCAAGGCTAATGCACGACAACGCAAGGCTAGGCAATGCACGGAAGGCAAGCAAAGAGTAACGGAAGGCAAGGAAGGCAAGGGAAAGCAAGTCAAGGCAAGGATAACGGAAGGAACGGCACGGCAAGGGGAAACAAGGCTAAGGCAGGACAACGCAGGGCTAGGCAATGCTCGGCAAGGCAAGGAAAGGGTAACGCAAGGCAAGGCACGGTCAGGCAAGGCAAGGCTGAGGCACGACAACGCAAGGCTAGGCAATGCACGGAAGGCAAGGAAAGGGTAACGCAAGGCAAGGCACGGTGAGGCAAGGCAAGGCTAATGCACGACAACGCAAGGCTAGGCAATGCACGGAAGGCAAGCAAAGTGTAACGGAAGGCAAGGAATGCAAGGCAAAGCAAGGCAACGCAAGCAAGGCTATGGCAAGGTGAAAAAAGGCTAAGGCACGACAACGCAAGGCTAGGCAATGCACGGAAGGCAAGCAAAGAGGAACGGAAGGCAAGGAATGCAATGCAAAGCAAGGCAACGCAAGCAAGGCTATAGCAAGGTGAAAAAAGGCTAAGGCACGACAACGCAAGGCTAGGCAATGCACGGAAGGCAAGCAAAGAGTAACGGAAGGCAAGGAAGGCAAGGGAAAGCAAGGCAAGGCAAGGGTAACGGAAGGAAGACACGGCAAGGGGAAACAAGGCTAAGGCACGACAACGCACGGTTAGGCAATGCACGGCAAGGCAAGGAAAGGGTAACGCAAGGGAAGGCACGGTGAGGCAAGGCAAGGCTAATGCACGACAACGCACGGCTAGGCAATGCACGGCAAGGCAAGGAAAGGGTAACGCAAGGCAAGGCACGGTCAGGCGACGCAAGGCTAAGGCACGACAACGCAAGGCTAGGCAATGCAGGGCAAGGCAAGGAAAGGGTAACGCAAGGCAAGGCACGGTCAGGCGAGGCAAGGCTAAGGCACGACAACGCAAGGCTAGGTAATGCACGGAAGGCATGAAAAGAGTAACGGAATGCAAAGAAGGCAAGGGAAAGCAAGGGAAGGCAAGGGTAACCGAAGGAACGGCACGGCAAGGGGAAACAAGGCTAAGGCACCACAATGCACGGCTAGGCAATGCAGGGCAAGGCAAGGAAAGGGTAACGCAAGGCAAGGCACGGTCAGGCGAGGCAAGGCTAAGGCACGACAACGCAAGGCTAGGCAATGCACGGAAGGCAAGCAAAGAGTAACGGAAGGCAAGGAAGGCAAGGGAAAGCAAGGCAAGGCAAGGTTAACGGAAGGAACGGCACGGCAAGGGGAAACAAGGCTAAGGCACGACAACGCACGGCTAGGCAATGCACGGCAAGGCAAGGAAAGGGTAACGCAAGGCAAGGCACGGTGAGGCAAGGCAAGGCTAATGCACGACAACGCACGGCTAGGCAATGCACGGCAAGGCAAGGAAAGGGTAACGCAAGGCAAGGCACGGTCAGGCGACACAAGGCTAAGGCACGACAACGCAAGGCTAGGCAATGCACGAAAGGCAATCAAAGAGTAACGGAAGGCAAGGAAGGCAAGGGAAAGCAGGGGAAGGCAAGGGTAACGGAAGGAACGGCACGGTAAGGGGAAACAAGGCTAAGGCACGACAACGCAGGGCTAGGCAATGCACGGCAAGGCAAGGAAAGGGTAACGCAAGGCAAGGCACGCTTAGGCGAGGCAAGGCTAAGGCACGACAACGCTAGGCTAGGCAATGCACGGAAGGCAAGCAAAGAGTAACGGAATGGAAGGAAGGCAAGGCAAAGCAAGCAAGGCTATGGCAAGGTGAAAGAAGGCTAAGGCACCACAACGCACGGCTAGGCAATGCACGGCCAGCCAAGGAAAAGGTAACGCAAGGCAAGGCACTGTGAGGCAAGGCAAGGCTAATGCACGACAACGCAAGGCTAGGCAATGCACGGAAGGCAAGCAAAGAGTAACGGAAACCAAGGAAGGCAAGGGAAAGCAAGGCAAGGCAAGGGTAATGGAAGTAACGGCACGGCAAGGGGAAACAAGGCTAAGGCACGACAACGCACGGCTAGGCAATGCACGGCAAGGCAAGGAAAGGGTAACGCCAGGCAAGGCACGGTCAGGCAAGGCAAGGCTAATGCACGACAAGGCAAGGCTTGGCAGTGCACGGCAAGGCAAGGAAAGGGTAACGCAAGGCAAGGCACGGTCAGGCGAGGCAAGGCTAAGGCACGACAACGCAAGGCTAGGCAATGCACGGAAGGCAAGCAAAGTGTAACGGAAGGCAAGGAATGCAAGGCAAAGCAAGGCAACGCAAGCAAGGCTATGGCAAGGTGAAAAAAGGCTAAGGCACGACAACGCAAGGCTAGGCAATGCACGGAAGGCAAGCAAAGAGTAACGGAAGGCAAGGAAGGCAAGGCAAAGCAAGGCAACGCAAGCAAGGCTATGGCAAGGTGAAAAAAGGCTAAGACACGACAACGCAAGGCTAGGCAATGCACGGAAGGCAAGCAAAGAGTAACGGAAGGCAAGGAATGCAAGGGAAAGCAGGGGAAGGCAAGGGTAACGAAAGGAACGGCACGGTAAGGGGAAACAAGGCGAAGGCACGACAACACAGGGCTAGGCAATGCACGGCAAGGCAAGGAAAGGGTAACGCAAGGCAAGGCACGGTCAGGCGAGGCAAGGGTAAGGCACGACAACGCAAGGCTAGGCAATGCACGGAAGGCAAGCAAAGAGTAACGGAACGCAAGGAAGGCAAGGGAAAGCAAGGCAAGGCAAGGGTAACGGAAGGAACGGCACGACAAGGGGAAACAAGGCTAAGGCACGGCAACGGACGGCTAGGCAATGCACGGCAAGGCAAGGAAAGGGTAACGCAAGGCAAGGCACGGTTTGGGGAGGCAAGGCTAATGCACGACAACGCAAGGCTAGGCAATGCACGGAAGGCAAGCAAAGAGTAACGGAAGGCAAGGAAGGCAAGGGAAAGCAAGGCAAGGCAAGGGTAACGGAAGGAACGGCACGACAAGGGGAAACAAGGCTAAGGCACGGCAACGCACGGCTAGGCAATGCACGGCAAGGCAAGGAAAGGGTAACGCAAGGCAAGGCACGGTCAGGCGAGGCAAGGCTAAGGAACGACAACGCAAGGCTAGGCAATGCACGGAAGGCAAGCAAAGGGTAACGGAAGGCAAGGAAGGCAAGGGAAAGCAGGGGAAGGGAAGGGTAACGGAAGGAACGGGTCGGCAAGGGGAAACAAGGCTAAGGCACGGTAACGAAGGGCTAGGCAATGCACGGCAAGGCAAGGAAAGGGTAACGCAAGGCAAGGCACGGTCAGGCGAGGCAAGGGTAATGCACGAAAACGCAAGGCTACGCAGTGCACGGCTAGGCAAGGAAAGAGTAACGGAAGGAAAGGAAGGCAAGGCAAAGCAAGGCAAGGCAAGTGTAAGAAAAGGTACGGCACGGCAAGGGGAAACAAGGCTAAGGCACGGCAACGCAAGACTAAGCAATGCACGGCCAGGCAAGGAAAGGGTAACGCAAGGCAAGGCACTGTCAGGCGAGGGAAGGCTAAGGCACGACAACGCAAGGCTAGGCAATGCACGGAAGGCAAGCAAAGAGTAAAGGAAGGCAAGGAAGGCAAGGCAAAGCAAGGCAACGCAAGCAAGGCTATGGCAAGGTGAAACAAGGCTAAAGCACCACAACGCACGGCTAGGCAATGCACGGCCAGCCAAGGAAAAGGTAACGCAAGGCAAGGCACTCTGAGGCAAGGCAAGGCTAATGCACGACAGCGCAAGGCTAGGCAATGCACGGAAGGCAAGCAAGAGTAACGGAAACCAAGGAAGGCAAGGGAAAGCAAGGCAAGGGAAGGGTAACGGAAGGAACGGCACGGCAAGGGGAAACAAGGCTAAGGCACGGCAACGCACGGCTAGGCAATGCACGGCAAGGCAAGGAAAGGGTAACGCAAGGCAAGGCACGGTCAGGCGAGGCAAGGGTAATGCACGACAACGCAAGGCTACGCAGTGCACGGCTAGGCAAGGAAAGAGTAACGGAAGGAAAGGAAGGCAAGGCAAAGCAAGGCAAGGCAAGTGTAACAAAAGGCACGGCACGGCAAGGGGAAACAAGGCTAAGGCACGGCAACGCAAGGCTAAGCAATGCACGGCCAGGCAATGAAAGTGTAACGCAAGGCAAGGCACGGTAAGGCAAGGCGAGGCTAATGCACGACAACGCACCGCTAGGCAATGCACGGCAAGGCAAGGAAAGGGTAACGCAAGGCAAGGCACGGTTTGGGGAGGCAAGGCTAATGCACGACAACGCAAGGCTAGGCAATGCACGGAAGGCAAGTAAAGAGTAACGGAAGGCAAGGAATGCAAGGCAAAGCAAGGCAACGCAAGCAAGGCTATGGCAAGGTGAAAAAAGGCTAAGGCACGACCACGCAAGGCTAGGCAATGCAAGGAAGGGAAGCAAAGAGTAACGGAAGGCAAGGAAGGCAAGGAAAAGCAAGGCAACGCAAGCAAGACTATGGCAAGGTGAAAAAAGGCTAAGACACGACAACGCAAGTCTAGGCAATACACGGAAGGCAAGCAAAGAGTAACGGAAGGCAAGGAAGGCAAGGGAAAGCAAGGCAAGGGTAACGGAAGGAACGGCACGGCAAGGGCAAACAAGGCTAAGGCACGACAACGAACGGCTAGGCAATGCAGGGCAAGGCAAGGTAAGGGTAACGCAAGGCAAGGCACGGTCAGGCGAGGCAAGGCTAAGGCACGACAACGCAAGGCTAGGCAATGCACGGAAGACAACCAAAGAGTAACGGAAGGCAAGGAAGGCAAGGGAAAGCAAGGCAAGGCAAGGGTAACGGAAGGAACGGCACGGCAAGGGGAAACAAGGCTAAGGCACGGCAACGCAGGGCTAGACAATGCACGGCAATGCAAGGAAAGGGTAACGCAAGGCAAGGCACGGTCAGGCGAGGCAAGTCTAAGGCACGACAACGCAAGGCTAGGCAATGCACGGAAGGCAAGCAAAGAGTAACGGAAGGCAAGGAATGCAAGGGAAAGCAGGGGAAGGCAAGGGTAACGGAAGGAACGGCAGGGTAAGGGGAAACAAGGCTAAGGCACGACAACGCAGGGCTAGGCAATGCACGGCAAGGCAAGGAAAGGGTAACGCAAGGCAAGGCACGGTCAGGCGAGGCAAGGGTAATGCACGACAACGCAAGGCTAGGCAATGCACGGAAGGCAAGCAAAGAGTAACGGAACGCAAGTAAGGCAAGGGAAAGCAAGGCAAGGCAAGGGTAACGGAAGGAACGGCACGACAAGGGGAAACAAGGCTAAGGCACGGCAACGGACGTCTAGGCAATGCACGGCAAGGCAAGGAAAGGGTAACGCAAGGCAAGGCACGGTTTGGGGAGGCAAGGCTAATGCACGACAACGCAAGGCTAGGCAATGCACGGAAGGCAAGCAAAGAGTAATGGAAGGCAAGGAAGGCAAGGGAAAGCAAGGCAAGGCAAGGGTAACGGAAGGAACGGCACGACAAGGGGAAACAAGGCTAAGGCACGGCAACGCACGGCTAGGCAATGCACGGCAAGGCAAGGAAAGGGTAACGCAAGGCAAGGCACGGTCAGGCGAGGCAAGGCTAAGGCACGACAACGCAAGGCTAGGCAATGCACGGAAGGCAAGCAAAGGGTAACGGAAGGCAAGGAAGGCAAGGGAAAGCAGGGGAAGGGAAGGGTAACGGAAGGAACGGCTCGGCAAGGGGAAACAAGGCTAAGGCACGGTAACGAAGGGCTAGGCAATGCACGGCAAGGCAAGGAAAGGGTAACGCAAGGCAAGGCACGGTCAGGCGAGGCAAGGGTAATGCACGAAAACGCAAGGCTACGCAGTGCACGGCTAGGCAAGGAAAGAGTAACGGAAGGAAAGGAAGGCAAGGCAAAGCAAGGCAAGGCAAGTGTAACAAAAGGCACGGCACGGCAAGGGGAAACCAGGCTAAGGCACGGCAACGCAAGACTAAGCAATGCACGGCCAGGCAAGGAAAGGGTAACGCAAGGCAAGGCACTGTCAGGCGAGGGAAGGCTAAGGCACGACAACGCAAGGCTAGGCAATGCACGGAAGGCAAGCAAAGAGTAACGGAAGGCAAGGAATGCAAGGCAAAGCAAGGCAAAGCATGCAAGGCTATGGCAAGGTGAAACAAGGCTAAAGCACCACAACGCACGGCTAGGCAATGCACGGCCAGCCAAGGAAAAGGTAACGCAAGGCAAGGCACTCTGAGGCAAGGCAAGGCTAATGCACGACAGCGCAAGGCTAGGCAATGCACGGAAGGCAAGCAAAGAGTAACGGAAACCAAGGAAGGCAAGGGAAAGCAAGGCAAGGGAAGGGTAACGGAAGGAACGGCACGGCAAGGGGAAACAAGGCTAAGGCACGACAACGCACGGCTAGGCAATGCACGGCAAGGCAAGGAAAGGGTAACGCAAGGCAAGGCACGGTCAGGCGAGGCAAGGGTAATGCACGACAACGCAAGGCTACGCAGTGTACGGCTAGGCAAGGAAAGAGTAACCCAAGGAAAGGAAGGCAAGGCAAAGCAAGGCAAGGCAAGTGTAAAAAAAGGCACGGCACGGCAAGGGGAAACAAGGCTAAGGCACGGCAACGCACGGCTAGGCAATGCACGGCCAGGCAATGAAAGGGTAACGCAAGGCAAGGCACGGTCAGGCGAGGCAAGGGTAATGCACGACAACGCACCGCTAGGCAATGCACGGCAAGGCAAGGAAAGGGTAACGCAAGGCAAGGCACGGTGAGGGGAGGCAAGGCTAATGCACGACAACGCAAGGCTAGGCAATGCACGGAAGGCAAGTAAAGAGTAACGGAAGGCAAGGAATGCAAGGCAAAGCAAGGCAACGCAAGCAAGGCTATGGCAAGGTGAAAAAAGGCTAAGGCACGACCACGCAAGGCTAGGCAATGCAAGGAAGGGAAGCAAAGAGTAACGGAAGGCAAGGAAGGCAAGGAAAAGCAAGGCAACGCAAGCAAGACTATGGCAAGGTGAAAAAAGGCTAAGACACGACAACGCAAGGCTAGGCAATACACGGAAGGCAAGCAAAGAGTAACGGAAGGCAAGGAAGGCAAGGGAAAGCAAGGCAAGGGTAACGGAAGGAACGGCACGGCAAGGGCAAACAAGGCTAAGGCACGACAACGAACGGCTAGGCAATGCAGGGCAAGGCAAGGTAAGGGTAACGCAAGGCAAGGCACGGTCAGGCGAGGCAAGGCTAAGGCACGACAACGCAAGGCTAGGCAATGCACGGAAGACAACCAAAGAGTAACGGAAGGCAAGGAAGGCAAGGGAAAGCAAGGCAAGGCAAGGGTAACGGAAGGAACGGCACGGCAAGGGGAAACAAGGCTAAGGCACGGCAACGCAGGGCTAGGCAATGCACGGCAATGCAAGGAAAGGGTAACGCAAGGCAAGGCACGGTCAGGCGAGGCAAGTCTAAGGCACGACAACGCAAGGCTAGGCAATGCACGGAAGGCAAGCAAAGAGTAACGGAAGGCAAGGAATGCAAGGGAAAGCAGGGGAAGGCAAGGGTAACGGAAGGAACGGCACGGTAAGGGGAAACAAGGCTAAGGCACGACAACGCAGGGCTAGGCAATGCACGGCAAGGCAAGGAAAGGGTAACGCAAGGCAAGGCACGGTCAGGCGAGGCAAGGGTAATGCACGACAACGCAAGGCTAGGCAATGCACGGAAGGCAAGCAAAGAGTAACGGAAGGCAAGGAAGGCAAGGGAAAGCAAGGCAAGGCAAGGCAAGTGTAACAAAAGGCACGGCACGGCAAGGGGAAACAAGGGTAAGGAACGGCAACGCACGGCTAGGCAATGCACGGCAAGGCAAGGAAAGGGTAACGCAAGGCAAGGCACGGTGAGGCAAGGCAAGGCTAATGCACGACAACGCAAGGCTAGGCAATGCACGGAAGGCAAGCAAAGAGTAACGGAAGGCAAGGAAGGCAAGGGAAACCAAGGCAAGGGAAGGGTAACGGAAGCAACGGCTCGGCAAGGGGAAACAAGGCTAAGGCAAGGCAACGCAGGGCTAGGCAATGCACGGCAAGGCAAGGAAAGGGTAACGCAAGGCAAGGCACTGTCAGGCGAGGCAAAGCTAATGCACGACATCGCAAGGCTAGGCAGTGCACGGCTACGCAAGGAAAGAGTAACGGAAGGAAAGGAAGGGAAGGCAAAGCACGGCAAGGCAAGTGTAACAACAGGCACGGCACGGCAAGGGGAAACAAGGCTAAGGCACCACAACGCAAGGCTAGGCAATGCACGGAAGGCAAGCAAAGAGTAACGGAAGGCAAGGAATGCAAAGGAAAGCAGGGGAAGGCAAGGGTAACGGAAGGAACGGCACGGTAATGGGAAACAAGGCTAAGGCACGACAACACAGTTCTAGGCAATGAAGGGCAAGGCAAGGAAAGGGTAACGCAAGGCAAGGCACGGTTTCGGGAGGCAAGGCTAATGCACGACAAAGCAAGGCTAGGCAATGCACGGAAGGCAAGCAAAGAGTAACGGAAGGCAAGGAATGCAATGCAAAGCAAGGCAACGCAAGCAAGGCTATTGCAAGGTGAAAAAAGGCTAAGGCACGACAACGCAAGGCTAGGCAATGCACCGAAGGCAAGCAAAGAGTAACGGAACGCAAGGAAGGCAAGGGAAAGCAAGGCAAAGCAAGCAAGGCTATGGCAATGTGAAACAAGGCTAAGGCACCACAACGCACGACTAGGCAATGCACGGCCAGCCAAGGAAAATGTAACGCAAGGCAAGGCACTCTGATTCAAGGCAAGGCTAAGGCATGACAGCGCAAGGCTAGGCAATGCACGGAAGGCAAGCAAAGAGTAACGGAAACCAAGGAAGGCAAGGGAAAGCAAGGCAAGGCAAGGGTAACGGAAGGAACGGCACGGCAAGGGGAAACAAGGCTAAGGCACGACAACGCACGGCTAGGCAATGCACGGCAAGGCAAGGAAAGGGTAAAGCCAGGCAAGGCACGGTCAGGCAAGGCAAGGCTAATGCACGACAAAGCAAGGCTAGGCAGTGCACGGCAAGGCAAGGAAATTGTAATGGAAGGAAAGGAAGGCAAGGAAAAGCATGGCAAGGCAAGTGTAACAACAGGCACGGCACGGCAAGGGGAAACAAGGCTAAGACACGACAACGCAAGGCTAGGCAATGCACGGAAGGCAAGCAAAGAGTAACGGAAGGCAAGGAAGGCAAGGGAAAGCAAGGCAAGGGTAACGGAAGGAACGGCACGGCAAGGGCAAACAAGGCTAAGGCACGACAACGAACGGCTAGGAAATGCACTGCAAGGCAAGGAAAGGGTAACGCAAGGCAAGGCACGCTCAGGCGAGGCAAGGCTAAGGCACGACTACGCAAGGCTAGGCAATGCACGGAAGGCAAGCAAAGAGTAACGGAAGGCAAGGAATGCAAGTGAAAGCAGGGGAAGGCAAGGGTAACGAAAGGAACGGCACGGTAAGGGGAAACAAGGCTAAGGCACGACAACACAGGGCTAGGCAATGCAGGGCAAGGCAAGGTAAGGCTAACGCAAGGCAAGGCACGGTCAGGCGAGGCAAGGGTAAGGCACGACAACGCAAGGCTAGGCAATGCACGGAAGGCAAGCAAAGAGTAACGGAAGGCAAGGAATGCAAGGCAAAGCAAGGCAACGCAAGCAAGGCTATGGCAAGGTGAAAAAAGGCTAAGGCACGACCACGCAAGGCTAGGCAATGCACGGAAGGCAAGCAAAGAGTAACGGAAGGCAAGGAATGCAATGCAAAGCAAGGCAACGCAAGCAAGGCTATGGCAAGGTGAAAAAAGGCTAAGGCACGACCACGCAAGGCTAGGCAATGCACGGAAGGGAAGCAAAGAGTAACGGAAGGCAAGGAAGGCAAGGCAAAGCAAGGCAACGCAAGCAAGGCTATGGCAAGGTGAAAAAAGGCTAAGACACGACAACGCAAGGCTAGGCAATGCACGGAAGGCAAGCACAGAGTAACGGAAGGCAAGGAAGGCAAGGGAAAGCAAGGCAAGGGTAACGGAAGGAACGGCACGGCAAGGGGAAACAAGGCTAAGGCACGACAACACAGGGCTAGGCAATGCAGGGTAAGGTAAGGAAAGGGTAACACAAGGCAAGGCACGGTTTGGGGAGGCAAGTCTAATGCACGACAACGCAAGGCTAGGCAATGCACGGAAAGCAAGCAAAGAGTAACGGAAGGCAAGGAATGCAAGGCAAATCAAGGCAACGCAAGCAAGGCTATGGCAAGGTGAAAAAAGGCTAAGGCACGACCACGCAAGGCTAGGCAATGCACGGAAGGCAAGCAAAGAGTAACGGAAAGCAAGGAAGGCAAGGCAAAGCAAGGCAACGCAAGCAAGGCTATGGCAAGGGGAAACAAGGCTAAGGCACGACAACGCACTGCTAGGCAATGCACGGCAAGGCAAGGAAAGGGTAACGCAAGGCAAGGCACGGTCAGGCGAGGCAAGGGTAATGCACGACAACGCAAGTCTACGCAGTGCACGGCTAGGCAAGGAGAGAGTAACGGAAGGAAATAAAGGCAAGGCAAACAAGGCAAGGCAAGTGTAACAAAAGGCACGGCACGGCAAGGGGAAAGAAAGCTAAGGCACGGCAACGCAAGGCTAAGCAATGAACGGCCAGGAAAGGAAAGGGTAACGCAAGGCAAGGCACGGTAAGGCAAGGCGAGGCTAATGCACGACAACGCACGGCTAGGCAATTCACGGCAAGGCAAGGAAAGGGTAAGGCAAGGCAAGGCACGGTCAGGCGAGGCAAGGCTAAGGCACGAATACGCAAGGCTAGGCAATGCACGGAAGGCAAGCAAAGAGTAACGGAAGGCAAGGAATGCAAGGGAAAGCAGGTGATGGCAAGGGTAACGAAAGGAACGGCACGGCAAGGGGAAACAAGGTTAAGGCACGACAACACAGGGCTAGGCAATGCAGGGCAAGGCAAGGAAAGGGTAACGCAAGGCAAGGCACTGTTTGGGGAGGCAAGGCTAATGCACGACAACGCAAGGCTAGGCAATGCACGGAAGGCAAGCAAAGAGTAACGGAAGGCAAGGAATGCAATGCAAAGCAAGGCAACGCAAGCAAGGCTATGGCAAGGTGAAAAAAGGCTAAGGCACGACCACGCAAGGCTAGGCAATGCACGGAAGGCAAGCAAAGAGTAACGGAAGGCAAGGAATGCAATGCAAAGCAAGGCAACGCAAGCAAGGCTAGGGCAAGGTGAAAAAAGGCTAAGGCACGACCACGCAAGGCTAGGCAATGCACGGAAGGGAAGCAAAGAGTAACGGAAGGCAAGGAAGGCAAGGCAAAGCAAGGCAACGCAAGCAAGGCTATGGCAAGGTGAAAAAAGGCTAAGACACGACAACGCAAGGCTAGGCAATGCACGGAAGGCAAGCAAAGAGTAACGGAAGGCAAGGAAGGCAAGGGAAAGCAAGGCAAGGGTAACGGAAGGAACGGCACGGCAAGGGCAAACAAGGCTAAGGCACGACAACGAACGGCTAGGCAATGCAGGGCAAGGCAAGGTAAGGGTAACGCAAGGCAAGGCACGGTCAGGCGAGGCAAGGCTAAGGCACGACAACGCAAGGCTAGGCAATGCACGGAAGACAAGCAAAGAGTAACGGAAGGCAAGGAAGGCAAGGGAAAGCAAGGCAAGGCAAGGGTAACGGAAGGAACGGCACGGAAAGGGGAAACAAGGCTAAGGAAGGGTAACGCAGGGCTTGGCAATGCACGGCAATGCAAGGAAAGGGTAACGCAAGGCAAGGCACGGTGAGGCAAGGCAAGGCTGATGCACGACAACGCACGGCTAGGCAATGCACGGCAAGGCAAGGAAAGGGTAACGCAAGGCAAGGCACGGTCAGGCGAGGCAATTCTAAGGCACGACAACGCAAGGCTAGGCAATGCACGGAAGGCAAGCAAAGAGTAACGGAAGGCAAGGAAGGCAAGGGAAAGCAGGGGAAGGCAAGGGTAACGGAAGGAACGGCAGGGTAAGGGGAAACAAGGCTAAGGCACGACAACGCAGGGCTAGGCAATGCACGGCAAGGCAAGGAAAGGGTAACGCAAGGCAAGGCACGGTCAGGCGAGGCAAGGGTAATGCACGACAACGCAAGGCTACGCAGTGCACGGCTAGGCAAGGAAAGAGTAACGGAAGGAAATAAAGGCAAGGTAAAGCAAGGCAAGGCAAGTGTAACAAAAATCACGGCACGGCAAGGGGAAACAAGGGTAAGGAACGGCAACGCACGGCTAGGCAATGCACGGCCTGGCAAGGAAAGGGTAACGCAAGGCAAGGCACGGTAAGGCAAGACAAGGCTAATGCACGACAACGCACGGCTAGGCAATGCACGGAAGGCAAGCAAAGAGTAACGGAAGGCAAGGAAGGCAAGGGAAACCAAGGCAAGGGAAGGGTAACGGAAGCAACGGCTCGGCAAGGGGAAACAAGGCTAAGGCAAGGCAACGCAGGGCTAGGCAATGCACGGCAAGGCAAGGAAAGGGTAACGCAAGGCAAGGCACTGTCAGGCGAGGCAAAGCTAATGCACGACATCGCAAGGCTAGGCAGTGCACGGCTACGCAAGGAAAGAGTAACGGAAGGAAAGGAAGGGAAGGCAAAGCACGGCAAGGCAAGTGTAACAACAGGCACGGCACGGCAAGGGGAAACAAGGCTAAGGCACCACAACGCAAGGCTAGGCAATGCACGGAAGGCAAGCAAAGAGTAACGGAAGGCAAGGAATGCAAAGGAAAGCAGGGGAAGGCAAGGGTAACGGAAGGAACGGCACGGTAATGGGAAACAAGGCTAAGGCACGACAACACAGTTCTAGGCAATGAAGGGCAAGGCAAGGAAAGGGTAACGCAAGGCAAGGCACGGTTTCGGGAGGCAAGGCTAATGCACGACAAAGCAAGGCTAGGCAATGCACGGAAGGCAAGCAAAGAGTAACGGAAGGCAAGGAATGCAATGCAAAGCAAGGCAACGCAAGCAAGGCTATTGCAAGGTGAAAAAAGGCTAAGGCACGACAACGCAAGGCTAGGCAATGCACCGAAGGCAAGCAAAGAGTAACGGAACGCAAGGAAGGCAAGGGAAAGCAAGGCAAAGCAAGCAAGGCTATGGCAATGTGAAACAAGGCTAAGGCACCACAACGCACGACTAGGCAATGCACGGCCAGCCAAGGAAAATGTAACGCAAGGCAAGGCACTCTGATTCAAGGCAAGGCTAAGGCATGACAGCGCAAGGCTAGGCAATGCACGGAAGGCAAGCAAAGAGTAACGGAAACCAAGGAAGGCAAGGGAAAGCAAGGCAAGGCAAGGGTAACGGAAGGAACGGCACGGCAAGGGGAAACAAGGCTAAGGCACGACAACGCACGGCTAGGCAATGCACGGCAAGGCAAGGAAAGGGTAAAGCAAGGCAAGGCACGGTCAGGCAAGGCAAGGCTAATGCACGACAAAGCAAGGCTAGGCAATGCACGGCAAGGCAAGGAAAGAGTAACGGAAGGAAAGGAAGGCAAGGCAAAGCAAGGCAAGGCAAGTGTAACAAAAGGCACGGCACGGCAAGGGGAAACAAGGCTAAGACACGACAACGCAAGGCTAGGAAATGCACGGAAGGCTAGCAAAGAGTAACGGAAGGCAAGGAAGGCAAGGGAAAGCAAGGCAAGGGTAACGGAAGGAACGGCACGGCAAGGGCAAACAAGGCTAAGGCACGACAACGAACGGCTAGGAAATGCACTGCAAGGCAAGGAAAGGGTAACGCAAGGCAAGGCACGCTCAGGCGAGGCAAGGCTAAGGCACGACTACGCAAGGCTAGGCAATGCACGGAAGGCAAGCAAAGAGTAACGGAAGGCAAGGAATGCAAGTGAAAGCAGGGGAAGGCAAGGGTAACGAAAGGAACGGCACGGTAAGGGGAAACAAGGCTAAGGCACGACAACACAGGGCTAGGCAATGCAGGGCAAGGCAAGGTAAGGCTAACGCAAGGCAAGGCACGGTCAGGCGAGGCAAGGGTAAGGCACGACAACGCAAGGCTAGGCAATGCACGGAAGGCAAGCAAAGAGTAACGGAAGGCAAGGAATGCAAGGCAAAGCAAGGCAACGCAAGCAAGGCTATGGCAAGGTGAAAAAAGGCTAAGGCACGACCACGCAAGGCTAGGCAATGCACGGAAGGCAAGCAAAGAGTAACGGAAGGCAAGGAATGCAATGCAAAGCAAGGCAACGCAAGCAAGGCTATGGCAAGGTGAAAAAAGGCTAAGGCACGACCACGCAAGGCTAGGCAATGCACGGAAGGGAAGCAAAGAGTAACGGAAGGCAAGGAAGGCAAGGCAAAGCAAGGCAACGCAAGCAAGGCTATGGCAAGGTGAAAAAAGGCTAAGACACGACAACGCAAGGCTAGGCAATGCACGGAAGGCAAGCACAGAGTAACGGAAGGCAAGGAAGGCAAGGGAAAGCAAGGCAAGGGTAACGGAAGGAACGGCACGGCAAGGGGAAACAAGGCTAAGGCACGACAACACAGGGCTAGGCAATGCAGGGTAAGGTAAGGAAAGGGTAACACAAGGCAAGGCACGGTTTGGGGAGGCAAGTCTAATGCACGACAACGCAAGGCTAGGCAATGCACGGAAAGCAAGCAAAGAGTAACGGAAGGCAAGGAATGCAAGGCAAATCAAGGCAACGCAAGCAAGGCTATGGCAAGGTGAAAAAAGGCTAAGGCACGACCACGCAAGGCTAGGCAATGCACGGAAGGCAAGCAAAGAGTAACGGAAAGCAAGGAAGGCAAGGCAAAGCAAGGCAACGCAAGCAAGGCTATGGCAAGGGGAAACAAGGCTAAGGCACGACAACGCACTGCTAGGCAATGCACGGCAAGGCAAGGAAAGGGTAACGCAAGGCAAGGCACGGTCAGGCGAGGCAAGGGTAATGCACGACAACGCAAGTCTACGCAGTGCACGGCTAGGCAAGGAGAGAGTAACGGAAGGAAATAAAGGCAAGGCAAACAAGGCAAGGCAAGTGTAACAAAAGGCACGGCACGGCAAGGGGAAAGAAAGCTAAGGCACGGCAACGCAAGGCTAAGCAATGAACGGCCAGGAAAGGAAAGGGTAACGCAAGGCAAGGCACGGTAAGGCAAGGCGAGGCTAATGCACGACAACGCACGGCTAGGCAATTCACGGCAAGGCAAGGAAAGGGTAAGGCAAGGCAAGGCACGGTCAGGCGAGGCAAGGCTAAGGCACGAATACGCAAGGCTAGGCAATGCACGGAAGGCAAGCAAAGAGTAACGGAAGGCAAGGAATGCAAGGGAAAGCAGGTGATGGCAAGGGTAACGAAAGGAACGGCACGGCAAGGGGAAACAAGGTTAAGGCACGACAACACAGGGCTAGGCAATGCAGGGCAAGGCAAGGAAAGGGTAACGCAAGGCAAGGCACTGTTTGGGGAGGCAAGGCTAATGCACGACAACGCAAGGCTAGGCAATGCACGGAAGGCAAGCAAAGAGTAACGGAAGGCAAGGAATGCAATGCAAAGCAAGGCAACGCAAGCAAGGCTATGGCAAGGTGAAAAAAGGCTAAGGCACGACCACGCAAGGCTAGGCAATGCACGGAAGGCAAGCAAAGAGTAACGGAAGGCAAGGAATGCAATGCAAAGCAAGGCAACGCAAGCAAGGCTAGGGCAAGGTGAAAAAAGGCTAAGGCACGACCACGCAAGGCTAGGCAATGCACGGAAGGGAAGCAAAGAGTAACGGAAGGCAAGGAAGGCAAGGCAAAGCAAGGCAACGCAAGCAAGGCTATGGCAAGGTGAAAAAAGGCTAAGACACGACAACGCAAGGCTAGGCAATGCACGGAAGGCAAGCAAAGAGTAACGGAAGGCAAGGAAGGCAAGGGAAAGCAAGGCAAGGGTAACGGAAGGAACGGCACGGCAAGGGCAAACAAGGCTAAGGCACGACAACGAACGGCTAGGCAATGCAGGGCAAGGCAAGGTAAGGGTAACGCAAGGCAAGGCACGGTCAGGCGAGGCAAGGCTAAGGCACGACAACGCAAGGCTAGGCAATGCACGGAAGACAAGCAAAGAGTAACGGAAGGCAAGGAAGGCAAGGGAAAGCAAGGCAAGGCAAGGGTAACGGAAGGAACGGCACGGAAAGGGGAAACAAGGCTAAGGAAGGGTAACGCAGGGCTTGGCAATGCACGGCAATGCAAGGAAAGGGTAACGCAAGGCAAGGCACGGTGAGGCAAGGCAAGGCTGATGCACGACAACGCACGGCTAGGCAATGCACGGCAAGGCAAGGAAAGGGTAACGCAAGGCAAGGCACGGTCAGGCGAGGCAATTCTAAGGCACGACAACGCAAGGCTAGGCAATGCACGGAAGGCAAGCAAAGAGTAACGGAAGGCAAGGAAGGCAAGGGAAAGCAGGGGAAGGCAAGGGTAACGGAAGGAACGGCAGGGTAAGGGGAAACAAGGCTAAGGCACGACAACGCAGGGCTAGGCAATGCACGGCAAGGCAAGGAAAGGGTAACGCAAGGCAAGGCACGGTCAGGCGAGGCAAGGGTAATGCACGACAACGCAAGGCTACGCAGTGCACGGCTAGGCAAGGAAAGAGTAACGGAAGGAAATAAAGGCAAGGCAAACAAGGCAAGGCAAGTGTAACAAAAGGCACGGCACGGCAAGGGGAAACAAGGCTAAGGCACGGCAACGCAAGGCTAAGCAATGAACGGCCAGGCAAGGAAAGGGTAACGCAAGGCAAGGCACGGTAAGGCAAGGCGAGGCTAATGCACGACAACGCACGGCTAGGCAATTCACGGCAAGCAAGGAAAGGGTAACGCAAGGCAAGGCACGGTCAGGCGAGGCAAGGCTAAGGCACGACTACGCAAGGCTAGGCAATGCACGGAAGGCAAGCAAAGAGTAACGGAAGGCAAGGAAGGCAAGGGAAAGCAGGGGAAGGCAAGGGTAACGAAAGGAACGGCACGGCAAGGGGAAACAAGGCTAAGGCACGACAACACAGGGTTAGGCAATGCAGGGCAAGGCAAGGAAAGGGTAACGCAAGGCAAGGCACGGTTTGGGGAGGCAAGGCTAATGCACGACAACGCAAGGCTAGGCAATGCCCGGAAGGCAAGCAAAGAGTAACGGAAGGCAAGGAATGCAAGGCAAAGCAAGGCAACGCAAGCAAGGCTATGGCAAGGTGAAAAAAGGCTAAGGCACGACCACGCAAGGCTAGGCAATGCACGGAAGGCAAGCAAAGAATAACGGAAGGCAAGGAATGCAATGCAAAGCAAGGCAAGGCAAGCAAGGCTATGGCAAGGTGAAAAAAGGCTAAGGCACGACCACGCAAGGCTAGGCAATGCACGGAAGGCAAGCAAAGAGTAACGGAAGGCAAGGAAGGCAAGGCAAAGCAAGGCAACGCAAGCAAGGCTATGGCAAGGTGAAAAAAGGCTAAGACACGACAACGCAAGGCTAGGCAATGCACGGAACGCAAGCAAAGAGTAACGGAAGGCAAGGAAGTCAAGGGAAAGCAAGGCAAGGGTAACGGAAGGAACGGCACGGCAAGGGGAAACAAGGCTAAGGCACGACAGCGCACGGCTAGGCAATGCACGGCAAGGCAGGGAAAGGGTAACGCAAGGCAAGGCACGGTCAGGCGACGCAAGGCTAAGGCACGACCACGCAAGGCTAGGCAATGCACGAAAGGCAAGCAAAGAGTAACGGAAGGCAAGGAAGGCAAGGGAAAGCAGGGGAAGGCAAGGGTAACGGAAGGAACGGCACGGCAAGGGGAAACAAGGCTAAGGCACGACAACGCAGGGCTAGGCAATGCACGGCAAGGCAAGGAAAGGGTAACGCAAGGCAAGGCACGGTCAGGGGAGGCAAGGGTAATGCACGACAACGCAAGGCTACGCAGTGCACGGCTAGGCAAGGAAAGAGTATGGAAGGAAAGGAAGGCAAGGCAAAGCAAGGCAAGGCAAGTGTAACAAAAATCACGGCACGGCAAGGGGAAACAAGGCTAAGGTACGGCAACGCAAGGCTAAGCAATGCACGGCCAGGCAAGGAAAGGGTAACGCAAGGCAAGGCACGGTAAGGCAAGGCGAGGCAAATGCACGACAACGCACGGCTTGGCAATGCACGGCAAGGCAGGGAAAGGGTAACGCAAGGCAAGGCACGGTTAGGCGAGGCAAGGCTAAGGCACGACAACGCTAGGCTAGGCAATGCACGGAAGGCAAGCAAAGAGTAACGGAAGGCAAGGAAGGCAAGGCAAAGCAAGCAAGGCTATGGCAAGGTGAAACAAGGCTAAGGCACCACAACGCACGGCTAGGCAATGCACGGCCAGCCAAGGAAAAGGTAACGCAAGGCAAGGCACTGCGAGGCAAGGCAAGTCTAATGCACGACAGCGCAAGGCTAGGCAATTCACGGAAGGCAAGCAAAGAGTAACGGAAACCAAGGAAGGCAAGGGAAAGCAAGGCAAGGCAAGGGTAACGGAAGTAACGGCACGGCAAGGGGAAACAAGGCTTAGGCACGACAACACAGGGCTAGGCAATGCAGGGCAAGGCAAGGAAAGGGTAACGCCAGGCAAGGCACGGTCAGGCAAGGCAAGGCTAATGCACGACAAGGCAAGGCTAGGCAGTGCACGGCAAGGCAAGGAAAGGGTAACGCAAGGCCAGGCACTGTCAGGCGAGGCAAGGCTAAGGCACGACAACGCAAGGCTAGGCAATGCACGGAAGGCAAGCAAAGAGTAACGGAAGGCAAGGAAGGCAAGGCAAAGCAAGGCAACGCAAGCAAGGCTATGGCAAGATGAAAAAAGGCTAAGACACGACAACGCAAGTCTAGGCAATGCACGGAAGGCAAGCAAAGAGTAACGGAAGGCAAGGAAGGCAAGGGAAAGCAAGGCAAGGGTAACGGAAGGAACGGCACGGCAAGGGCAAACAAGGCTAAGGCACGACAACGACCGGCTAGGCAATGCACTGCAAGGCAAGGAAAGGGTAACGCAAGGCACGGCACGGTCAGGCGAGGCAAGGCTAAGGCACGACAACGCAAGGCTAGGCAATGCACGGAAGGCAAGCAAAGAGTAACGGAAGGCAAGGAATGCAAGGGAAAGCAGGGGAAGGCAAGGGTAACGAAAGGAACGGCACGGCAAGGGGAAACAAGGCTAAGGCACGGTAACGCACGGCTAGGCAATGCAGGGCAAGGCAAGGAAATGGTAACGCAAGGCAAGGCACGGTTTGGGGAGGCAAGGCTAATACACGACAACGCAAGGATAGGCAGTGCACGGCTAGGCAAGGAAAGAGTAACGGAAGGAAAGGAAGGCAAGGCAAAGCAAGGCAAGGCAAGTGTAACGAAAGGCAAGGCACGGCAAGGGGAAACAAGGCTAAGGAACGGCAACGCACGGCTAGGCAATGCACGGCCAGGCAAGGAAAGGGTAACGCAAGGCAAGGCACGGTAAGGCAAGACAATGCTAATGCACGACAACGCACGGCTAGGCAATGCACGGAAGGCAAGCAAAGAGTAACGGAAGGCAAGGAAGGCAAGGGAAACCAAGGCAAGGGAAGGGTAACGGAAGCAACGGCTCGGCAAGGGGAAACAAGGCTAAGGCAAGGCAACGCAGGGCTACGCAATGCACGGCAAGGTAAAGAAAGGGTAACGCAAGGCAAGGCACTGTCAGGCGAGGGAAAGCAAATGCACGACATCGCAAGGCTAGGCAGTGCACGGCTGCGCAAGGAAAGAGTAACGGAAGGAAAGGAAGGCAAGGCAAAGCACGGCAAGGCAAGTGTAACAACAGGCACGGCACGGCAAGGGGAAACAAGGCTAAGGCACGACAACGCAAGGCTAGGCAATGCACGGAAGGCAAGCAAAGAGTAACGGAAGGCAAGGAATGCAAAGGAAAGCAGGGGAAGGCAAGGGTAACGGAAGGCACGGCACGGTAATGGGAAACAAGGCTAAGGCACGACAACACAGTTCTAGGCAATGCAGGGCAAGGCAAGGAAAGGGTAACGCAAGGCAAGGCACGGTTTGGGGAGGCAAGGCTAATGCACGACAACGCAAGGCTAGGCAATGCACGGAAGGCAAGCAAAGAGTAACGGAATGGAAGGAAGGCAAGGCAAAGCAAGGCAAAGCAAGCAAGGCTATGGCAAGGTGAAACAAGGCTAAGGCACCACAACGCACGGCTAGGCAATGCACGGCCAGCCAAGGAAAAGGTAACGCAAGGCAAGGCACTGTGAGGCAAGGCAAGGCTAATGCACGACAGCGCAAGGCTAGGCAATGCACGGAAGGCAAGCAAAGAGTAACGGAAACCAAGGAAGGCAAGGGAAAGCAAGGCAAGGCAAGGGTAACGGAAGGAACGGCACGGCAAGGGGAAACACGGCTAAGGCACGACAACGCACGGCTAGGCAATGCACGGCAAGGCAAGGCAAGGGTAACACCAGGCAAGGCACGGTCAGGCAAGGCAAGGCTAATGCACGACAAGGCAAGGCTAGGCAGTGCACGGCAAGGCAAGGAAAGGGTAACGCAAGGCAAGGCACTGTCAGGCGAGGCAAGGCTAAGGCACGACAGCGCAAGGCTAGGCAATGCACGGAAGGAAAGCAAAGAGTAACGGAAGGCAAGGAAAGCAAGTTAAAGCAAGGCAAGGCAAGGCAATGGTAACTGAAGGAACGGCACGGCAAGGGGAAACAAGGCTAAGGCACGACAACGCACGGATAGGCAATGCACGGCAAGGCAAGGCAAGGGTAACACCAGGCAAGGCACGGTCAGGCAAGGCAAGGCTAATGCACGACAAGGCAAGGCTAGGCAGTGCACGGCAAGGCAAGGAAAGGGTAACGCAAGGCAAGGCACTGTCAGGCGGGGCAAGGCTAAGGCACGACAACGCAAGGCTTGGCAATGCACGGAAGGAAAGCAAAGAGTAACGGAAGGCAAGGAAAGCAAGGGAAAGCAAGGCAAGGCAAGGGTAACGGAAGGAACGGCACGGCAAGGGGAAACAAGGCTAAGGCACGACAACACAGGGCTAGGCAATGCACGGAAGGCAAGCAAAGAGTAACGGAAGGCAAGGAATGCAAGGCAAAGCAAGGCAACGCAAGCAAGGCTATGGCAAGGTGAAAAAAGGCTAAGGCACGACCACGCAAGGCTAGGCAATGCACGGAAGGCAAGCAAAGAGTAACGGAAGGCAAGGAAGGCAAGGCAAAGCAAGGCAACGCAAGCAAGGCTATGGCAAGGTGAAAAAAGGCTAAGACACGACAACGCAAGGCTAGGCAATGCACGCAAGGCAAGCAAAAAGTAACGGAACGCAAGGAAGGCAAGGGAAACCAAGGCAAGGGAAGGGTAACGGAAGGAATGGCTCGGCAAGGGGAAACAAGGCTAAGGCACGGCAACGCAGGGCTAGGCAATGCACGGCAAGGCAAGGAAAGGGTAACGCAAGGCAAGGCACTGTCAGGCGAGGCAAAACTAATGCACGACATCGCAAGGCTAGGCAGTGCACGGCAAGGCAAGGAAAGAGTAATGGAAGGAAAGGAAGGCAAGGCAAAGCATGGCAAGGCAAGTGTAACAATAGGCACGGCACGGCAAGGGGAAACAAGGCTAAGGCACGACAACGCAAGGCTAGGCAATGCACGGAAGGCAAACAAAGAGTAACGGAAGGCAAGGAATGCAAAGGAAAGCAGGGGAAGGCAAGGTTAACGAAAGGAACGGCACGATAAGGGGAAACAAGGCTAAGGCACGACAACACGCTGCTAGGCAATGCAGGGCAAGGCAAGGGAAGGGTAACGCAAGCCAAGGCACGGTTTGGGGATTCAAGGCTAATGCACGACAACGCAAGGCTAGGCAATGCACGGAAGGCAAGCAAAGAGTAACGGAAGGCAAGGAAGGCAAGGCAAAGCAAGGCAACGCAAGCAAGGCTATGGCAAGGTGAAAAAAGGCTAAGACACGACAACGCAAGGCTAGGCAATGCACGGAAGGCAAGCAAAGAGTAACGGAAGGCCAGGAAGGCAAGGGAAAGCAAGGCAAGGCAAGTGTAACCAAAGGCACGGCCACGAGAAGGGGAAACAACGCTAAGGCACGGCAACGCAAGGCTAGGCAATGCACGGCAAGGCAAGGAAAGGGTCACGCAAGGCAAGGCACGGTTTGGGGAGGCAAGGCTAATGCACGACAACGCAAGGCTAGGCAAAGCACGGAAGGCAAGCAAAGAGTAAGGGAAGGCAAGGAATGCAAGGCAAAGCAAGGCAACGCAAGCAAGGATATGGCAAGGAGAAAAAAGGCTAAGGCAAGACCACGCAAGGCTAGGCAATGCACGGAAGGCAAGCAAGGAGTAACGGAAGGCAAGGAAGGCAAGCGAAAGCAAGGCAAGGCAAGGGTAACGGAAGGAACGGCACGGCAAGGGGAAACAAGGCTAAGGCACGACAATGCAGGGCTAGGCAATGCACGGCAAGGCAAGGAAAGGATAACGCAAGGCAAGGCACGGTGACGCAAGACAAGGCAAATGCACGACAACGCACAGCTAGGCAATGCACGGCAAGGCAAGGAAAGGCTAACGCAAGACAAGGCACGGTCAGGCGAGGCAAGGCTAAGGCACGACAACGCAAGGCTAGGCAATGCACGGAAGGCAAGCAAAGAGTAACGGAAGGCAAGGAAGGCAAGGGAAACCAAGGCAAGGCAAGGGTAACGGAAGGAACGGCTCGGCAAGGGGAAACAAGGCTAAGGCACGGCAACGCAGGGCTAGGCAATGCACGGCAAGGCAAGGAAAGGGTAACGCAAGGCAAGGCACTGTCAGGCGAGGCAAAACTAATCCACGACATCGCAAGGCTAGGCAGTGCACGGCTAGGCAAGGAAAGAGTAGCGGAAGGAAAGGAAAGCAAGGCAAAGCATGGCAAGGCAAGTGTAACAACAGGCAAGGCACGGCAAGGGGAAACAAGGCTAAGGCACGACAACGCAAGGCTAGGCAATGCACGGAAGGCAAGCAAAGAGTAACGGAAGGCAAGGAATGCAAAGGAAAGCAGGGGAAGGCAAGGGTAACGAAAGGAACCGCACGATAAGGGGAAACTAGGCTAAGGCACGACAACACGCTGCTAGGCAATGCAGGGCAAGGCAAGGAAAGGGTAAAGCAAGGCAAGGCACGGTTTGGGGAAACAAGGCTAATGCACGACAACGCAAGGCTAGGCAATGCACGGAAGGCAAGCAAAGAGTAACGGAACGCAAGGAAGGCAAGGGAAACCAAGGCAAGGGAAGGGTAACGGAAGGAATGGCTCGGCAAGGGGAAACAAGGCTAAGGCACGGCAACGCAGGGCTAGGCAATGCACGGCAAGGCAAGGAAAGGGTAACGCAAGGCAAGGCACTGTCAGGCGAGGCAAAACTAATGCACGACATCGCAAGGCTAGGCAGTTTACGGCTAGGCAAGGAAAGAGTAACGGAAGGAAAGGAAGGCAAGTCAAAGCATGGCAAGGCAAGTGTAACAATAGGCACGGCACGGCATGGGAAACAAGGCTAAGGCACGAGAACGCAAGGTTAGGCAATGCACGGAAGGCAAACAAAGAGTAACGGAAGGCAAGGAATGCAAAGGAAAGCAGGGGAAGGCAAGGGTAACGAAAGGAACGGCACGATAAGGGGAAACAAGGCTAAGGCACGACAACACGCTGCTAGGCAATGCAGGGCAAGGCAAGGAAAGGGTAACGCAAGGCAAGGCACGGTTTGGGGATTCAAGGCTAATGCACGACAACGCAAGGCTAGGCAATGCACGGAAGGCAAGCAAAGAGTAACGGAAGGCAAGGAAGTCAAGGGAAACCAAGGCAAGGCAAGGGTAACGGAAGGAATGGCTCGGCAAGAGGAAACAAGGCTAAGGCACGGCAACGCAGGGCTAGGCAATGCACGGCAAGGCAAGGAAAGGGTAACGCAAGGCAAGGCACTGTCAGGCGAGGCAAAACTAATCCACGACATCGCAAGGCTAGGCAGTGCACGGCTAGGCAAGGAAAGAGTAGCGGAAGGAAAGGAAAGCAAGGCAAAGCATGGCAAGGCAAGTGTAACAACAGGCACGGCACGGCAAGGGGAAACAAGGCTAAGGCACGACAACGCAAGGCTAGGCAATGCACGGAAGGCAAGCAAAGAGTAACGGAAGGCA
Source organism: Macrotis lagotis (assembly GCF_037893015.1). NCBI lineage: Eukaryota > Metazoa > Chordata > Mammalia > Peramelemorphia > Peramelidae > Macrotis > Macrotis lagotis. The sequence goes on from NW_027421965.1 coordinate 186,389, forward strand.
AGGAATGCAAAGGAAAGCAGGGGAAGGCAAGGGTAACGAAAGGAAACGCACGATAAGGGGAAAATAGGCTAAGGCACGACAACACGCTGCTAGGCAATGCAGGGCAAGGCAAGGAAAGGGTAAGGCAAGGCAAGGCACGGTTTGGGGAAACAAGGCTAATGCACGACAACGCAAGGCTAGGCAATGCACGGAAGGCAAGCAAAGAGTAACGGAAGGCAAGGAAGGCAAGGGAAAGCAAGGCAAGGCAAGGGTAACGGAAGGAACGGCACGGCAAGGGGAAACACGGCTAAGGCACGGCAACGCACGGCTAGGCAATGCACGGCAAGGCAAGGAAAGTGTAACGCAAGGCAAGGCACGGTGAGTCAAGGCAAAGCTGATGCACGACAACGCACGGCTAGGCAATGCACGGCAAGGCAAGGAAAGGGTAACGCCAGGCAAGGCACTGTCAGGCGAGGCAAGGCTAAGGCACGACAACGCAAGGCTAGGCAATGCACGGAAGGAAAGCAAAGAGTAACGGAAGGCAAGGAAAGCAAGGGAAAGCAAGGCAAGGCAAGGGTAACGGAAGGAACGGCACGGCAAGGGGAAACAAGGCTAAGGCACGACAACACAGGGCGAGGCAATGCAGGGCAAGGCAAGGAAAGGGTAACGCAAGGCAAGGCACGGTTTGGGGAGGCAAGGCTAATGCTCGACAACGCAAGGCTAGGCAATGAACGGAAGGGGAGCAAAGAGTAACGGAAGGCAAGGAATGCAAGGCAAAGCAAGGCAACGCAAGCAAGGCTATGGCAAGGCGAAAAAAATCTAAGGTACGACCACGCAAGGCTAGGCAATGCACGGAAGGCAAGCAAAGAGTAACGGAAGGCAAGGAAGGCAAGGCAAAGCAAGGCAACGCAAGCAAGGCTATGGCAAGGTGAAAAAAGGCTAAGACACGACAACGCAAGGCTAGGCAATGCACGGAAGGCAAGCAAAGAGTAACGGAAAGCAAGGAAGGCAAGGGAAAGCAAGGCAAGGCAAGGGTAACGGAAGCAACGGCACGGTAAGTGGAAACAAAGCTAAGGCACGACAATGCAGGGCTAGGCAATGCACGGCAAGGCAAGGAAAGGGTAACGCAAGGCAAGGCACGGTAAGGCAAGACAAGGCAAATGCACGACAACGCACGGCTACGCAATGCACGGCAAGGCAAGGAAAGGGTACCGCAAGGCAAGGCACGGTCAGGCGAGGCAAGGCTGATGCACGACAACGCACGGCTAGGCAATGCACGGAAGGCAAGCAAAGAGTAACGGAAGGCAAGGAATGCAAAGGAAAGCAGGGGAAGGCAAGAGTAACGAAAGGAACGGCACGGTAAGGGGAAACAAGGCTGAGGCACGACAACACAGGGCTAGGCAATGCAGGGCAAGGCAAGGAAAGGGTAACGCGAGGCAAGGCACGGTTTGGGGAGGCAAGGCTGATGCACGACAACGCAAGGCTAGGCAATGCACGGAAGGCAAGCAAAGAGTAACGGAAGGCAAGGAAGGCAAGGCAAAGCAAGGCAAGGCAAGTGTAACAAAAGGCAAGGCACGGCAAGGGGAAACAAGGCTAAGGAACGGAAACGCACGGCTAGGCAATGCACGACCAGGCAAGGAAAGGGTAACGCCAGGCAAGGCACGGTCAGGCAAGGCAAGGCAAATGCACGACAAGGCAAGGCTAGGCAGTGCACGGCAAGGCAAGGAAAGGGTAACGCAAGGCAAGGCACTGTCAGGCGAGGCAAGGCTAAGGCACGACAACGCAAGGCTAGGCAATGCACGGAAGGCAAGCAAAGAGTAACGGAAACCAAGGAAGGCAAGGGAAAGCAAGGCAAGGCAAGTGTAACCAAAGGCACGGCCACGGTAAGGGGAAACAAGGCTAAGGCACGACAACACAGGGCTAGGCAATGCACGGAAGGCAAGCAAAGAGTAACGGAAGGCAAGGAATGCAAGGCAAAGCAAGGCAACGCAAGCAAGGCTATGGCAAGGTGAAAAAAGGCTAAGACACGACAACGCAAGGCTAGGCAATGCACGGAAGGCAAGCAAAGAGTAACGGAACGCAAGGAAGGCAAGGGAAACCAAGGCAAGGGAAGGGTAACGGAAGGAATGGCTCGGCAAGGGGAAACAAGTCTAAGGCACGGCAACGCAGGGCTAGGCAATGCACGGCAAGGCAAGGAAAGGGTAACGCAAGGCAAGGCACTGTCAGGCGAGGCAAAACTAATGCACGACATCGCAAGGCTAGGCAGTTTACGGCTAGGCAAGGAAAGAGTAACGGAAGGAAAGGAAGGCAAGTCAAAGCATGGCAAGGCAAGTGTAACAATAGGCACGGCACGGCATGGGAAACAAGGCTAAGGCACGAGAACGCAAGGTTAGGCAATGCACGGAAGGCAAACAAAGAGTAACGGAAGGCAAGGAATGCAAAGGAAAGCAGGGGAAGGCAAGGTTAACGAAAGGAACGGCACGATAAGGGGAAACAAGGCTAAGGCACGACAACACGCTGCTAGGCAATGCAGGGCAAGGTAAGGAAAGGGTAACGCAAGGCAAGGCACGGTTTGGGGAGGCAAGGCTAATGCACGACAACGCAAGGCTAGGCAATGCACGGAAGGCAAGCAAAGAGTAACGGAAGGCAAGGAAGGCAAGGCAAAGCAAGGCAACGCAAGCAAGGCTATGGCAAGGTGAAAAAAGGCTAAGACACGACAACGCAAGGCTAGGCAATGCACGGAAGGCAAGCAAAGAGTAACGGAAGGCAAGGAAGGCAAGGGAAAGCAAGGCAAGGCAAGGGTAATGGAAGGAACGGCACGGTAAGGGGAAACAAAGCTAAGGCACGACAATGCAGGGCTAGGCAATGCACGGCAAGGCAAGGAAAGGGTAACGCAAGGCAAGGCACGGTGAGGCAAGACAAGGCAAATGCACGACAACGCACGGCTAGGCAATGCACGGCAAGGCAAGGAAAGGGTAACGCAAGGCAAGGCACGGTTAGGCGAGGCAAGGCTAAGGCACGACAACGCAAGGCTAGGCAATGCACGGAAGGCAAGCAAAGAGTAACGGAAGGCAAGGAAGTCAAGGGAAACCAAGGCAAGGCAAGGGTAACGGAAGGAACGGCTCGGCAAGGGGAAACAAGGCTAAGGCACGGCAACGCAGGGCTAGGCAATGCACGGCAAGGCAAGGAAAGGGTAAGGCAAGGCAAGGCTCTGTCAGGCGAGGCAAAGCAAATGCACGACATCGCAAGGCTAGGCAGTGCACGGCTAGGCAAGGAAAGAGTAACGGAAGGAAAGGAAGGCAAGGCAAAGCATGGCAAGGCAAGTGTAACAACAGGCACGGCACGGCAAGGGGAAACAAGGCTAAGGCACGACAACGCAAGGCTAGGCAATGCACGGAAGGCAAGCAAAGAGTAACGGAATGCAAGGAGGGCAAGGGAAAGCAGGGGAAGGCAAGGGTAACGGAAGAAACGGCACGGTAAGGGCAAACAAGCCTAAGGCACGACAACGCAGGGCTAGGCAATGCACGGCAAGTCAAGGAAAGGGTAACGCAAGGCAAGGCACGGTCAGGCGAAGCAAGGGTAATGCACGACAACGCAAGGCTGCGCAGTGCACGGCTAGGAAATGAAAGAGTAACGGAAGGAAAGGAAGGCAAGGCAAAGCAAGGCAAGGCAAGTGTAACAAAAGGCACGGCACGGCAAGGGGAAACAAGGCTAAGGCACGGCAACGCAAGGCTAAGCAATGCACGGCCAGGCAAGGAAAGGGTAACGCAAGGCACGGCACGGTAAGGCAAGGCGAGGCAAATGCACGACAACGCACGGCTAGGCAATGCACGGCAAGGCAAGTAAAGGGTAAGGCCAGGCAAGGCACGGTTAGGCGAGGCATGGCTAAGGCACGACAACGCAAGGCTAGGCAATGCACGGAAGGCAAGCAAAGAGTAACGGAAGGCAAGGAATGCAAGGCAAAGCAAGGCAACGCAAACAAGGCTATGGCAAGTTGAAAAAAGGCTAAGGCACGACAACGCAAGCCTAGGCAATGCACGGAAGGCAAGCAAAGAGTAACGGAATGGAAGGAAGGCAAGGCAAAGTAAGGCAAAGCAAGCAAGGCTATGGCAAGGTGAAACAAGGCTAAGGCACCACAACGCACGGCTAGGCAATGCACGGTCAGCCAAGGAAAAGGTAACGCAAGGCAAGGCACTGTGAGGCAAGGCAAGGCTAATGCACGACAGCGCAAGGCTAGGCAATGCACGGAAGGCAAGCAAAGAGTAACGGAAACCAAGGAAGGCAAGGGAAATCAAGGCAAGGCAAGGGTAACGGAAGGAACGGCACGGCAAGGGGAAACAAGGCTAAGGCACGACAACGCACGGCTAGGCAATTCACGGCAAGGCAAGGAAAGGGTAACGCCAGGCAAGGCACGGTCAGGCAAGGCAAGGCTAATGCACGACAAGGCAAGGCTAGGCAGTGCACGGCAAGGCAAGGAAAGGGTAACGCAAGGCAAGGCACTGTCAGGCGAGACAAGGCTAAGGCACGACAACGCAAGGCTAGGCAATGCACGGAAGGAAAGCAAAGAGTAACGGAAGGCAAGGAATGCAAGGGAAAGCAAGGCAAGGCAAGGGTAACGGAAGGAACGTCACGGCAAGGGGAAACAAAGCTAAGGCACGACAACACAGGGCGAGGCAATGCAGGGCAAGGCAAGGAAAGGGTAACGCAAGGCAAGGCACGGTTTGGGGAGGCAAGGCTAATGCTCGACAACGCAAGGCTAGGCAATGAACGGAAGGGGAGCAAAGAGTAACGGAAGGCAAGGAATGCAAGGCAAAGCAAGGCAACGCAAGCAAGGCTATGGCAAGGCGAAAAAAATCTAAGGCACTACCACGCAAGGCTAGGCAATGCACGGAAGGCAAGCAAAGAGTAACGGAATGCAAGGAAGGCAAGGGAAAGCAAGGCAAGGCAAGGGTAACGGAAGCAACGGCACGGTAAGGGGAAACAAAGCTAATGCACGACAATGCAGGGCTAGGCAATGCACGGCAAGGCAAGGAAAGGGTAACCCAAGGCAAGGCACGGTGAGGCAAGACAAGGCAAATGCACGACAACGCACGGCTACGCAATGCACGGCAAGGCAATGAAAGGGTACCGCAAGGCAAGGCACGGTCAGGCGAGGCAAGGCTGATGCACGACAACGCACGGCTAGGCAATGCACGGAAGGCAAGCAAAGAGTAAAGGAAGGCAAGGAATGCAAAGGAAAGCAGGGGAAGGCAAGAGTAACGAAAGGAACGGCACGGTAAGGGGAAACAAGGCTGAGGCACGACAACACAGGGCTAGGCAATGCAGGGCAAGGCAAGGAAAGGGTAACGCAAGGCAAGGCACGGTTTGGGGAGGCAAGGCTAATGCACGACAACGCAAGGCTAGGCAATGCAAGGAAGGAGAGCAAAGAGTAACGGAAGGCAAGGAAAGCAAGGGAAAGCAAGGCAAGGCAATGGTAACGGAAGGAACGGCACGGCAAGTGGAAACAAGGCTAAGGCAGGACAACGCACGGCTAGGCAATGCACTGCAAGGCAAGGAAAGGGTAACGCAAGGCAAGGCACGGTGAGGCAAGGCAAGGCAAATGCACGACAACGCACGGCTACGCAATGCACGGCAAGGCAAGGAAAGGGTACCGCAAGGCAAGGCACGGTCAGGCGAGGCAAGGCTGATGGACGACAACGCACGGCTAGGCAATGCACGGAAGGCAAGCAAAGAGTAAAGGAAGGCAAGGAATGCAAAGGAAAGCAGGGGAAGGCAAGAGTAACGAAAGGAACGGCACGGTAAGGGGAAACAAGGCTGAGGCACGACAACACAGGGCTAGGCAATGCAGGGCAAGGCAAGGAAAGGGTAACGCAAGGCAAGGCACGGTCAGGCGAGGCAAGGCTAAGGCACGACAACGCAAGGCTAGGTAATGCACGGAAGGCAAGAAAAGAGTAACGGAAGGCAAGGAAGGCAAGGGAAAGCAAGGCAAGGCAAGGGTAACAAAAGGCAAGGCACGGCAAGGGGAAACAAGGCTAAGGAACGGAAACGCACGGCTAGGCAATGCACGACCAGGCAAGGAAAGGGTAACGCCAGGCAAGGCACGGTCAGGCAAGGCAAGGCTAATGCACGACAAGGCAAGGCTAGGCAGTGCACGGCAAGGCAAGGAAAGGGTAACGCAAGGCAAGGCACTGTCGGGCGATGTAAGGCTAAGGCACGACAACGCAAGGCTAGGCAATGCAAGGAAGGAGAGCAAAGAGTAACGGAAGGCAAGGAAAGCAAGGGAAAGCAAGGCAAGGCAATGGTAACGGAAGGAACGGCACGGCAAGTGGAAACAAGGCTAAGACACGACAACACAGGGCTAGGCAATGCAGGGCAAGGCAAGGAAAGGGTAACGCAAGGCAAGGCACGGTTTGGGGAGGCAAGGCTAATGCACGACAACGCAAGGCTAGGCAATTCACGGCAAGGCAAGGAAAGGGTAACGCAAGGCAAGGCACGTTCAGGCGAGGCAAGGCTAAGGCAGGACAACGCAAGGCTGGGCAATGCACGGAAGGCAAGCAAAGAGTAACGGAAGGCAAGGAAGGCTAGGGAAAGCAGGGGAAGGCAATGGTAACGGAAGGAAAGGCACGGTAAGGGCAAACAAGACTAAGGCACGACAACACAGGGCTAGGCAATGCAGGGCAAGGCAAGGAAATGGTAACGCAAGGCAAGGCACGGTTTGGGGAAACAAGGCTAAGGCACGACAACGCACGGCTAGGCAATGCACGGAAGGCAAGCAAAGAGTAACGGAAGGCAAGGAAGGCAAGGGAAAGCAAGGCAAGGCAAGGGTAACGGAAGGAATGGCACGGCAAGGGGAAACACGGCTAAGGCACGGCAACGCACGGCTAGGCAATGCACGGCAAGGCAAGGAAAGTGTAACGCAAGGCAAGGCACGGTGAGTCAAGGCAAAGCTGATGCACGACAACGCACGGCTAGGCAATGCACGGCAAGGCAAGGAAAGGGTAACGCCAGGCAAGGCACTGTCAGGCGAGGCAAGGCTAAGGCACGACAACGCAAGGCTAGGCAATGCACGGAAGGCAAGCAAAGAGTAACGGAAGGCAAGGAAAGCAAGGGAAAGCAAGGCAAGGCAAGGGTAACGGAAGGAACGGCACGGCAAGGGGAAACAAGGCTAAGGCACGACAACACAGGGCGAGGCAATGAAGGGCAAGGCAAGGAAAGGGTAACGCAAGGCAAGGCACGGTTTGGGGAGGCAAGGCTAATGCTCGACAACGCAAGGCTAGGCAATGAACGGAAGGGGAGCAAAGAGTAACGGAAGGCATGGAATGCAAGGCAAAGCAAGTCAACGCAAGCAAGGCTATGGCAAGGCGAAAAAAATCTAAGGCACGACCACGCAAGGCTAGGCAATGCACGGAAGGCAAGCAAAGAGTAACGGAAGGCAAGGAAGGCAAGGCAAAGCAAGGCAACGCAAGAAAGGCTATGGCAAGGTGAAAAAAGGCTAAGACACGACAACGCAAGGCTAGGCAATGCACGGAAGGCAAGCAAAGAGTAACGGAAAGCAAGGAAGGCAAGGGAAAGCAAGGCAAGGCAAGGGTAACGGAAGCAACGGCACGGTAAGTGGAAACAAAGCTAAGGCACGACAATGCAGGGCTAGGCAATGCACGGCAAGGCAAGGAAAGGGTAACGCAAGGCAAGGCACGGTGAGGCAAGACAAGGCAAATGCACGACAACGCACGGCTACGCAATGCACGGCAAGGCAAGGAAAGGGTACCGCAAGGCAAGGCACGGTCAGGCGAGGCAAGGCTGATGCACGACAACGCACGGCTAGGCAATGCACGGAAGGCAAGCAAAGAGTAAAGGAAGGCAAGGAATGCAAAGGAAAGCAGGGGAAGGCAAGAGTAACGAAAGGAACGGCACGGTAAGGGGAAACAAGGCTGAGGCACGACAACACAGGGCTAGGCAATGCAGGGCAAGGCAAGGAAAGGGTAACGCGAGGCAAGGCACGGTTTGGGGAGGCAAGGCTAATGCACGACAACGCAAGGCTAGGCAATGCACGGAAGGCAAGCAAAGAGTAACGGAAGGCAAGGAAGGCAAGGCAAAGCAAGGCAAGGCTAGTGTAACAAAAGGCAAGGCACGGCAAGGGGAAACAAGGCTAAGGAACGGAAACGCACGGCTAGGCAATGCACGACCAGGCAAGGAAAGGGTAACGCCAGGCAAGGCACGGTCAGGCAAGGCAAGGCAAATGCACGACAAGGCAAGGCTAGGCAGTGCACGGCAAGGCAAGGAAAGGGTAACGCAAGGCAAGGCACTGTCAGGCGAGGCAAGGCTAAGGCACGACAACGCAAGGCTAGGCAATGCACGGAAGGCAAGCAAAGAGTAACGGAAACCAAGGAAGGCAAGGGAAAGCAAGGCAAGGCAAGTGTAACCAAAGGCACGGCCACGGCAAGGGGAAACAAGGCTAAGGCACGACAACACAGGGCTAGGCAATGCACGGAAGGCAAGCAAAGAGTAACGGAAGGCAAGGAATGCAAGGCAAAGCAAGGCAACGCAAGCAAGGCTATGGCAAGGTGAAAAAAGGCTAAGACACGACAACGCAAGGCTAGGCAATGCACGGAAGGCAAGCAAAGAGTAACGGAAGGCAAGGAAGGCAAGGGAAAGCAAGGCAAGGCAAGGGTAATGGAAGGAACGGCACGGTAAGGGGAAACAAAGCTAAGGCATGACAATGCAGGGCTAGGCAATGCACGGCAAGGCAAGGAAAGGGTAACGGAAGGCAAGGCACGGTGAGGCAAGACAAGGCAAATGCACGACAACGCACGGCTAGGCAATGCACGGCAAGGCAAGGAAAGGGTACCGCAAGGCAAGGCACGGTTAGGCGAGGCAAGGCGAAGGAACGACAACGCAGGGCTAGGCAATGTACGGAAGGCAAGCAAAGAGTAACGGAAGGCAAGGAAGGCAAGGGAAAGCAAGGCAAGGCAATGGTAACGGAAGGAACGGCACGGCAAGGGGAAACAAGGCTAAGGCACGACAACGGACGGCTAGGCAATGCACGGCAAGGCAAGGAAAGGGTACCGCAAGGCAAGGCACGGTGAGGCAAGGCAAGGCTAATGCACGACAACGCATGGCTAGGCAATTCACGGCAAGGCAAGGAAAGGGTAACGCAAGGCAAGGCACGGTCAGGCGAGGCAAGGCTAAGGCACGACAACGCAAGTCTAGGCAATGCACGGAAGGCAAGCAAAGAGTAACGGAAGGCAAGGAAGTCAAGGGAAAGCAAGGCAAGGCAAGGGTAACGGAAGGAACGGCTCGGCAAGGGGAAACAAGGCTAAGGCACGGAAACGCAGGGCTAGGCAATGCACGGCAAGGCAAGGAAAGGGTAAGGCAAGGCAAGGCTCTGTCAGGCGAGGCAAAGCAAATGCACGACATCGCAAGGCTAGGCAGTGCACGGCTAGGCAAGGAAAGGGTAAGGCAAGGCAAGGCACGGTTAGGCGAGGCATGGCTAAGGCACGACAACGCAAGGCTAGGCAATGCACGGAAGGCAAGCAAAGAGTAACGGAAGGCAAGGAATGCAAGGCAAAGCAAGGCAACGCAAACAAGGCTATGGCAAGTTGAAAAAAGGCTAAGGCACGACAACGCAAGCCTAGGCAATGCACGGAAGGCAAGCAAAGAGTAACGGAATGGAAGGAAGGCAAGGCAAAGTAAGGCAAAGCAAGCAAGGCTATGGCAAGGTGAAACAAGGCTAAGGCACCACAACGCACGGCTAGGCAATGCACGGTCAGCCAAGGAAAAGGTAACGCAAGGCAAGGCACTGTGAGGCAAGGCAAGGCTAATGCACGACAGCGCAAGGCTAGGCAATGCACGGAAGGCAAGCAAAGAGTAACGGAAACCAAGGAAGGCAAGGGAAATCAAGGCAAGGCAAGGGTAACGGAAGGAACGGCACGGCAAGGGGAAACAAGGCTAAGGCACGACAACGCACGGCTAGGCAATTCACGGCAAGGCAAGGAAAGGGTAACGCCAGGCAAGGCACGGTCAGGCAAGGCAAGGCTAATGCACGACAAGGCAAGGCTAGGCAGTGCACGGCAAGGCAAGGAAAGGGTAACGCAAGGCAAGGCACTGTCAGGCGAGACAAGGCTAAGGCACGACAACGCAAGGCTAGGCAATGCACGGAAGGAAAGCAAAGAGTAACGGAAGGCAAGGAAAGCAAGGGAAAGCAAGGCAAGGCAAGGGTAACGGAAGGAACGGCACGGCAAGGGGAAACAAGGCTAAGGCACGACAACACAGGGCGAGGCAATGCAGGGCAAGGCAAGGAAAGGGTAACGCAAGGCAAGGCACGGTTTGGGGAGGCAAGGCTAATGCTCGACAACGCAAGGCTAGGCAATGAACGGAAGGGGAGCAAAGAGTAACGGAAGGCAAGGAATGCAAGGCAAAGCAACGCAACGCAAGCAAGGCTATGGCAAGGCGAAAAAAATCTAAGGCACTACCACGCAAGGCTAGGCAATGCACGGAAGGCAAGCAAAGAGTAACGGAATGCAAGGAAGGCAAGGGAAAGCAAGGCAAGGCAAGGGTAACGGAAGCAACGGCACGGTAAGGGGAAACAAAGCTAATGCACGACAATGCAGGGCTAGGCAATGCACGGCAAGGCAAGGAAAGGGTAACCCAAGGCAAGGCACGGTGAGGCAAGACAAGGCAAATGCACGACAACGCACGGCTACGCAATGCACGGCAAGGCAATGAAAGGGTACCGCAAGGCAAGGCACGGTCAGGCGAGGCAAGGCTGATGCACGACAACGCACGGCTAGGCAATGCACGGAAGGCAAGCAAAGAGTAAAGGAAGGCAAGGAATGCAAAGGAAAGCAGGGGAAGGCAAGAGTAACGAAAGGAACGGCACGGTAAGGGGAAACAAGGCTAAGGCACGACAACACAGGGCTAGGCAATGCAGGGCAAGGCAAGGAAAGGGTAACGCAAGGCAAGGCACGGTTTGGGGAGGCAAGGCTAATGCACGACAACGCAAGGCTAGGCAATGCAAGGAAGGAGAGCAAAGAGTAACGGAAGGCAAGGAAAGCAAGGGAAAGCAAGGCAAGGCAATGGTAACGGAAGGAACGGCACGGCAAGTGGAAACAAGGCTAAGGCACGACAACGCAAGGCTAGGCAATGCACGGAAGGCAAGCAAAGAGTAACGGAAGGCAAGGAAGGCTAGGGAAAGCAGGGGAAGGCAATGGTAACGGAAGGAAAGGCACGGTAAGGGCAAACAAGACTAAGGCACGACATCACAGGGCTAGGCAATGCAGGCCAAGGCAAGGAAATGGTAACGCAAGGCAAGGCACGGTTTGGGGAGGCAAGGCTAATGCACGACAACGCAAGGCTAGGCAGTGCACGGCTAGGCAAGGAAAGAGTAACGGAAGGAAAGGAAGGCAAGGCAAAGCAAGGCAACGCAAGTGTAACAAAAGGCAAGGCACGGCAAGGGGAAACAAGGCTAAGGTACGGCAACGCACGGCTAGGCAATGCACGGCCAGGCAAGGAAAGGGTTACGCAAGGCAAGGCACGGTCAGGCGAGGCAAGGCTAAGGCACGACAACGCAAGGCTAGGCAATGCACGGAAGGCAAGCAAAGAGTAACGGAAGGCAAGGAAGGCAAGGGAAAGCAAGGCAAGGCAAGGGTAACGGATGGAACGGCACGGCAAGGGGAAACAAGGCTAAGGTACGACAATGCACGGCTAGGCAATGCACGGCAAGGCAAGGAAAGGGTAACGCAGGGCAAGGCACGGTAACGCAAGGCAAGGCTAATGCACGACAACGCACGGCTAGACAATGCACGGCAAGGCAAGGAAAAGGTAACGCACGGCAAGGCACGGTTAGGCGAGGCAAGGCTAAGACACGACAACGCAAGGCTAGGCAATGCACGGAAGGCAAGCAAAGAGTAACGGAAGGCAAGGAATGCAAGGCAAAGCAAGGCAACGCAAGCAAGGCTATGGCAAGGTGAAAAAATGCTAAGGCACGACAACGCAAGGCTAGGCAATGCACGGAAGGCAAGCAAAGAGTAACGGAAGGCAAGGAATGCAAGGCAAAGCAAGGCAACGCAAGCAAGGCCATGGCAAGGTGAAAAAAGGCTAAGACACGACAACGCAAGGCTAGGCAATGCACGGAAGGCAAGCAAAGAGTAACGGAAGGCAAGGAATGCAAGGCAAAGCAAGGCAACGCAAGCAAGTGAAAAAAGGCTAAGGCACGACAACGCAAGGCTAGGCAATGCACGGAAGGCAAGCAAAGAGTAACGGAAGGCAAGGAAGGCAAGGGAAAGCAAGGCAAGGCAAGTGTAACCAAAGGCACGGCCACGGCAAGGGGAAACAAGGCTAAGGCACGGCAACGCAAGGCTAGGCAATGCACGGCAAGGCAAGGAAAGGGTAACGCAAGGCAAGGCACGGTTAGGCGAGGCATGGCTAAGGCACGACAACGCAAGGCTAGGCAATGCACGGAAGGCAAGCAAAGAGTAACGGAAGGCAAGGAATGCAAAGGAAAGCAGGGGAAGGCAAGGGTAACGAAAGGAACGGCACGATAAGGGGAAACAAGGCTAAGGCACGACAACACGCTGCTAGGCAATGCAGGGCAAGGCAAGGAAAGGGTAACGCAAGGCAAGGCACGGTTTGGGGATTCAAGGCTAATGCACGACAACGCAAGGCTAGGCAATGCACGGAAGGCAAGCAAAGAGTAACGGAAGGCAAGGAAGGCAAGGCAAAGCAAGGCAACGCAAGCAAGGCTATGGCAAGGTGAAAAAAGGCTAAGACACGACAACGCAAGGCTAGGCAATGCACGGAAGGCAAGCAAAGAGTAACGGAAGGCCAGGAAGGCAAGGGAAAGCAAGGCAAGGCAAGGGTAACGGAAGGAACGGCACGGTAAGGGGAAACAAAGCTAAGGCATGACAATGCAGGGTTTAGGCAATGCACGGCAAGGCAAGGAAAGGGTAACGGAAGGCAAGGCACGGTGAGGGAAGACAAGGCAAATGCACGACAACGCACGGCTAGGCAATGCACGGCAAGGCAAGGAAAGGGTACCGCAAGGCAAGGCACGGTTAGGCGAGGCAAGGCGAAGGAACGACAACGCAAGGCTAGGCAATGTACGGAAGGCAAGCAAAGAGTAACGGAAGGCAAGGAAGGCAAGGGAAAGCAAGGCAAGGCAATGGTAACGGAAGGAACGGCACGGCAAGGGGAAACAAGGCTAAGGCACGACAACGCACGGCTAGGCAATGCACTGCAAGACAAGGAAAGGGTAACGCAAGGCAAGGCACGGTGAGGCAAGGCAAGGCTGATGCACGACAACGCATGGCTAGGCAATTCACGGCAAGGCAAGGAAAGGGTAACGCAAGGCAAGGCACGGTCAGGCGAGGCAAGGCTAAGGCACGACAACGCAAGGCTAGGCAATGCACGGAAGGTAAGCAAAGAGTAACGGAACGCAAGGAAGGCAAGGGAAACCAAGGCAAGGCAAGGGTAACGGAAGGAACGGCTCGGCAAGGGGAAACAAGGCTAAGGCACGGCAACGCAGGGCTAGGCAATGCACGGCACGGCAAGGAAAGGGTAACGCAAGGCAAGGCTCTGTCAGGCGAGGCAAAGCAAATGCACGACATCGCAAGGCTAGGCAGTGCACGGCTAGGCAAGGAAAAAGTAACGGAAGGAAAGGAAGGCAAGGCAAAGCATGGCAAGGCAAGTGTAACAACAGGCACGGCACGGCAAGGGGAAACAAGGCTAAGGCACGACAACGCAAGGCTAGGCAATGCACGGAAGGCAAGCAAAGAGTAACGGAAGGCAAGGAATGCAAAGGAAAGCAGGGGAAGGCAAGGGTAACGAAAGGAACGGCACGGTAAGTGGAAACAAGGCTAAGGCACGACAACACAGGGCTAGGCAATGCAGGGCAAGGCAAGGAAAGGGTAACGCAAGGCAAGGCACGGTTTGGGGAGGCAAGGCTAATGCACGACGACGCAAGGCTAGGCAATGCTCGGAAGGCAAGCAAAGAGTAACGTAAGGGAAGAAAGGCAAGGGAAAGCAAGGCAAGGCAAGTGTAACCAAAGGCACGGCCACGAGAAGGGGAAACAAGGCTAAGGCACGGCAACGCAAGGCTAGGCAATGCACGGCAAGGCAAGGAAGGGGTCACGCAAGGCAAGGCACGGTTTGGGGAGGCAAGGCTAATGCACGACAACGCAAGGCTAGGCAAAGCACGGAAGGCAAGCAAAGAGTAAGGGAAGGCAAGGAATGCAAGGCAAAGCAAGGCAACGCAAGCAAGGATATGGCAAGGAGAAAAAAGGCTAAGGCAAGACCACGCAAGGCTAGGCAATGCACGGAAGGCAAGCAAGGAGTAACGGAAGGCAAGGAAGGCAAGCGAAAGCAAGGCAAGGCAAGGGTAACGGAAGGAACGGCACGGTAAGGGGAAACAAAGCTAAGGCACGACAATGCAGGGCTAGGCAATGCACGGCAAGGCAAGGAAAGGGTAACGCAAGGCAAGGCACGGTGACGCAAGACAAGGCAAATGCACGACAACGCACAGCTAGGCAATGCACGGCAAGGCAAGGAAAGGGTACAGCAAGGCAAGGCACGGTCAGGCGAGGCAAGGCTAAGGCACGACAACGCAAGGCTAAGCAATGCACAGAAGGCAAGCAAAGAGTAACGGAACGCAAGGAAGGCAAGGGAAACCAAGGCAAAGGAAGGGTAACGGAAGGAATGGCTCGGCAAGGGGAAACAAGGCTAAGGCACGGCAACGCAGGGCTAGGCAATGCACGGCAAGGCAAGGAAAGGGTAACGCAAGGTAAGGCACTGTCAGGCGAGGCAAAACTAAGGCACGACAACGCAAGGCTAGGCAATGCACGGCAAGGCAAGGAAAGAGTAACGGAAGGAAAGGAAAGCAAGGCAAAGCATGGCAAGGCAAGTGTAACAACAGGCACGGCACGGCAAGGGGAAACAAGGCTAAGGCACGACAACGCAAGGCTAGGCAATGCACGGAAGGCAAGCAAAGAGTAACGGAAGGCAAGGAATGCAAAGCAAAGCAGGGGGAAGGCAAGGGTAACGAAAGGAACCGCACGATAAGGGGAAACTAGGCTAAGGCACGACAACACGCTGCTTGGCAATGTAGGGCAAGGCAAGGAAAGGGTAAAGCAAGGCAAGGCACGGTTTGGGGAAACAAGGCTAATGCAAGACAACGCAAGGCTAGGCAATGCACGGAAGGCAAGCAAAGAGTAACGGAAGGCAAGGAAGGCAAGGGAAACCAAGGCAAGGCAAGGGTAACGGAAGGAACGGCACGGCAAGGGGAAGCAAGGCTAAGGCACGGCAACGCACGGCTAGGCAATGCACGGCAAGGCAAGGAAAGGGTAACGCAAGGCAAGGCACGGTGAGGGAAGGCAAGGCTGATGCACGACAACACACGGCTAGCAATTCACGGCAATGCAAGGAAAGGGTAACGCAAGGCAAGGCACAGTCAGGCGAGGCAAGTCTAAGGAACGACAACGCAAGGCTAGGCAATGCACGGAAGGCAAGCAAAGAGTAACGGAAGGCAAGGAATGCAAAGGAAAGCAGGGGAAGGCAAGGGTAACGAAAGGAACGGCACGGTAAGGGGAAACAAGGCTAAGGCACGACAACACAGGGCTAGGCAATGCAGGGCAAGGCAAGGAAAGGGTAACGCAAGCTAAGGCACGGTTTGGGGAGGCAAGGCTAATGCACGACAACGCAAGGCTAGGCAATGCACGGAAGTCAAGCAAAGAGTAACGGAAGGCAAGGAAGGCAAGGGAAAGCAAGGCAAGGCAAGGGTAACGGAAGGAACGGCACGGCAAGGGGAAACAAGGCTAAGGCACGGCAACGCACGGCTAGGCAATGCACGGCAAGGCAAGGAAAGTGTAACGCAAGGCAAGGCACCGTGAGGCAAGGCATAGCTGATGCACGACAACGCACGGCTAGGCAATGCACGGCAAGGCAAGGAAAGGGTAATGCAAGGCAAGGCACGGTCAGGCGAGGCAAGGCTAAGGCACGACAACGCAAGGCTAGGCAATGCACGGAAGGCAAGCAAAGAGTAACGGAAGGCAAGGAGGGCAAGGGAAAGCAGGGGAAGGCAAGGGTAACGGAAGAAACGGCACGGTAAGGGCAAACAAGCCTAAGGCACGACAACGCAGGGCTAGGCAATGCACGGCAAGTCAAGGAAAGGGTAACGCAAGGCAAGGCACGGTCAGGCGAGGCAAGGGTAATGCACGACAACGCAAGGCTACGCAGTGCACGGCTAGGAAATGAAAGAGTAACGGAAGGAAAGGAAGGCAAGGCAAAGCAAGGCAAGGCAAGTGTAACAAAAGGCACGGCACGGCAAGGGGAAACAAGGCTAAGGCACGGCAACGCAAGGCTAAGCAATGCACGGCCAGGCAAGGAAAGGGTAACGCAAGGCACGGCACGGTAAGGCAAGGCGAGGCTAATGCACGACAACGCACGGCTAGGCAATGCACGGCAAGGCAAGGAAAGGGTAACGCAAGGCAAGGCACGGTTAGGCAAGGCAAGGCTAATGCACGACAACGCAAGGCTAGGCAATGCACGGAAGGCAAGCAAAGAGTAACGGAAGGCAAGGAAGGCAAGGCAAAGCAAGGCAACGCAAACAAGGCTATGGCAAGTTGAAAAAAGGCTAAGGCACGACAACGCAAGCCTAGGCAATGCACGGAAGGCAAGCAAAGAGTAAAGGAAGGCAAGGAATGCAAAGGAAAGCAGGGGAAGGCAAGAGTAACGAAAGGAACGGCACGGTAAGGGGAAACAAGGCTGAGGCACGACAACACAGGGCTAGGCAATGCAGGGCAAGGCAAGGAAAGGGTAACGCAAGGCAAGGCACGGTTTGGGGAGGCAAGGCTAATGCACGACAACGCAAGGCTAGGCAATGCACGGAAGGCAAGCAAAGAGTAACGGATGGAAAGGAAGGCAAGGCAAAGCAAGGCAAGGCAAGTGTAACAAAAGGCAAGGCACGGCAAGGGGAAACAAGGCTAAGGAACGGAAACGCACGGCTAGGCAATGCACGACCAGGCAAGGAAAGGGTAACGCCAGGCAAGGCACGGTCAGGCAAGGCAAGGCTAATGCACGACAAGGCAAGGCTAGGCAGTGCACGGCAAGGCAAGGAAAGGGTAACGCAAGGCAAGGCACTGTCAGGCGAGGCAAGGCTAAGGCACGACAACGCAAGGGTAGGCAATGCAAGGAAGGAGAGCAAAGAGTAACGGAAGGCAAGGAAAGCAAGGGAAAGCAAGGCAAGGCAATGGTAACGGAAGGAACGGCACGGCAAGTGGAAACAAGGCTAAGGCAGGACAACGCACGGCTAGGCAATGCACTGCAAGGCAAGGAAAGGGTAACGCAAGGCAAGGCACGGTGAGGCAAGGCAAGGCTGATGCACGACAACGCACGGCTACGCAATGCACGGCAAGGCAAGGAAAGGGTACCGCAAGGCAAGGCACGGTGACGCAAGGCAAGGCTGGTGCACGACAACGCATGGCTAGGCAATGCACGGAAGGCAAGCAAAGAGTAACGGAAGGCAAGGAATGCAAAGGAAAACAGGGGAAGGCAAGGGTAACGAAAGGAACGGCACGGTAAGGGGAAACAAGGCTAAGGCACGACAACACAGGGCTAGGCAATGCAAGGCAAGGCAAGGAAAGGGTAACGCAAGGCAATGCACGGTTTGGGGAGGTAAGGGTAATGCACGACAACGCAAGGCTAGGCAATGCACGGAAGGCAAGCAAAGAGTAACGGAAGGAAAGGAAGGCAAGGGAAAGCAAGGCAAGGCAAGGGTAACGGAAGGAACGGCACAGCAAGGGGAAACAAGGCTAAGGCACGGCAACGCACGGCTAGGCAATGCAGGGCAAGGCACGGAAATGGTAACGCAAGGTAAGGCCCTGTTTGGGGAGGCAAGGCTAATGCACGACACCGCAAGGCTAGGCAGTGCACGGCTAGGCAAGGAAAGAGTAACGGAAGGAAAGGAAGGCAAGGCAAAGCAAGGCAACGCTAGTGTAACAAAAGGCAAGGCACGGCAAGGGGAAACAAGGCTAAGGAACGGAAACGCACGGCTAGGCAATGCACGACCAGGCAAGGAAAGGGTAACGCCAGGCAAGGCACGGTCAGGCATGGCAAGGCTAATGCACGACAAGGCAAGGCTAGGCAGTGCACGGCAAGGCAAGGAAAGGGTAACGCAAGGCAAGGCACTGTCAGGCGAGGCAAGGCTAAGGCACGACAACGCAAGGCTAGGCAATGCACGGAAGGAGAGCAAAGAGTAACCGAAGGCAAGGAAAGCAATGGAAAGCAAGGCAAGGCCAGGGTAACGGACGGAACGGCACGGCAAGGGGAAACAAGGCTAAGACACGACAACACAGGGCTAGGCAATGCAGGGCAAGGCAAGGAAAGGGTAACGCAAGGCAAGGCACGGTTTGGGGAGGCAAGGCTAATGCACGACAACGCAAGGCTAGGCAATTCACGGCAAGGCAAGGAAAGGGTAACGCAAGGCAAGGCACGTTCAGGCGAGGCAAGGCTAAGGCAGGACAACGCAAGGCTAGGCAATGCACGGAAGGCAAGCAAAGAGTAACGGAAGACAAGGAAGGCTAGGGAAAGCAGGGGAAGGCAATGGTAACGGAAGGAAAGGCACGGTAAGGGCAAACAAGACTAAGGCACGACATCACAGGGCTAGGCAATGCAGGGCAAGGCAAGGAAATGGTAACGCAAGGCAAGGAACGGTTTGGGGAGGCAAGGCTAATGCACGACAACGCAAGGCTAGGCAGTGCACGGCTAGGCAAGGAAAGAGTAACGGAAGGAAAGGAAGGCAAGGCAAAGCAAGGCAACGCAAGTGTAACAAAAGGCAAGGCACGGCAAGGGGAAACAAGGCTAAGGAATGGCAACGCACGGCTAGGCAATGCACGGCCAGGCAAGGAAAGGGTAACGCAAGGCAAGGCACGGTAAGGCAAGACAAGGCTAATGCACGACAACGCACGGCTAGGCAATGCACGGCCAGGCAAGGAAAGGGTTACGCAAGGCAAGGCACGGTCAGGCGAGGCAAGGCTAAGGCACGACAACGCAAGGCTAGGCAATGCACGGCAAGGCAAGGAAAGAGTAACGGAAGGCAAGGAAGGCAAGGGAAAGCAAGGCAAGGCAAGGGTAACGGATGGAACGGCACGGCAAGGGGAAACAAGGCTAAGGTACGACAACGCACGGCTAGGCAATGCACGGCAAGGCAAGGAAAGGGTAACGCAGGGCAAGGCACGGTAACGCAAGGCAAGGCTAATGCACGACAACGCACGGCTAG
Organism: Macrotis lagotis; assembly: GCF_037893015.1. Taxonomy (NCBI): domain Eukaryota; kingdom Metazoa; phylum Chordata; class Mammalia; order Peramelemorphia; family Peramelidae; genus Macrotis; species Macrotis lagotis. The sequence goes on from NW_027421965.1 coordinate 205,632, forward strand.
ACAATGCACGGCAAGGCAAGGAAAAGGTAACGCACGGCAAGGCACGGTTAGGCGAGGCAAGGCTAAGACACGACAACGCAAGGCTAGGCAATGCACGGAAGGCAAGCAAAGAGTAACGGAAGGCAAGGAATGCAAGGCAAAGCAAGGCAACGCAAGCAAGGCTATGGCAAGGTGAAAAAATGCTAAGGCACGACCACGCAAGGCTAGGCAATGCACGGAAGGCAAGCAAAGAGTAACGGAAGGCAAGGAAGGCAAGGCAAAGCAAGGCAACGCAAGCAAGGCCATGGCAAGGTGAAAAAAGGCTAAGACACGACAACGCAAGGCTAGGCAATGCACGGAAGGCAAGCAAAGAGTAACGGAAGGCAAGGAATGCAAGGCAAAGCAAGGCAACGCAAGCAAGGCTATGGCAAGGTGAAAAAAGGCTAAGGCACGACAGCGCAAGGTTAGGCAATGCACGGAAGGCAAGCAAAGGGTAACGGAAACCAAGGAAGGCAAGGGAAAGCAAGGCAAGGCAAGTGTAACCAAAGGCACGGCCACGGCAAGGGGAAACAAGGCTTAGGCACGGCAACGCAAGGCTAGGCAATGCACGGCAAGGCAAGGAAAGGGTAACGCAAGGCAAGGCACGGTTAGGCGAGGCATGGCTAAGGCTCGACAACGCAAGGCTAGGCAATGCACGGAAGGCAAGCAAAGAGTAACGGAAGGCAAGGAATGCAACGCAAAGCAAGGCAACGCAAACAAAGCTATGGCAAGGTGAAAAAAGGCTCAGGCACGACAACGCAAGGCTAGGCAATGCACGGAAGGCAAGCAAAGAGTAACGGAATGGAAGGAAGGCAAGGCAAAGCAAGGCAAAGCAAGCAAGGCTATGGCAAGGTGAAACAAGGCTAAGGCACCACAACGCACGGCTATGCAATGCACGGCCAGCCAAGGAAAAGGTAACGCAAGGCAAGGCACTGTGAGGCAAGGTAAGGCTAATGCACGACAGCGCAAGGCTAGGCAATGCACGGAAGGCAAGCAAAGAGTAACGGAAACCAAGGAAGGCAAGGGAAAGCAAGGCAAGGCAAGGGTAACAAAAGGAACGGCACGGCAAGGGGAAACACGGCTAAGGCACGACAACGCACGGCTAGGCAATGCACGGCAAGGCAAGGCAAGGGTAACACAAGGCAAGGCACGGTCAGGCAAGGCAAGGCTAATGCACGACAAGGCAAGGCTAGGCAGTGCACGGCAAGGCAAGGAAAGGGTAACGCAAGGCAAGGCACTGTCAGGCGAGGCAAGGCTAAGGCACGACAGCGCAAGGCTAGGCAATGCACGGAAGGAAAGCAAAGAGTAACGGAAGGCAAGGAAAGCAAGTTAAAGCAAGGCAAGGCAAGGCAATGGTAACTGAAGGAACGGCACGGCAAGGGGAAACAAGGCTAAGGCACGACAACGCACGGATAGGCAATGCACGGCAAGGCAAGGCAAGGGTAACACCAGGCAAGGCACGGTCAGGCAAGGCAAGGCTAATGCACGACAAGGCAAGGCTAGGCAGTGCACGGCAAGGCAAGGAAAGGGTAACGCAAGGCAAGGCACTGTCAGGCGGGGCAAGGCTAAGGCACGACAACGCAAGGCTTGGCAATGCACGGAAGGAAAGCAAAGAGTAACGGAAGGCAAGGAAAGCAAGGGAAAGCAAGGCAAGGCAAGGGTAACGGAAGGAACGGCACGGCAAGGGGAAACAAGGCTAAGGCACGACAACACAGGGCTAGGCAATGCACGGAAGGCAAGCAAAGAGTAACGGAAGGCAAGGAATGCAAGGCAAAGCAAGGCAACGCAAGCAAGGCTATGGCAAGGTGAAAAAAGGCTAAGGCACGACCACGCAAGGCTAGGCAATGCACGGAAGGCAAGCAAAGAGTAACGGAAGGCAAGGAAGGCAAGGCAAAGCAAGGCAACGCAAGCAAGGCTATGGCAAGGTGAAAAAAGGCTAAGACACGACAACGCAAGGCTAGGCAATGCACGCAAGGCAAGCAAAAAGTAACGGAACGCAAGGAAGGCAAGGGAAACCAAGGCAAGGGAAGGGTAACGGAAGGAATGGCTCGGCAAGGGGAAACAAGGCTAAGGCACGGCAACGCAGGGCTAGGCAATGCACGGCAAGGCAAGGAAAGGGTAACGCAAGGCAAGGCACTGTCAGGCGAGGCAAAACTAATGCACGACATCGCAAGGCTAGGCAGTGCACGGCAAGGCAAGGAAAGAGTAATGGAAGGAAAGGAAGGCAAGGCAAAGCATGGCAAGGCAAGTGTAACAATAGGCACGGCACGGCAAGGGGAAACAAGGCTAAGGCACGACAACGCAAGGCTAGGCAATGCACGGAAGGCAAACAAAGAGTAACGGAAGGCAAGGAATGCAAAGGAAAGCAGGGGAAGGCAAGGTTAACGAAAGGAACGGCACGATAAGGGGAAACAAGGCTAAGGCACGACAACACGCTGCTAGGCAATGCAGGGCAAGGCAAGGAAAGGGTAACGCAAGGCAAGGCACGGTTTGGGGATTCAAGGCTAATGCACGACAACGCAAGGCTAGGCAATGCACGGAAGGCAAGCAAAGAGTAACGGAAGGCAAGGAAGGCAAGGCAAAGCAAGGCAACGCAAGCAAGGCTATGGCAAGGTGAAAAAAGGCTAAGACACGACAACGCAAGGCTAGGCAATGCACGGAAGGCAAGCAAAGAGTAACGGAAGGCCAGGAAGGCAAGGGAAAGCAAGGCAAGGCAAGGGTAACGGAAGGAACGGCACGGTAAGGGGAAACAAAGCTAAGGCATGACAATGCAGGGTTTAGGCAATGCACGGCAAGGCAAGGAAAGGGTAACGGAAGGCAAGGCACGGTGAGGGAAGACAAGGCAAATGCACGACAACGCACGGCTAGGCAATGCACGGCAAGGCAAGGAAAGGGTACCGCAAGGCAAGGCACGGTTAGGCGAGGCAAGGCGAAGGAACGACAACGCAAGGCTAGGCAATGTACGGAAGGCAAGCAAAGAGTAACGGAAGGCAAGGAAGGCAAGGGAAAGCAAGGCAAGGCAATGGTAACGGAAGGAACGGCACGGCAAGGGGAAACAAGGCTAAGGCACGACAACGCACGGCTAGGCAATGCACTGCAAGGCAAGGAAAGGGTAACGCAAGGCAAGGCACGGTGAGGCAAGGCAAGGCTGATGCACGACAACGCATGGCTAGGCAATTCACGGCAAGGCAAGGAAAGGGTAACGCAAGGCAAGGCACGGTCAGGCGAGGCAAGGCTAAGGCACGACAACGCAAGGCTAGGCAATGCACGGAAGGTAAGCAAAGAGTAACGGAACGCAAGGAAGGCAAGGGAAACCAAGGCAAGGCAAGGGTAACGGAAGGAACGGCTCGGCAAGGGGAAACAAGGCTAAGGCACGGCAACGCAGGGCTAGGCAATGCACGGCACGGCAAGGAAAGGGTAACGCAAGGCAAGGCTCTGTCAGGCGAGGCAAAGCAAATGCACGACATCGCAAGGCTAGGCAGTGCACGGCTAGGCAAGGAAAAAGTAACGGAAGGAAAGGAAGGCAAGGCAAAGCATGGCAAGGCAAGTGTAACAACAGGCACGGCACGGCAAGGGGAAACAAGGCTAAGGCACGACAACGCAAGGCTAGGCAATGCACGGAATGCAAGCAAAGAGTAACGGAAGGCAAGGAATGCAAAGGAAAGCAGGGGAAGGCAAGGGTAACGAAAGGAACGGCACGGTAAGTGGAAACAAGGCTAAGGCACGACAACACAGGGCTAGGCAATGCAGGGCAACGCAAGGAAAGGGTAACGCAAGGCAAGGCACGGTTTGGGGAGGCAAGGCTAATGCACGACGACGCAAGGCTAGGCAATGCTCGGAAGGCAAGCAAGGAGTAACGTAAGGCAAGAAAGGCAAGGGAAAGCAAGGCAAGGCAAGTGTAACCAAAGGCACGGCCACGAGAAGGGGAAACAACGCTAAGGCACGGCAACGCAAGGCTAGGCAATGCACGGCAAGGCAAGGAAAGGGTCACGCAAGGCAAGGCACGGTTTGGGGAGGCAAGGCTAATGCACGACAACGCAAGGCTAGGCAAAGCACGGAAGGCAAGCAAAGAGTAAGGGAAGGCAAGGAATGCAAGGCAAAGCAAGGCAACGCAAGCAAGGATATGGCAAGGAGAAAAAAGGCTAAGGCAAGACCACGCAAGGCTAGGCAATGCACGGAAGGCAAGCAAGGAGTAACGGAAGGCAAGGAAGGCAAGCGAAAGCAAGGCAAGGCAAGGGTAACGGAAGGAACGGCACGGTAAGGGGAAACAAAGCTAAGGCACGACAATGCAGGGCTAGGCAATGCACGGCAAGGCAAGGAAAGGGTAACGCAAGGCAAGGCACGGTGACGCAAGACAAGGCAAATGCACGACAACGCACAGCTAGGCAATGCACGGCAAGGCAAGGAAAGGGTACCGCAAGGCAAGGCACGGTCAGGCGAGGCAAGGCTAAGGCACGACAACGCAAGGCTAAGCAATGCACAGAAGGCAAGCAAAGAGTAACGGAACGCAAGGAAGGCAAGGGAAACCAAGGCAAGGGAAGGGTAACGGAAGGAATGGCTCGGCAAGGGGAAACAAGGCTAAGGCACGGCAACGCAGGGCTAGGCAATGCACGGCAAGGCAAGGAAAGGGTAACGCAAGGTAAGGCACTGTCAGGCGAGGCAAAACTAATCCACGACATCGCAAGGCTAGGCAGTGCACGGCTAGGCAAGGAAAGAGTAGTGGAAGGAAAGGAAAGCAAGGCAAAGCATGGCAAGGCAAGTGTAACAACAGGCAAGGCACGGCAAGGGGAAACAAGGCTAAGGCACGACAACGCAAGGCTAGGCAATGCACGGAAGGCAAGCAAAGAGTAACGGAAGGCAAGGAATGCAAAGCAAAGCAGGGGAAGGCAAGGGTAACGAAAGGAACCGCACGATAAGGGGAAACAAGGCTAAGGCACGACAACGCACGGCTAGGCAATGCAGGGCAAGGCAAGGAAAGGGTAACGCAAGGCAAGGCACGGTTTGGGGAAACAAGGCTAAGGCACGACAACGCAAGGCTAGGCAATGCACGGCAAGGCAAGCAAAGAGTAACGGAAGGCAAGGAAGGCAAGGGAAACCAAGGCAAGGCAAGTGTAACGGAAGGAACGGCACGGCAAGGGGAAGCAAGGCTAAGGCACGGCAACGCACGGCTAGGCAATGCACGGCAAGGCAAGCAAAGAGTAACGGAAGGCAAGGCACGGTGAGGGAAGGCAAGGCTGATGCACGACAACGCAGGGCTAGGCAATGCACGGCAAGTCAAGGAAAGGGTAACGCAAGGCAAGGCACGGTCAGGCGAGGCAAGGGTAATTCACGACAACGCAAGGCTACGCAGTGCACGGCTAGGAAATGAAAGAGTAACGGAAGGAAAGGAAGGCAAGGCAAAGCAAGGCAAGGCAAGTGTAACAAAAGGCACGGCACCGCAAGGGGAAACAAGGCTAAGGCACGGCAACGCAAGGCTAAGCAATGCACGGCCAGGCAAGGAAAGGGTAACGCAAGGCACGGCACGGTAAGGCAAGGCGAGGCAAATGCACGACAACGCACGGCTAGGCAATGCACGGCAAGGCAAGGAAAGGGTAACGCAAGGCAAGGCACGGTTAGGCGAGGCATGGCTAAGGCACGACAACGCAAGGCTAGGCAATGCACGGAAGGCAAGCAAAGCGTAACGGAAGGCAAGGAATGCAAGGCAAAGCAAGGCAACGCAAACAAGGCTATGGCAAGTTGAAAAAAGGCTAAGGCACGACAACGCAAGCCTAGGCAATGCACGGAAGGCAAGCAAAGAGTAACGGAATGGAAGGAAGGCAAGGCAAAGTAAGGCAAAGCAAGCAAGGCTATGGCAAGGTGAAACAGGGCTAAGGCACCACAACGCACGGCTAGGCAATGCACGGTCAGCCAAGGAAAAGGTAACGCAAGGCAAGGCACTGTGAGGCAAGGCAAGGCTAATGCACGACAGCGCAAGGCTAGGCAATGCACGGAAGGCAAGCAAAGAGTAACGGAAACCAAGGAAGGCAAGGGAAATCAAGGCAAGGCAAGGGTAACGGAAGGAACGGCACGGCAAGGGGAAACAAGGCTAAGGCACGACAACGCACGGCTAGGCAATTCACGGCAAGGCAAGGAAAGGGTAACGCCAGGCAAGGCACGGTCAGGCAAGGCAAGGCTAATGCACGACAAGGCAAGGCTAGGCAGTGCACGGCAAGGCAAGGAAAGGGTAACGCAAGGCAAGGCACTGTCAGGCGAGGCAAGGCTAAGGCACGACAACGCAAGGCTAGGCAATGCACGGAAGGAAAGCAAAGAGTAACGGAAGGCAAGGAAAGCAAGGGAAAGCAAGGCAAGGCAAGGGTAACGGAAGGAACGGCACGGCAAGGGGAAACAAGGCTAAGGCACGACAACACAGGGCGAGGCAATGCAGGGTAAGGCAAGGAAAGGGTAAGGCAAGGCAAGGCACGGTTTGGGGAGGCAAGGCTAATGCTCGACAACACAAGGCTAGGCAATGAACGGAAGGGGAGCAAAGAGTAACGGAAGGGAAGGAATGCAAGGCAAAGCAAGGCAACGCAAGCAAGGCTATGGCAAGGCGAAAAAAATCTAAGGCACTACCACGCAAGGCTAGGCAATGCACGGAAGGCAAGCAAAGAGTAACGGAATGCAAGGAAGGCAAGGGAAAGCAAGGCAAGGCAAGGGTAACGGAAGCAACGGCACGGTAAGGGGAAACAAGGCTAAGACACGACAACGCAAGGCTAGGCAATGCACGGCAAGGCAAGGAAAGGGTAACGCAAGGCAAGGCACGGTTTGGGGAGGCAAGGCTAATGCACGACAACGCAAAGCTAGGCAATAAACGGAAGGGGAGCAAAGAGTAACGGAAGGCAAGGAAGGCAAGGCAAAGCAAGGCAACGCAAGCAAGGCTATGGCAAGGTGAAAAAAGGCTAAGACACGACAACGCAAGGCTAGGCAATGCACGGCAAGGCAAGGAAAGGGTAACGCAAGGCAAGGCACGGTTTGGGGAGGCAAGGCTAATGCACGACAACGCAAAGCTAGGCAATAAACGGAAGGGGAGCAAAGAGTAACGGAAGGCAAGGAATGCAAGGCAAAGCAAGGCAACGCAAGCAAGGCTATGGCAAGGTGAAAAAAATCTAAGGCACGACCACGCAAGGCTAGGCAATGCACGGAAGGCAAGCAAAGAGTAACCGAAGGCAAGGAAGGCAAGGCAAAGCAAGGCAACGCAAGCAAGGCTATGGCAAGGTGAAAAAAGGCTAAGACACGACAACGCAAGGCTAGGCAATGCACGGAAGGCAAGCAAAGAGTAACGGAAGGCCAGGAAGGCAAGGGAAAGCAAGGCAAGGCAAGGGTAACGGAAGGAACGGCACGGTAAGGGGAAACAAAGCTAAGGCATGACAATGCAGGGTTTAGGCAATGCACGGCAAGGCAAGGAAAGGGTAACGGAAGGCAAGGCACGGTGAGGGAAGACAAGGCAAATGCACGACAACGCACGGCTAGGCAATGCACGGCAAGGCAAGGAAAGGGTACCGCAAGGCAAGGCACGGTTAGGCGAGGCAAGGCGAAGGAACGACAACGCAAGGCTAGGCAATGTACGGAAGGCAAGCAAAGAGTAACGGAAGGCAAGGAAGGCAAGGGAAAGCAAGGCAAGGCAATGGTAACGGAAGGAACGGCACGGCAAGGGGAAACAAGGCTAAGGCACGACAACGCACGGCTAGGCAATGCACTGCAAGACAAGGAAAGGGTAACGCAAGGCAAGGCACGGTGAGGCAAGGCAAGGCTGATGCACGACAACGCATGGCTAGGCAATTCACGGCAAGGCAAGGAAAGGGTAACGCAAGGCAAGGCACGGTCAGGCGAGGCAAGGCTAAGGCACGACAACGCAAGGTTAGGCAATGCACGGAAGGTAAGCAAAGAGTAACGGAACGCAAGGAAGGCAAGGGAAACCAAGGCAAGGCAAGGGTAACGGAAGGAACGGCTCGGCAAGGGGAAACAAGGCTAAGGCACGGCAACGCAGGGCTAGGCAATGCACGGCACGGCAAGGAAAGGGTAACGCAAGGCAAGGCTCTGTCAGGCGAGGCAAAGCAAATGCACGACATCGCAAGGCTAGGCAGTGCACGGCTAGGCAAGGAAAAAGTAACGGAAGGAAAGGAAGGCAAGGCAAAGCATGGCAAGGCAAGTGTAACAACAGGCACGGCACGGCAAGGGGAAACAAGGCTAAGGCACGACAACGCAAGGCTAGGCAATGCACGGAAGGCAAGCAAAGAGTAACGGAAGGCAAGGAATGCAAAGGAAAGCAGGGGAAGGCAAGGGTAACGAAAGGAACGGCACGGTAAGTGGAAACAAGGCTAAGGCACGACAACACAGGGCTAGGCAATGCAGGGCAAGGCAAGGAAAGGGTAACGCAAGGCAAGGCACGGTTTGGGGAGGCAAGGCTAATGCACGACGACGCAAGGCTAGGCAATGCTCGGAAGGCAAGCAAAGAGTAACGTAAGGCAAGAAAGGCAAGGGAAAGCAAGGCAAGGCAAGTGTAACCAAAGGCACGGCCACGAGAAGGGGAAACAAGGCTAAGGCACGGCAACGCAAGGCTAGGCAATGCACGGCAAGGCAAGGAAAGGGTCACGCAAGGCAAGGCACGGTTTGGGGAGGCAAGGCTAATGCACGACAACGCAAGGCTAGGCAAAGCACGGAAGGCAAGCAAAGAGTAAGGGAAGGCAAGGAATGCAAGGCAAAGCAAGGCAACGCAAGCAAGGATATGGCAAGGAGAAAAAAGGCTAAGGCAAGACCACGCAAGGCTAGGCAATGCACGGAAGGCAAGCAAGGAGTAACGGAAGGCAAGGAAGGCAAGCGAAAGCAAGGCAAGGCAAGGGTAACGGAAGGAACGGCACGGTAAGGGGAAACAAAGCTAAGGCACGACAATGCAGGGCTAGGCAATGCACGGCAAGGCAAGGAAAGGGTAACGCAAGGCAAGGCACGGTGACGCAAGACAAGCCAAATGCACGACAACGCACAGCTAGGCAATGCACGGCAAGGCAAGGAAAGGGTACCGCAAGGCAAGGCACGGTCAGGCGAGGCAAGGCTAAGGCACGACAACGCAAGGCTAAGCAATGCACAGAAGGCAAGCAAAGAGTAACGGAACGCAAGGAAGGCAAGGGAAACCAAGGCAAAGGAAGGGTAACGGAAGGAATGGCTCGGCAAGGGGAAACAAGGCTAAGGCACGGCAACGCAGGGCTAGGCAATGCACGGCAAGGCAAGGAAAGGGTAACGCAAGGTAAGGCACTGTCAGGCGAGGCAAAACTAATCCACGACATCGCAAGGCTAGGCAGTGCACGGCTAGGCAAGGAAAGAGTAGTGGAAGGAAAGGAAAGCAAGGCAAAGCATGGCAAGGCAAGTGTAACAACAGGCACGGCACGGCAAGGGGAAACAAGGCTAAGGCACGACAACGCAAGGCTAGGCAATGCACGGAAGGCAAGCAAAGAGTAACGGAAGGCAAGGAATGCAAAGCAAAGCAGGGGAAGGCAAGGGTAACGAAAGGAACCGCACGATAAGGGGAAACTAGGCTAAGGCACGACAACACGCTGCTTGGCAATGCAGGGCAAGGCAAGGAAAGGGTAAAGCAAGGCAAGGCACGGTTTGGGGAAACAAGGCTAATGCACGACAACGCAAGGCTAGGCAATGCACGGAAGGCAAGCAAAGAGTAACGGAAGGCAAGGAAGGCAAGGGAAACCAAGGCAAGGCAAGGGTAACGGAAGGAACGGCACGGCAAGGGGAAGCAAGGCTAAGGCACGGCAACGCACGGCTAGGCAATGCACGGCAAGGCAAGGAAAGGGTAACGCAAGGCAAGGCACGGTGAGGGAAGGCAAGGCTGATGCACGACAACACACGGCTAGCAATTCACGGCAATGCAAGGAAAGGGTAACGCAAGGCAAGGCACGGTCAGGCGAGGCAAGTCTAAGGAACGACAACGCAAGGCTAGGCAATGCACGGAAGGCAAGCAAAGAGTAACGGAAGGCAAGGAATGCAAAGGAAAGCAGGGGAAGGCAAGGGTAACGAAAGGAACGGCACGGTAAGGGGAAACAAGGCTAAGGCACGACAACACAGGGCTAGGCAATGCAGGGCAAGGCAAGGAAAGGGTAACGCAAGCTAAGGCACGGTTTGGGGAGGCAAGGCTAATGCACGACAACGCAAGGCTAGGCAATGCACGGAAGTCAAGCAAAGAGTAACGGAAGGCAAGGAAGGCAAGGGAAAGCAAGGCAAGGCAAGGGTAACGGAAGGAACGGCACGGCAAGGGGAAACAAGGCTAAGGCACGGCAACGCACGGCTAGGCAATGCACGGCAAGGCAACGAAAGTGTAACGCAAGGCAAGGCACCGTGAGGCAAGGCATAGCTGATGCACGACAACGCACGGCTAGGCAATGCACGGCAAGGCAAGGAAAGGGTAATGCAAGGCAAGGCACGGTCAGGCGAGGCAAGGCTAAGGCACGACAACGCAAGGCTAGGCAATGCACGGAAGGCAAGCAAAGAGTAACGGAAGGCAAGGAGGGCAAGGGAAAGCAGGGGAAGGCAAGGGTAACGGAAGAAACGGCACGGTAAGGGCAAACAAGCCTAAGGCACGACAACGCAGGGCTAGGCAATGCACGGCAAGTCAAGGAAAGGGTAACGCAAGGCAAGGCACGGTCAGGCGAGGCAAGGGTAATGCACGACAACGCAAGGCTACGCAGTGCACGGCTAGGAAATGAAAGAGTAACGGAAGGAAAGGAAGGCAAGGCAAAGCAAGGCAAGGCAAGTGTAACAAAAGGCACGGCACGGCAAGGGGAAACAAGGCTAAGGCACGGCAACGCATGGCTAGGCAATGCACGGCCAGGCAAGGAAAGGGTAACGCAAGGCAAGGCACGGTAAGGCTAGGCAAGGCTAATGCACGACAACGCATGGCTAGGCAATGCACGGCAAGGCAAGGAAAGGGTAACGCAAGGCAAGGCACGGTTAGGCGAGGCATGGCTAAGGCACGACAACGCAAGGCTAGGCAATGCACGGAAGGCAAGCAAAGCGTAACGGAAGGCAAGGAATGCAAGGCAAAGCAAGGCAACGCAAACAAGGCTATGGCAAGTTGAAAAAAGGCTAAGGCACGACAACGCAAGCCTAGGCAATGCACGGAAGGCAAGCAAAGAGTAAAGGAAGGCAAGGAATGCAAAGGAAAGCAGGGGAAGGCAAGAGTAACGAAAGGAACGGCACGGTAAGGGGAAACAAGGCTGAGGCACGACAACACAGGGCTAGGCAATACAGGGCAAGGCAAGGAAAGGGTAACGCAAGGCAAGGCACGGTTTGGGGAGGCAAGGCTAATGCACGACAACGCAAGGCTAGGCAATGCACGGAAGGCAAGCAAAGAGTAACGGATGGAAAGGAAGGCAAGGCAAAGCAAGGCAAGGCAAGTGTAACAAAAGGCAAGGCACGGCAAGGGGAAACAAGGCTAAGGAACGGAAACGCACGGCTAGGCAATGCACGACCAGGCAAGGAAAGGGTAACGCCAGGCAAGGCACGGTCAGGCAAGGCAAGGCTAATGCACGACAAGGCAAGGCTAGGCAGTGCACGGCAAGGCAAGGAAAGGGTAACGCAAGGCAAGGCACTGTCAGGCGATGTAAGGCTAAGGCACGACAACGCAAGGCTAGGCAATGCAAGGAAGGAGAGCAAAGAGTAACGGAAGGCAAGGAAAGCAAGGGAAAGCAAGGCAAGGCAATGGTAACGGAAGGAACGGCACGGCAAGTGGAAACAAGGCTAAGGCAGGACAACGCACGGCTAGGCAATGCACTGCAAGGCAAGGAAAGGGTAACGCAAGGCAAGGCACGGTGAGGCAAGGCAAGGCTGATGCACGACAACGCACGGCTACGCAATGCACGGCAAGGCAAGGAAAGGGTACCGCAAGGCAAGGCACGGTCAGGGGAGGCAAGGCTGATGGACGACAACGCACGGCTAGGCAATGCACGGAAGGCAAGCAAAGAGTAAAGGAAGGCAAGGAATGCAAAGGAAAGCAGGGGAAGGCAAGAGTAACGAAAGGAACGGCACGGTAAGGGGAAACAAGGCTAAGGCACGACAACACAGGGCTAGGCAATGCAGGGCAAGGCAAGGAAAGGGTAACGCAAGGCAAGGCACGGTTTTGGGAGGCAAGGCTAATGCACGACAACGCAAGGCTAGGCAATGCACGGAAGGCAAGCAAAGAGTAACGGAAGGAAAGGAAGGCAAGGGAAAGCAAGGCAAGGCAAGGGTAACGGAAGGAACGGCACGGCAAGGGGAAACAAGGCTAAGGCACGACAACGCAGGGCTAGGCAATGCAGGGCAAGGCACGGAAATGGTAACGCAAGGCAAGGCACGGTTTGGGGAGGCAAGGCTAATGCACGACAACGCAAGGCTAGGCAGTGCACGGCTAGGCAAGGAAAGAGTAACGGAAGGAAAGGAAGGCAAGGCAAAGCAAGGCAACGCTAGTGTAACAAAAGGCAAGGCACGGCAAGGGGAAACAAGGCTAAGGAACGGAAACGCACGGCTAGGCAATGCACGACCAGGCAAGGAAAGGGTAACGCCAGGCAAGGCACGGTCAGGCATGGCAAGGCTAATGCACGACAAGGCAAGGCTAGGCAGTGCACGGCAAGGCAAGGAAAGGGTAACGCAAGGCAAGGCACTGTCAGGCGAGGCAAGGCTAAGGCACGACAACGCAAGGCTAGGCAATGCACGGAAGGAGAGCAAAGAGTAACCGAAGGCAAGGAAAGCAATGGAAAGCAAGGCAAGGCCAGGGTAACGGACGGAACGGCACGGCAAGGGGAAACAAGGCTAAGACACGACAACACAGGGCTAGGCAATGCAGGGCAAGGCAAGGAAAGGGTAACGCAAGGCAAGGCACGGTTTGGGGAGGCAAGGCTAATGCACGACAACGCACGGCTAGGCAATTCACGGCAAGGCAAGGAAAGGGTAACGCAAGGCAAGGCACGTTCAGGCGAGGCAAGGCTAAGGCACGACAACGCAAGGCTAGGCAATGCACGGAAGGCAAGCAAAGAGTAACGGAAGACAAGGAAGGCTAGGGAAAGCAGGGGAAGGCAATGGTAACGGAAGGAAAGGCACGGTAAGGGCAAACAAGACTAAGGCACGACATCACAGGGCTAGGCAATGCAGGGCAAGGCAAGGAAATGGTAACGCAAGGCAAGGAACGGTTTGGGGAGGCAAGGCTAATGCACGACAACGCAAGGCTAGGCAGTGCACGGCTAGGCAAGGAAAGAGTAAAGGAAGGAAAGGAAGGCAAGGCAAAGCAAGGCAACGCAAGTGTAACAAAAGGCAAGGCACGGCAAGGGGAAACAAGGCTAAGGAATGGCAACGCACGGCTAGGCAATGCACGGCCAGGCAAGGAAAGGGTAACGCAAGGCAAGGCACGGTAAGGCAAGACAAGGCTAATGCACGACAACGCACGGCTAGGCAATGCACGGCCAGGCAAGGAAAGGGTTACGCAAGGCAAGGCACGGTCAGGCGAGGCAAGGCTAAGGCACGACAACGCAAGGCTAGGCAATGCACGGAAGGCAAGCAAAGAGTAACGGAAGGCAAGGAAGGCAAGGGAAAGCAAGGCAAGGCAAGGGTAACGGATGGAACGGCACGGCAAGGGGAAACAAGGCTAAGGTACGACAACGCACGGCTAGGCAATGCACGGCAAGGCAAGGAAAGGGTAACGCAGGGCAAGGCACGGTAACGCAAGGCAAGGCTAATGCACGACAACGCACGGCTAGACAATGCACGGCAAGGCAAGGAAAAGGTAACGCACGGCAAGGCACGGTTAGGCGAGGCAAGGCTAAGAAACGACAACGCAAGGCTAGGCAATGCACGGAAGGCAAGCAAAGAGTAACGGAAGGCAAGGAATGCAAGGCAAAGCAAGGCAACGCAAGCAAGGCTATGGCAAGGTGAAAAAATGCTAAGGAACGACCACGCAAGGCTAGGCAATGCACGGAAGGCAAGCAAAGAGTAACGGAAGGCAAGGAAGGCAAGGCAAAGCAAGGCAACGCAAGCAAGGCCATGGCAAGGTGAAAAAAGGCTAAGACACGACAACGCAAGGCTAGGCAATGCACGGAAGGCAAGCAAAGAGTAACGGAAGGCAAGGAATGCAAGGCAAAGCAAGGCAACGCAAGCAAGGCTATGGCAAGGTGAAAAAAGGCTAAGGCACGACAGCGCAAGGTTAGGCAATGCACGGAAGGCAAGCAAAGAGTAACGGAAACCAAGGAAGGCAAGGGAAAGCAAGGCAAGGCAAGTGTAACCAAAGGCACGGCCACGGCAAGGGGAAACAAGGCTTAGGCACGGCAACGCAAGGCTAGGCAATGCACGGCAAGGCAAGGAAAGGGTAACGCAAGGCAAGGCACGGTTAGGCGAGGCATGGCTAAGGCTCGACAACGCAAGGCTAGGCAATGCACGGAAGGCAAGCAAAGAGTAACGGAAGGCAAGGAATGCAACGCAAAGCAAGGCAACGGAAACAAAGCTATGGCAAGGTGAAAAAAGGCTCAGGCACGACAACGCAAGGCTAGGCAATGCACGGAAGGCAAGCAAAGATTAACGGAATGGAAGGAAGGCAAGGCAAAGCAAGGCAAAGCAAGCAAGGCTATGGCAAGGTGAAACAAGGCTAAGGCACCACAACGCACGGCTATGCAATGCACGGCCAGCCAAGGAAAAGGTAACGAAAGGCAAGGCACTGTGAGGCAAGGCAAGGCTAATGCACGACAGCGCAAGGCTAGGCAATGCACGGAAGGCAAGCAAAGAGTAACGGAAACCAAGGAAGGCAAGGGAAAGCAAGGCAAGGCAAGGGTAACGGAAGGAACGGCACGGCAAGGGGAAACACGGCTAAGGCACGACAACGCACGGCTAGGCAATGCACGGCAAGGCAAGGCAAGGGTAACACCAGGCAAGGCACGGTCAGGCAAGGCAAGGCTAATGCACGACAAGGCAAGGCTAGGCAGTGCACGGCAAGGCAAGGAAAGGGTAACGCAAGGCAAGGCACTGTCAGGCGAGGCAAGGCTAAGGCACGACAGCGCAAGGCTAGGCAATGCACGGAAGGAAAGCAAAGAGTAACGGAAGGCAAGGAAAGCAAGTTAAAGCAAGGCAAGGCAACGCAATGGTAACTGAAGGAACGGCACGGCAAGGGGAAACAAGGCTAAGGCACGACAACGCACGGATAGGCAATGCACGGCAAGGCAAGGCAAGGGTAACACCAGGCAAGGCACGGTCAGGCAAGGCAAGGCTAATGCACGACAAGGCAAGGCTAGGCAGTGCACGGCAAGGCAAGGAAAGGGTAACGCAAGGCAAGGCACTGTCAGGCGGGGCAAGGCTAAGGCACGACAACGCAAGGCTTGGCAATGCACGGAAGGAAAGCAAAGAGTAACGGAAGGCAAGGAAAGCAAGGGAAAGCAAGGCAAGGCAAGGGTAACGGAAGGAACGGCACGGCAAGGGGAAACAAGGCTAAGGCACGACAACACAGGGCTAGGCAATGCACGGAAGGCAAGCAAAGAGTAACGGAAGGCAAGGAATGCAAGGCAAAGCAAGGCAACGCAAGCAAGGCTATGGCAAGGTGAAAAAAGGCTAAGGCACGACCACGCAAGGCTAGGCAATGCACGGAAGGCAAGCAAAGAGTAACGGAAGGCAAGGAAGGCAAGGCAAAGCAAGGCAACGCAAGCAAGGCTATGGCAAGGTGAAAAAAGGCTAAGACACGACAACGCAAGGCTAGGCAATGCACGCAAGGCAAGCAAAAAGTAACGGAACGCAAGGAAGGCAAGGGAAACCAAGGCAAGGGAAGGGTAACGGAAGGAATGGCTCGGCAAGGGGAAACAAGGCTAAGGCACGGCAACGCAGGGCTAGGCAATGCACGGCAAGGCAAGGAAAGGGTAACGCAAGGCAAGGCACTGTCAGGCGAGGCAAAACTAATGCACGACATCGCAAGGCTAGGCAGTGCACGGCAAGGCAAGGAAAGAGTAATGGAAGGAAAGGAAGGCAAGGCAAAGCATGGCAAGGCAAGTGTAACAATAGGCACGGCACGGCAAGGGGAAACAAGGCTAAGGCACGACAACGCAAGGCTAGGCAATGCACGGAAGGCAAACAAAGAGTAACGGAAGGCAAGGAATGCAAAGGAAAGCAGGGGAAGGCAAGGTTAACGAAAGGAACGGCACGATAAGGGGAAACAAGGCTAAGGCACGACAACACGCTGCTAGGCAATGCAGGGCAAGGCAAGGAAAGGGTAACGCAAGGCAAGGCACGGTTTGGGGATTCAAGGCTAATGCACGACAACGCAAGGCTAGGCAATGCACGGAAGGCAAGCAAAGAGTAACGGAAGGCAAGGAAGGCAAGGCAAAGCAAGGCAACGCAAGCAAGGCTATGGCAAGGTGAAAAAAGGCTAAGACACGACAACGCAAGGCTAGGCAATGCACGGAAGGCAAGCAAAGAGTAACGGAAGGCCAGGAAGGCAAGGGAAAGCAAGGCAAGGCAAGGGTAACGGAAGGAACGGCACGGTAAGGGGAAACAAAGCTAAGGCATGACAATGCAGGGTTTAGGCAATGCACGGCAAGGCAAGGAAAGGGTAACGGAAGGCAAGGCACGGTGAGGGAAGACAAGGCAAATGCACGACAACGCACGGCTAGGCAATGCACGGCAAGGCAAGGAAAGGGTACCGCAAGGCAAGGCACGGTTAGGCGAGGCAAGGCGAAGGAACGACAACGCAAGGCTAGGCAATGTACGGAAGGCAAGCAAAGAGTAACGGAAGGCAAGGAAGGCAAGGGAAAGCAAGGCAAGGCAATGGTAACGGAAGGAACGGCACGGCAAGGGGAAACAAGGCTAAGGCACGACAACGCACGGCTAGGCAATGCACTGCAAGGCAAGGAAAGGGTAACGCAAGGGAAGGCACGGTGAGGCAAGGCAAGGCTGATGCACGACAACGCATGGCTAGGCAATTCACGGCAAGGCAAGGAAAGGGTAACGCAAGGCAAGGCACGGTCAGGCGAGGCAAGGCTAAGGCACGACAACGCAAGGCTAGGCAATGCACGGAAGGCAAGCAAAGAGTAACGGAAGTCAAGGAAGGCAAGGGAAACCAAGGCAAGGCAAGGGTAACGGAAGGAACGGCTCGGCAAGGGGAAACAAGTCTAAGGCACGGCAACGCAGGGCTAGGCAATGCACGGCAAGGCAAGGAAAGGGTAACGCAAGGCAAGGCTCTGTCAGGCGAGGCAAAGCAAATGCACGACATCGCAAGGCTAGGCAGTGCACGGCTAGGCAAGGAAAAAGTAACGGAAGGAAAGGAAGGCAAGGCAAAGCATGGCAAGGCAATTGTAACAACAGGCACGGCACGGCAAGGGGAAACAAGGCTAAGGCACGACAACGCAAGGCTAGGCAATGCACGGAATGCAAGCAAAGAGTAACGGAAGGCAAGGAATGCAAAGGAAAGCAGGGGAAGGCAAGGGTAACGAAAGGAACGGCACGGTAAGTGGAAACAAGGCTAAGGCACGACAACACAGGGCTAGGCAATGCAGGGCAAGGCAAGGAAAGGGTAACGCAAGGCAAGGCACGGTTTGGGGAGGCAAGGCTAATGCACGACGACGCAAGGCTAGGCAATGCTCGGAAGGCAAGCAAGGAGTAACGTAAGGCAAGAAAGGCAATGAAAGCAAGGCAAGGCAAGTGTAACCAAAGGCACGGCCACGAGAAGGGGAAACAACGCTAAGGCACGGCAACGCAAGGCTAGGCAATGCACGGCAAGGCAAGGAAAGGGTCACGCAAGGCAAGGCACGGTTTGGGGAGGCAAGGCTAATGCACGACAACGCAAGGCTAGGCAAAGCACGGAAGGCAAGCAAAGAGTAAGGGAAGGCAAGGAATGCAAGGCAAAGCAAGGCAACGCAAGCAAGGATATGGCAAGGAGAAAAAAGGCTAAGGCAAGACCACGCAAGGCTAGGCAATGCACGGAAGGCAAGCAAGGAGTAACGGAAGGCAAGGAAGGCAAGCGAAAGCAAGGCAAGGCAAGGGTAACGGAAGGAACGGCACGGTAAGGGGAAACAAAGCTAAGGCACGACAATGCAGGGCTAGGCAATGCACGGCAAGGCAAGGAAAGGGTAACGCAAGGCAAGGCACGGTGACGCAAGACAAGGCAAATGCACGACAACGCACAGCTAGGCAATGCACGGCAAGGCAAGGAAAGGGTACCGCAAGGCAAGGCACGGTCAGGCGAGGCAAGGCTAAGGCACGACAACGCAAGGCTAAGCAATGCACAGAAGGCAAGCAAAGAGTAACGGAACGCAAGGAAGGCAAGGGAAACCAAGGCAAGGGAAGGGTAACGGAAGGAATGGCTCGGCAAGGGGAAACAAGGCTAAGGCACGGCAACGCAGGGCTAGGCAATGCACGGCAAGGCAAGGAAAGGGTAACGCAAGGTAAGGCACTGTCAGGCGAGGCAAAACTAATCCACGACATCGCAAGGCTAGGCAGTGCACGGCTAGGCAAGGAAAGAGTAGTGGAAGGAAAGGAAAGCAAGGCAAAGCATGGCAAGGCAAGTGTAACAACAGGCAAGGCACGGCAAGGGGAAACAAGGCTAAGGAACGGCAACGCACGGCTACGCAATGCACGGAAGGCAAGCAAAGAGTAACGGAAGGCAAGGAATGCAAAGGAAAGCAGGGGAAGGCAAGGGTAACGAAAGGAACCGCACGATAAGGGGAAACTAGGCTAAGGCACGACAACACGCTGCTAGGCAATGCAGGGCAAGGCAAGGAAAGGGTAAAGCAAGGCAAGGCACGGTTTGGGGAAACAAGGCTAAGGCACGACAACGCAGGGCTAGGCAATGCACGGCAAGGCAAGCAAAGAGTAACGGAAGGCAAGGAAGGCAAGGGAAACCAAGGCAAGGCAAGTGTAACGGAAGGAACGGCACGGCAAGGGGAAGCAAGGCTAAGGCACGACAACGCACGGCTAGGCAATGCACGGCAAGGCAAGGAAAGGGTAACGCAAGGCAAGGCACGGTGAGGCAAGGCAAGGCTAATGCACGACAACGCAGGGCTAGGCAATGCACGGCAAGTCAAGGAAAGGGTAACGCAAGGCAAGGCACGGTCAGGCGAGGCAAGGGTAATTCACGACAACGCAAGGCTACGCAGTGCACGGCTAGGAAATGAAAGAGTAACGGAAGGAAAGGAAGGCAAGGCAAAGCAAGGCAAGGCAAGTGTAACAAAAGGCACGGCACCGCAAGGGGAAACAAGGCTAAGGCACGGCAACGCAAGGCTAAGCAATGCACGGCCAGGCAAGGAAAGGGTAACGCAAGGCACGGCACGGTAAGGCAAGGCGAGGCAAATGCACGACAACGCACGGCTAGGCAATGCACGGCAAGGCAAGGAAAGGGTAACGCAAGGCAAGGCACGGTTAGGCGAGGCATGGCTAAGGCACGACAACGCAAGGCTAGGCAATGCACGGAAGGCAAGCAAAGCGTAACGGAAGGCAAGGAATGCAAGGCAAAGCAAGGCAACGCAAACAAGGCTATGGCAAGTTGAAAAAAGGCTAAGGCACGACAACGCAAGCCTAGGCAATGCACGGAAGGCAAGCAAAGAGTAACGGAATGGAAGGAAGGCAAGGCAAAGTAAGGCAAAGCAAGCAAGGCTATGGCAAGGTGAAACAGGGCTAAGGCACCACAACGCACGGCTAGGCAATGCACGGTCAGCCAAGGAAAAGGTAACGCAAGGCAAGGCACTGTGAGGCAAGGCAAGGCTAATGCACGACAGCGCAAGGCTAGGCAATGCACGGAAGGCAAGCAAAGAGTAACGGAAACCAAGGAAGGCAAGGGAAATCAAGGCAAGGCAAGGGTAACGGAAGGAACGGCACGGCAAGGGGAAACAAGGCTAAGGCACGACAACGCACGGCTAGGCAATTCACGGCAAGGCAAGGAAAGGGTAACGCCAGGCAAGGCACGGTCAGGCAAGGCAAGGCTAATGCACGACAAGGCAAGGCTAGGCAGTGCACGGCAAGGCAAGGAAAGGGTAACGCAAGGCAAGGCACTGTCAGGCGAGGCAAGGCTAAGGCACGACAACGCAAGGCTAGGCAATGCACGGAAGGAAAGCAAAGAGTAACGGAAGGCAAGGAAAGCAAGGGAAAGCAAGGCAAGGCAAGGGTAACGGAAGGAACGGCACGGCAAGGGGAAACAAGGCTAAGGCACGACAACACAGGGCGAGGCAATGCAGGGTAAGGCAAGGAAAGGGTAAGGCAAGGCAAGGCACGGTTTGGGGAGGCAAGGCTAATGCTCGACAACACAAGGCTAGGCAATGAACGGAAGGGGAGCAAAGAGTAACGGAAGGGAAGGAATGCAAGGCAAAGCAAGGCAACGCAAGCAAGGCTATGGCAAGGCGAAAAAAATCTAAGGCACTACCACGCAAGGCTAGGCAATGCACGGAAGGCAAGCAAAGAGTAACGGAATGCAAGGAAGGCAAGGGAAAGCAAGGCAAGGCAAGGGTAACGGAAGCAACGGCACGGTAAGGGGAAACAAAGCTAAGGCACGACAATGCAGGGCTAGGCAATGCACGGCAAGGCAAGGAAAGGGTAACGCAAGGCAAGGCACGGTTTGGGGAGGCAAGGCTAATGCACGACAACGCAAAGCTAGGCAATAAACGGAAGGGGAGCAAAGAGTAACGGAAGGCAAGGAATGCAAGGCAAAGCAAGGCAACGCAAGCAAGGCTATGGCAAGGTGAAAAAAATCTAAGGCACGACCACGCAAGGCTAGGCAATGCACGGAAGGCAAGCAAAGAGTAACCGAAGGCAAGGAAGGCAAGGCAAAGCAAGGCAACGCAAGCAAGGCTATGGCAAGGTGAAAAAAGGCTAAGACACGACAACGCAAGGCTAGGCAATGCACGGAAGGCAAGCAAAGAGTAACGGAAGGCCAGGAAGGCAAGGGAAAGCAAGGCAAGGCAAGGGTAACGGAAGGAACGGCACGGTAAGGGGAAACAAAGCTAAGGCATGACAATGCAGGGTTTAGGCAATGCACGGCAAGGCAAGGAAAGGGTAACGGAAGGCAAGGCACGGTGAGGGAAGACAAGGCAAATGCACGACAACGCACGGCTAGGCAATGCACGGCAAGGCAAGGAAAGGGTACCGCAAGGCAAGGCACGGTTAGGCGAGGCAAGGCGAAGGAACGACAACGCAAGGCTAGGCAATGTACGGAAGGCAAGCAAAGAGTAACGGAAGGCAAGGAAGGCAAGGGAAAGCAAGGCAAGGCAATGGTAACGGAAGGAACGGCACGGCAAGGGGAAACAAGGCTAAGGCACGACAACGCACGGCTAGGCAATGCACTGCAAGACAAGGAAAGGGTAACGCAAGGCAAGGCACGGTGAGGCAAGGCAAGGCTGATGCACGACAACGCATGGCTAGGCAATTCACGGCAAGGCAAGGAAAGGGTAACGCAAGGCAAGGCACGGTCAGGCGAGGCAAGGCTAAGGCACGACAACGCAAGGTTAGGCAATGCACGGAAGGTAAGCAAAGAGTAACGGAACGCAAGGAAGGCAAGGGAAACCAAGGCAAGGCAAGGGTAACGGAAGGAACGGCTCGGCAAGGGGAAACAAGGCTAAGGCACGACAACGCAAGGCTAGGCAATGCACGGCAAGGCAAGGAAAGGGTAACGCAAGGCAAGGCTCTGTCAGGCGAGGCAAAGCAAATGCACGACATCGCAAGGCTAGGCAGTGCACGGCTAGGCAAGGAAAAAGTAACGGAAGGAAAGGAAGGCAAGGCAAAGCATGGCAAGGCAAGTGTAACAACAGGCACGGCACGGCAAGGGGAAACAAGGCTAAGGCACGACAACGCAAGGCTAGGCAATGCACGGAAGGCAAGCAAAGAGTAACGGAAGGCAAGGAATGCAAAGGAAAGCAGGGGAAGGCAAGGGTAACGAAAGGAACGGCACGGTAAGTGGAAACAAGGCTAAGGCACGACAACACAGGGCTAGGCAATGCAGGGCAAGGCAAGGAAAGGGTAACGCAAGGCAAGGCACGGTTTGGGGAGGCAAGGCTAATGCACGACGACGCAAGGCTAGGCAATGCTCGGAAGGCAAGCAAAGAGTAACGTAAGGCAAGAAAGGCAAGGGAAAGCAAGGCAAGGCAAGTGTAACCAAAGGCACGGCCACGAGAAGGGGAAACAAGGCTAAGGCACGGCAACGCAAGGCTAGGCAATGCACGGCAAGGCAAGGAAAGGGTCACGCAAGGCAAGGCACGGTTTGGGGAGGCAAGGCTAATGCACGACAACGCAAGGCTAGGCAAAGCACGGAAGGCAAGCAAAGAGTAAGGGAAGGCAAGGAATGCAAGGCAAAGCAAGGCAACGCAAGCAAGGATATGGCAAGGAGAAAAAAGGCTAAGGCAAGACCACGCAAGGCTAGGCAATGCACGGAAGGCAAGCAAGGAGTAACGGAAGGCAAGGAAGGCAAGCGAAAGCAAGGCAAGGCAAGGGTAACGGAAGGAACGGCACGGTAAGGGGAAACAAATCTAAGGCACGACAATGCAGGGCTAGGCAATGCACGGCAAGGCAAGGAAAGGGTAACGCAAGGCAAGGCACGGTGACGCAAGACAAGGCAAATGCACGACAACGCACAGCTAGGCAATGCACGGCAAGGCAAGGAAAGGGTACCGCAAGGCAAGGCACGGTCAGGCGAGGCAAGGCTAAGGCACGACAACGCAAGGCTAAGCAATGCACAGAAGGCAAGCAAAGAGTAACGGAACGCAAGGAAGGCAAGGGAAACCAAGGCAAAGGAAGGGTAACGGAAGGAATGGCTCGGCAAGGGGAAACAAGGCTAAGGCACGGCAACGCAGGGCTAGGCAATGCACGGCAAGGCAAGGAAAGGGTAACGCAAGGTAAGGCACTGTCAGGCGAGGCAAAACTAATCCACGACATCGCAAGGCTAGGCAGTGCACGGCTAGGCAAGGAAAGAGTAGTGGAAGGAAAGGAAAGCAAGGCAAAGCATGGCAAGGCAAGTGTAACAACAGGCACGGCACGGCAAGGGGAAACAAGGCTAAGGCACGACAACGCAAGGCTAGGCAATGCACGGAAGGCAAGCAAAGAGTAACGGAAGGCAAGGAATGCAAAGCAAAGCAGGGGAAGGCAAGGGTAACGAAAGGAACCGCACGATAAGGGGAAACTAGGCTAAGGCACGACAACACGCTGCTTGGCAATGCAGGGCAAGGCAAGGAAAGGGTAAAGCAAGGCAAGGCACGGTTTGGGGAAACAAGGCTAATGCACGACAACGCAAGGCTAGGCAATGCACGGAAGGCAAGCAAAGAGTAACGGAAGGCAAGGAAGGCAAGGGAAACCAAGGCAAGGCAAGGGTAACGGAAGGAACGGCACGGCAAGGGGAAGCAAGGCTAAGGCACGGCAACGCACGGCTAGGCAATGCACGGCAAGGCAAGGAAAGGGTAACGCAAGGCAAGGCACGGTGAGGGAAGGCAAGGCTGATGCACGACAACACACGGCTAGCAATTCACGGCAATGCAAGGAAAGGGTAACGCAAGGCAAGGCACGGTCAGGCGAGGCAAGTCTAAGGAACGACAACGCAAGGCTAGGCAATGCACGGAAGGCAAGCAAAGAGTAACGGAAGGCAAGGAATGCAAAGGAAAGCAGGGGAAGGCAAGGGTAACGAAAGGAACGGCACGGTAAGGGGAAACAAGGCTAAGGCACGACAACACAGGGCTAGGCAATGCAGGGCAAGGCAAGGAAAGGGTAACGCAAGCTAAGGCACGGTTTGGGGAGGCAAGGCTAATGCACGACAACGCAAGGCTAGGCAATGCACGGAAGTCAAGCAAAGAGTAAC
Source organism: Macrotis lagotis (assembly GCF_037893015.1). Classification (NCBI taxonomy): domain Eukaryota; kingdom Metazoa; phylum Chordata; class Mammalia; order Peramelemorphia; family Peramelidae; genus Macrotis; species Macrotis lagotis. The sequence goes on from NW_027421965.1 coordinate 229,456, forward strand.
GGAAGGCAAGGAAGGCAAGGGAAAGCAAGGCAAGGCAAGGGTAACGGAAGGAACGGCACGGCAAGGGGAAACAAGGCTGAGGCACGGCAACGCACGGCTAGGCAATGCACGGCAAGGCAACGAAAGTGTAACGCAAGGCAAGGCACCGTGAGGCAAGGCATAGCTGATGCACGACAACGCACGGCTAGGCAATGCACGGCAAGGCAAGGAAAGGGTAATGCAAGGCAAGGCACGGTCAGGCGAGGCAAGGCTAAGGCACGACAACGCAAGGCTAGGCAATGCACGGAAGGCAAGCAAAGAGTAACGGAAGGCAAGGAGGGCAAGGGAAAGCAGGGGAAGGCAAGGGTAACGGAAGAAACGGCACGGTAAGGGCAAACAAGCCTAAGGCACGACAACGCAGGGCTAGGCAATGCACGGCAAGTCAAGGAAAGGGTAACGCAAGGCAAGGCACGGTCAGGCGAGGCAAGGGTAATGCACGACAACGCAAGGCTACGCAGTGCACGGCTAGGAAATGAAAGAGTAACGGAAGGAAAGGAAGGCAAGGCAAAGCAAGGCAAGGCAAGTGTAACAAAAGGCACGGCACGGCAAGGGGAAACAAGGCTAAGGCACGGCAACGCATGGCTAGGCAATGCACGGCCAGGCAAGGAAAGGGTAACGCAAGGCACGGCACGGTAAGGCAAGGCGAGGCAAATGCACGACAACGCATGGCTAGGCAATGCACGGCAAGGCAAGGAAAGGGTAACGCAAGGCAAGGCACGGTTAGGCGAGGCATGGCTAAGGCACGACAACGCAAGGCTAGGCAATGCACGGAAGGCAAGCAAAGCGTAACGGAAGGCAAGGAATGCAAGGCAAAGCAAGGCAACGCAAACAAGGCTATGGCAAGTTGAAAAAAGGCTAAGGCACGACAACGCAAGCCTAGGCAATGCACGGAAGGCAAGCAAAGAGTAAAGGAAGGCAAGGAATGCAAAGGAAAGCAGGGGAAGGCAAGAGTAACGAAAGGAACGGCACGGTAAGGGGAAACAAGGCTGAGGCACGACAACACAGGGCTAGGCAATACAGGGCAAGGCAAGGAAAGGGTAACGCAAGGCAAGGCACGGTTTGGGGAGGCAAGGCTAATGCACGACAACGCAAGGCTAGGCAATGCACGGAAGGCAAGCAAAGAGTAACGGATGGAAAGGAAGGCAAGGCAAAGCAAGGCAAGGCAAGTGTAACAAAAGGCAAGGCACGGCAAGGGGAAACAAGGCTAAGGAACGGAAACGCACGGCTAGGCAATGCACGACCAGGCAAGGAAAGGGTAACGCCAGGCAAGGCACGGTCAGGCAAGGCAAGGCTAATGCACGACAAGGCAAGGCTAGGCAGTGCACGGCAAGGCAAGGAAAGGGTAACGCAAGGCAAGGCACTGTCAGGCGATGTAAGGCTAAGGCACGACAACGCAAGGCTAGGCAATGCAAGGAAGGAGAGCAAAGAGTAACGGAAGGCAAGGAAAGCAAGGGAAAGCAAGGCAAGGCAATGGTAACGGAAGGAACGGCACGGCAAGTGGAAACAAGGCTAAGGCAGGACAACGCACGGCTAGGCAATGCACTGCAAGGCAAGGAAAGGGTAACGCAAGGCAAGGCACGGTGAGGCAAGGCAAGGCTGATGCACGACAACGCACGGCTAGGCAATGCACGGCAAGGCAAGGAAAGGGTAACGCAAGGCAAGGCACGGTCAGGGGAAACAAGGCTAAGGAACGGCAACGCACGGCTAGGCAATGCACGGAAGGCAAGCAAAGAGTAAAGGAAGGCAAGGAATGCAAAGGAAAGCAGGGGAAGGCAAGAGTAACGAAAGGAACGGCACGGTAAGGGGAAACAAGGCTGAGGCACGACAACACAGGGCTAGGCAATGCAGGGCAAGGCAAGGAAAGGGTAACGCAAGGCAAGGCACGGTTTTGGGAGGCAAGGCTAATGCACGACAACGCAAGGCTAGGCAATGCACGGAAGGCAAGCAAAGAGTAACGGATGGAAAGGAAGGCAAGGCAAAGCAAGGCAAGGCAAGTGTAACAAAAGGCAAGGCACGGCAAGGGGAAACAAGGCTAAGGAACGACAACGCAGGGCTAGGCAATGCACGGCAAGGCAAGGAAAGGGTAACGCAAGGCAAGGCACGGTCAGGCAGGCAAGGCTAATGCACGACAAGGCAAGGCTAGGCAGTGCACGGCAAGGCAAGGAAAGGGTAACGCAAGGCAAGGCACTGTCAGGCGATGTAAGGCTAAGGCACGACAACGCAAGGCTAGGCAATGCAAGGAAGGCAAGCAAAGAGTAACGGAAGGCAAGGAAGGCTAGGGAAAGCAAGGCAAGGCAATGGTAACGGAAGGAACGGCACGGCAAGTGGAAACAAGGCTAAGGCAGGACAACGCACGGCTAGGCAATGCACTGCAAGGCAAGGAAAGGGTAACGCAAGGCAAGGCACGGTGAGGCAAGGCAAGGCTGATGCACGACAACGCATGGCTAGGCAATGCACGGAAGGCAAGCAAAGAGTAACGGAAGGCAAGGAATGCAAAGGAAATCAGGGGAAGGCAAGGGTACCGAAAGGAACGGCACGGTAAGGGGAAACAAGGCTAAGGCACGACAACGCAAGGCTAGGCAATGCAGGGCAAGGCAAGGAAAGGGTAACGCAAGGCAATGCACGGTTTGGGGAGGTAAGGGTAATGCACGACAACGCAAGGCTAGGCAATGCACGGAAGGCAAGCAAAGAGTAACGGAAGGAAAGGAAGGCAAGGGAAAGCAAGGCAAGGCAAGGGTAACGGAAGGAACGGCACAGCAAGGGGAAACAAGGCTAAGGCACGGCAACGCACGGCTAGGCAATGCAGGGCAAGGCACGGAAATGGTAACGCAAGGTAAGGCCCTGTTTGGGGAGGCAAGGCTAATGCACGACACCGCAAGGCTAGGCAGTGCACGGCTAGGCAAGGAAAGAGTAACGGAAGGAAAGGAAGGCAAGGCAAAGCAAGGCAAGGCTAGTGTAACAAAAGGCAAGGCACGGCAAGGGGAAACAAGGCTAAGGAACGGAAACGCACGGCTAGGCAATGCACGACCAGGCAAGGAAAGGGTAACGCCAGGCAAGGCACGGTCAGGCAAGGCAAGGCTAATGCACGACAAGGCAAGGCTAGGCAGTGCACGGCAAGGCAAGGAAAGGGTAACGCAAGGCAAGGCACTGTCAGGCGAGGCAAGGCTAAGGCACGACAACGCAAGGCTAGGCAATGCACGGAAGGAGAGCAAAGAGTAACCGAAGGCAAGGAAAGCAATGGAAAGCAAGGCAAGGCAAGGGTAACGGACGGAACGGCACGGCAAGGGGAAACAAGGCTAAGACACGACAACACAGGGCTAGGCAATGCAGGGCAAGGCAAGGAAAGGGTAACGCAAGGCAAGGCACGGTTTGGGGAGGCAAGGCTAATGCACGACAACGCAAGGCTAGGCAATTCACGGCAAGGCAAGGAAAGGGTAACGCAAGGCAAGGCACGTTCAGGCGAGGCAAGGCTAAGGCAGGACAACGCAAGGCTAGGCAATGCACGGAAGGCAAGCAAAGAGTAACGGAAGGCAAGGAAGGCTAGGGAAAGCAGGGGAAGGCAATGGTAACGGAAGGAAAGGCACGGTAAGGGCAAACAAGACTAAGGCACGACATCACAGGGCTAGGCAATGCAGGGCAAGGCAAGGAAATGGTAACGCAAGGCAAGGAACGGTTTGGGGAGGCAAGGCTAATGCACGACAACGCAAGGCTAGGCAGTGCACGGCTAGGCAAGGAAAGAGTAACGGAAGGAAAGGAAGGCAAGGCAAAGCAAGGCAAGGCAAGTGTAACAAAAGGCAAGGCACGGCAAGGGGAAACAAGGCTAAGGAACGGCAACGCACGGCTAGGCAATGCACGGCCAGGCAAGGAAAGGGTAACGCAAGGCAAGGCACGGTAAGGCAAGACAAGGCTAATGCACGACAACGCACGGCTAGGCAATGCACGGCCAGGCAAGGAAAGGGTTACGCAAGGCAAGGCACGGTCAGGCGAGGCAAGGCTAAGGCACGACAACGCAAGGCTAGGCAATGCACGGAAGGCAAGCAAAGAGTAACGGAAGGCAAGGAAGGCAAGGGAAAGCAAGGCAAGGCAAGGGTAACGGATGGAACGGCACGGCAAGGGGAAACAAGGCTAAGGTACGACAACGCACGGCTAGGCAATGCACGGCAAGGCAAGGAAAGGGTAACGCAAGGCAAGGCACGGTAACGCAAGGCAAGGCTAAGGCACGACAACGCACGGCTAGGCAAGGCACGGCAAGGCAAGGAAAGGGTAACGCAAGGCAAGGCACGGTCAGGCGAGGCAAGGCTAAGACACGACAACGCAAGGCTAGGCAATGCACGGAAGGCAAGCAAAGAGTAACGGAAGGCAAGGAATGCAAGGCAAAGCAAGGCAACGCAAGCAAGGCTATGGCAAGGTGAAAAAATGCTAAGGCACGACCACGCAAGGCTAGGCAATGCACGGAAGGCAAGCAAAGAGTAACGGAAGGCAAGGAAGGCAAGGCAAAGCAAGGCAACGCAAGCAAGGCCATGGCAAGGTGAAAAAAGGCTAAGGCACGACAACGCAAGGCTAGGCAATGCACGGCAAGGCAAGCAAAGAGTAACGGAAGGCAAGGAATGCAAGGCAAAGCAAGGCAACGCAAGCAAGGCTATGGCAAGGTGAAAAAAGGCTAAGGCACGACAGCGCAAGGTTAGGCAATGCACGGAAGGCAAGCAAAGGGTAACGGAAACCAAGGAAGGCAAGGGAAAGCAAGGCAAGGCAAGTGTAACCAAAGGCATGGCCACGGCAAGGGGAAACAAGGCTAAGGCACGGCAACGCAAGGCTAGGCAATGCACGGCAAGGCAAGGAAAGGGTAACGCAAGGCAAGGCACGGTTAGGCGAGGCATGGCTAAGGCTCGACAACGCAAGGCTAGGCAATGCACGGAAGGCAAGTAAAGAGTAACGGAAGGCAAGGAATGCAACGCAAAGCAAGGCAACGCAAACAAAGCTATGGCAAGGTGAAAAAAGGCTCAGGCACGACAACGCAAGGCTAGGCAATGCACGGAAGGCAAGCAAAGAGTAACGGAATGGAAGGAAGGCAAGGCAAAGCAAGGCAAAGCAAGCAAGGCTATGGCAAGGTGAAACAAGGCTAAGGCACCACAACGCACGGCTAGGCAATGCACGGCCAGCCAAGGAAAAGGTAACGCAAGGCAAGGCACTGTGAGGCAAGGCAAGGCTAATGCACGACAGCGCAAGGCTAGGCAATGCACGGAAGGCAAGCAAAGAGTAACGGAAACCAAGGAAGGCAAGGGAAAGCAAGGCAAGGCAAGGGTAACGGAAGGAACGGCACGGCAAGGGGAAACACGGCTAAGGCACGACTACGCACGGCTAGGCAATGCACGGCAAGGCAAGGCAAGGGTAACATCAGGCAAGGCACGGTCAGGCAATGCAAGGCTAATGCACGACAAGGCAAGGCTAGGCAGTGCACGGCAAGGCAAGGAAAGGGTAACGCAAGGCAAGGCACTGTCAGGCGAGGCAAGGCTAAGGCACGACAGCGCAAGGCTAGGCAATGCACGGAAGGAAAGCAAAGAGTAACGGAAGGCAAGGAAAGCAAGTTAAAGCAAGGCAAGGCAAGGCAATGGTAACTGAAGGAACGGCACGGCAAGGGGAAACAAGGCTAAGGCACGACAACGCACGGATAGGCAATGCACGGCAAGGCAAGGGAAGGGTAACACCAGGCAAGGCACGGTCAGGCAAGGCAAGGCTAATGCACGACAAGGCAAGGCTAGGCAGTGCACGGCAAGGCAAGGAAAGGGTAACGCAAGGCAAGGCACTGTCAGGCGAGGCAAGGCTAAGGCACGACAACGCAAGGCTTGGCAATGCACGGAAGGAAAGCAAAGAGTAACGGAAGGCAAGGAAAGCAAGGGAAAGCAAGGCAAGGCAAGGGTAACGGAAGGAACGGCACGGCAAGGGGAAACAAGGCTAAGGCACGACAACACAGGGCTAGGCAATGCACGGAAGGCAAGCAAAGAGTAACGGAAGGCAAGGAATGCAAGGCAAAGCAAGGCAACGCAAGCAAGGCTATGGCAAGGTGAAAAAAGGCTAAGGCACGACCACGCAAGGCTAGGCAATGCACGGAAGGCAAGCAAAGAGTAACGGAAGGCAAGGAAGGCAAGGCAAAGCAAGGCAACGCAAGCAAGGCTATGGCAAGGTGAAAAAAGGCTAAGACACGACAACGCAAGGCTAGGCAATGCACGGAAGGCAAGCAAAGAGTAACGGAAGGCAAGGAAGGCAAGGCAAGGAAAGGGTAACGCAAGGCAAGGCACTGTCAGGCGAGGCAAGGCTAAGGCACGACAACGCAAGGCTTGGCAATGCACGGAAGGAAAGCAAAGAGTAACGGAAGGCAAGGAAAGCAAGGGAAAGCAAGGCAAGGCAAGGGTAACGGAAGGAACGGCACGGCAAGGGGAAACAAGGCTAAGGCACGGCAACGCACGGCTAGGCAATGCACGGCAAGGCAAGGAAAGGGTAACGCAAGGCAAGGCACGGTTTGGGGAGACAAGGCTAATGCACGACAACGCAAGGCTAGGCAATGCACGGCAAGGCAAGGAAAGAGTAATGGAAGGAAAGGAAGGCAAGGCAAAGCAAGGCAAGGCAAGTGTAACAAAAGGCACGGCACGGCAAGGGGAAACAAGGCTAAGGCACGACAACGCAAGGCTAGGCAATGCACGGAAGGCAAGCAAAGAGTAACGGAAGGCAAGGAATGCAAAGGAAAGCAGGGGAAGGCAAGGTTAACGAAAGGAACGGCACGATAAGGGGAAACAAGGCTAAGGCACGACAACACGCTGCTAGGCAATGCAGGGCAAGGCAAGGAAAGGGTAACGCAAGGCAAGGCACGGTTTGGGGATTCAAGGCTAATGCACGACAACGCAAGGCTAGGCAATGCACGGAAGGCAAGCAAAGAGTAACGGAAGGCAAGGAAGGCAAGGCAAAGCAAGGCAACGCAAGCAAGGCTATGGCAAGGTGAAAAAAGGCTAAGACACGACAACGCAAGGCTAGGCAATGCACGGAAGGCAAGCAAAGAGTAACGGAAGGCCAGGAAGGCAAGGGAAAGCAAGGCAAGGCAAGGGTAACGGAAGGAACGGCACGGTAAGGGGAAACAAAGCTAAGGCATGACAATGCAGGGTTTAGGCAATGCACGGCAAGGCAAGGAAAGGGTAACGGAAGGCAAGGCACGGTGAGGCAAGACAAGGCAAATGCACGACAACGCACGGCTAGGCAATGCACGGCAAGGCAAGGAAAGGGTACCGCAAGGGCAAGGCACGGTTAGGCGAGGCAAGGCGAAGGAACGACAACGCAAGCTAGGCAATGTACGGAAGGCAAGCAAAGAGTAACGGAAGGCAAGGAAGGCAAGGGAAAGCAAGGCAAGGCAATGGTAACGGAAGGAACGGCACGGCAAGGGGAAACAAGGCTAAGGCACGACAACGCACGGCTAGGCAATGCACTGCAAGGCAAGGAAAGGGTAACGCAAGGCAAGGCACGGTGAGGCAAGGCAAGGCTGATGCACGACAACGCATGGCTAGGCAATTCACGGCAAGGCAAGGAAAGGGTAACGCAAGGCAAGGCACGGTCAGGCGAGGCAAGGCTAAGGCACGACAACGCAAGGCTAGGCAATGCACGGAAGGTAAGCAAAGAGTAACGGAACGCAAGGAAGGCAAGGGAAACCAAGGCAAGGCAAGGGTAACGGAAGGAACGGCTCGGCAAGGGGAAACAAGGCTAAGGCACGGCAACGCAGGGCTAGGCAATGCACGGCACGGCAAGGAAAGGGTAACGCAAGGCAAGGCTCTGTCAGGCGAGGCAAAGCAAATGCACGACATCGCAAGGCTAGGCAGTGCACGGCTAGGCAAGGAAAAAGTAACGGAAGGAAAGGAAGGCAAGGCAAAGCATGGCAAGGCAAGTGTAACAACAGGCACGGCACGGCAAGGGGAAACAAGGCTAAGGCACGACAACGCAAGGCTAGGCAATGCACGGAATGCAAGCAAAGAGTAACGGAAGGCAAGGAATGCAAAGGAAAGCAGGGGAAGGCAAGGGTAACGAAAGGAACGGCACGGTAAGTGGAAACAAGGCTAAGGCACGACAACACAGGGCTAGGCAATGCAGGGCAAGGCAAGGAAAGGGTAACGCAAGGCAAGGCACGGTTTGGGGAGGCAAGGCTAATGCACGACGACGCAAGGCTAGGCAATGCTCGGAAGGCAAGCAAAGAGTAACGTAAGGCAAGAAAGGCAAGGGAAAGCAAGGCAAGGCAAGTGTAACCAAAGGCACGGCCACGAGCAAGGGGAAACAACGCTAAGGCACGGCAACGCAAGGCTAGGCAATGCACGGCAAGGCAAGGAAAGGGTACACGCAAGGCAAGGCACGGTTTGGGGAGGCAAGGCTAATGCACGACAACGCAAGGCTAGGCAAAGCACGGAAGGCAAGCAAAGAGTAAGGGAAGGCAAGGAATGCAAGGCAAAGCAAGGCAACGCAAGCAAGGATATGGCAAGGAGAAAAAAGGCTAAGGCAAGACCACGCAAGGCTAGGCAATGCACGCAAGGCAAGCAAGGAGTAACGGAAGGCAAGGAAGGCAAGCGAAAGCAAGGCAAGGCAAGGGTAACGGAAGGAACGGCACGGTAAGGGGAAACAAAGCTAAGGCACGACAATGCAGGGCTAGGCAATGCACGGCAAGGCAAGGAAAGGGTAACGCAAGGCAAGGCACGGTGACGCAAGACAAGGCAAATGCACGACAACGCACAGCTAGGCAATGCACGGCAAGGCAAGGAAAGGGTACCGCAAGGCAAGGCACGGTCAGGCGAGGCAAGGCTAAGGCACGACAACGCAAGGCTAAGCAATGCACAGAAGGCAAGCAAAGAGTAACGGAAGGCAAGGAAGGAAAGGGAAAGCAAGGCAAGGCAAGGTTAACGGAAGGAACGGCACGGCAAGGGGAAACAAAGCTAAGGCACGACAACGCAGGGCTAGGCAATGCACGGCAAGGCAAGGAAAGGGTAACGCAAGATAAGGCACTGTCAGGCGAGGCAAAACTAATCCACGACATCGCAAGGCTAGGCAGTGCACGGCTAGGCAAGGAAAGAGTAGCGGAAGGAAAGGAAAGCAAGGCAAAGCATGGCAAGGCAAGTGTAACAACAGGCAAGGCACGGCAAGGGGAAACAAGGCTAAGGCACGACAACGCAAGGCTAGGCAATGCACGGAAGGCAAGCAAAGAGTAACGGAAGGCAAGGAATGCAAAGCAAAGCAGGGGAAGGCAAGGGTAACGAAAGGAACCGCACGATAAGGGGAAACTAGGCTAAGGCACGACAATGCACGGCTAGGCAATGTACGGCAAGGCAAGGAAAGGGTAAAGCAAGGCAAGGCACGGTCAGGGGAGGCAAGGCTAATACACGACAACGCAAGGCTAGGCAATGAACGGAAGGCAAGCAAAGAGTAACGGAAGGCAAGGAAGGCAAGGGAAAGCAAGGCAAGGCAAGGGTAACGGAAGGAATGGCACGGCAAGGGGAAACAAGGCTAAGGCACGGCAACGCACGGCTAGGCAATGCACGGCAAGGCAAGGAAAGTGTAACGCAAGGCAAGGCTAAGGCACGGCAACGCACGGCTAGGCAATGCACGGCAAGGCAAGGAAAGGGTAACGCAAGGCAAGGCACGGTGAGGGAAGGCAAGGCTAAGGGCAAACAATGCACGACAACGCAGGGCTAGGCAATGCACGGCAAGTCAAGGAAAGGGTAACGCAAGGCAAGGCACGGTCAGGCGAGGCAAGGGTAATGCACGACAACGCAAGGCTACGCAGTGCACGGCTAGGAAATGAAAGAGTAACGGAAGGAAAGGAAGGCAAGGCAAAGCAAGGCAAGGCAAGTGTAACAAAAGGCACGGCACGGCAAGGGGAAACAAGGCTAAGGCACGGCAACGCAAGGCTAAGCAATGCACGGCCAGGCAAGGAAAGGGTAACGCAAGGCACGGCACGGTAAGGCAAGGCGAGGCAAATGCACGACAACGCACGGCTAGGCAATGCACGGCAAGGCAAGGAAAGGGTAACGCAAGGCAAGGCACGGTCAGGCGAGGCAAGGCTAAGGCACGACAACGCAAGGCTAGGCAATGCACGGAAGGCAAGCAAAGCGAAACGGAAGGCAAGGAATGCAAGGCAAAGCAAGGCAACGCAAACAAGGCTATGGCAAGTTGAAAAAAGGCTAAGGCACGACAACGCAAGCCTAGGCAATGCACGGAAGGCAAGCAAAGAGTAACGGAATGGAAGGAAGGCAAGGCAAAGTGAGGCAAAGCAAGCAAGGCTATGGCAAGGTGAAACAGGGCTAAGGCACCACAACGCACGGCTAGGCAATGCACGGTCAGCCAAGGAAAAGGTAACGCAAGGCAAGGCACTGTGAGGCAAGGCAAGGCTAATGCACGACAGCGCAAGGCTAGGCAATGCACGGAAGGCAAGCAAAGAGTAACGGAAACCAAGGAAGGCAAGGGAAAGCAAGGCAAGGCAAGGGTAACGGAAGGAACGGCACGGCAAGGGGAAACAAGGCTAAGGCACGACAACGCACGGCTAGGCAATTCACGGCAAGGCAAGGAAAGGGTAACGCCAGGCAAGGCACGGTCAGGCAAGGCAAGGCTAATGCACGACAAGGCAAGGCTAGGCAGTGCACGGCAAGGCAAGGAAAGGGTAACGCAAGGCAAGGCACTGTCAGGCGAGGCAAGGCTAAGGCACGACAACGCAAGGCTAGGCAATGCACGGAAGGAAAGCAAAGAGTAACGGAAGGCAAGGAAAGCAAGGGAAAGCAAGGCAAGGCAAGGGTAACGGAAGGAACGGCACGGCAAGGGGAAACAAGGCTAAGGCACGACAACACAGGGCGAGGCAATGCAGGGCAAGGCAAGGAAAGGGTAAGGCAAGGCAAGGCACGGTTTGGGGAGGCAAGGCTAATGCTCGACAACACAAGGCTAGGCAATGAACGGAAGGGGAGCAAAGAGTAACGGAAGGGAAGGAATGCAAGGCAAAGCAAGGCAACGCAAGCAAGGCTATGGCAAGGCGAAAAAAATCTAAGGCACTACCACGCAAGGCTAGGCAATGCACGGAAGGCAAGCAAAGAGTAACGGAATGCAAGGAAGGCAAGGGAAAGCAAGGCAAGGCAAGGGTAACGGAAGCAACGGCACGGTAAGGGGAAACAAAGCTAAGGCACGACAATGCAGGGCTAGGCAATGCACGGCAAGGCAAGGAAAGGGTAACGCAAGGCAAGGCACGGTTTGGGGAGGCAAGGCTAATGCACGACAACGCAAAGCTAGGCAATAAACGGAAGGGGAGCAAAGAGTAACGGAAGGCAAGGAATGCAAGGCAAAGCAAGGCAACGCAAGCAAGGCTATGGCAAGGTGAAAAAAATCTAAGGCACGACCACGCAAGGCTAGGCAATGCACGGAAGGCAAGCAAAGAGTAACCGAAGGAAAGGAAGGCAAGGCAAAGCAAGGCAACGCAAGCAAGGCTATGGCAAGGTGAAAAAAGGCTAAGACACGACAACGCAAGGCTAGGCAATGCACGGAAGGCAAGCAAAGAGTAACGGAATGCAAGGAAGGCAAGGGAAAGCAAGGCAAGGCAAGGGTAACGGAAGCAACGACACGGCAAGGGGAAACAAGGCTAAGGCACGACAATGCATGGCTAGGCAATGCACGGCAAGGCAAGGAAAGGGTAACGCAAGGCAAGGCACGGTGAGGCAAGACAAGGCAAATGCACGACAACGCACGGCTAGGCAATGCACGGCAAGGCAAGGAAAGGGTAACGCAAGGCAAGGCACGGTCAGGCGAGGCAAGGCTGATGCACGACAACGCACGGCTAGGCAATGCACGGAAGGCAAGCAAAGAGTAACGGAAGGCAAGGAAGGCAAGGGAAAGCAAGGCAAGGCAAGGGTAACGGAAGGAACGGCACGGCAAGGGGAAACAACGCTAAGGTTCGACAACGCACGACTAGGCAATGCACGGCAAGGCAAGGAAAGGGTAACGTAATGCAAGGCACGGTAACGCAAGGCAAGGCTAATGCACGACAACGCACGGCTAGACAATGCACGGCAAGGCAAGGAAAAGGTAACGCACGGCAAGGCACGGTTAGGGGAGGCAAGGCTAAGACACGAAAACGCGAGGCTAGGCAATGCAGGGAAGGCAAGCAAAGAGTAACGGAAGGCAAGGAATGCAAGGCAAAGCAAGGCAACGCAAGCAAGGCTATGGCAAGGTGAAAAAATGCTAAGGCACGACCACGCAAGGCTAGGCAATGCACGGAAGGCAAGCAAAGAGTAACGGAAGGCAAGGAATGCAAGGCAAAGCAAGGCAACGCAAGCAAGGCTATGGCAAGGTGAAAAAAGGCTAAGACACGACAACGCAAGGCTAGGCAATGCACGGAAGGCAAGCAAAGAGTAACGGAAGGCAAGGAATGCAAGGCAAAGCAAGGCAACGCAAGCAAGGCTATGGCAAGGTGTAAAAAAGGCTAAGGCACGACAGCGCAAGGCTAGGCAATGCACGGCCAGCCAAGGAAATGGTAACGCAAGGCAAGGCACTGTGAGGCAAGGCAAGGCTAAGGCACGACAACGCAAGGCTAGGCAATGCACGGAAGGCAAGCAAAGAGTAACGGAAGGCAAGGAAGGCAAGGGTAACGCAAGGCAAGGCACGGTCAGGCGAGGCAAGGCTAAGGCACGACAACGCAAGGCTAGGCAATGCACGGCAAGGCAAGGAAAGGGTAACGCAAGGCAAGGCACGGTCAGGCGAGGGAAGGCTAAGGCACGACAACGCAAGGCTAGGCAATGCACGGAAGGCAAGCAAAGAGTAACGGAACGAAAGGAAGGCAAGCCAGCAAGGCAAGGCAAGTGTAACAAAAGGCAAGGCACGTCAAGGGGAAACAAGGCTAAGGAACGGCAACGCACGGCTAGGCAATGCACGGCCAGGCAAGGAAAGGGTAACGCAAGGCAAGGCACGGTAAGGCAAGACAAGGCTAATGCACGACAACGCACGGCTAGGCAATGCACGGCAAGGCAAGGAAAGGGTAACGCAAGGCAAGGCACGGTCAGGCGAGGCAAGGCTAAGGCACGACAACGCAAGGCTAGGCAATGCACGGAAGGAAAGCAAAGAGTAACGGAAGGCAAGGAAAGCAAGGGAAAGCAAGGCAAGGCAAGGGTAACGGAAGGAACGGCACGGCAAGGGGAAACAAGGCTAAGGCACGACAACACAGGGCTAGGCAATGCAGGGCAAGGCAAGGAAAGGGTAAGGCAAGGCAAGGCACGGTTTGGGGAGGCAAGGCTAATGCACGACAACGCAAGGCTAGGCAATGCACGGAAGGCAAGCAAAGAGTAACGGAAGGGAAGGAATGCAAGGCAAAGCAAGGCAACGCAAGCAAGGCTATGGCAAGGTGAAAACAGACTAAGGCACGACAACGCAAGGCTAGGCAATGCACGGAAGGCAAGCAAAGAGTAACGGAATGCAAGGAAGGCAAGGGAAAGCAAGGCAAGGCAAGGGTAACGGAAGCAACGGCACGGTAAGGGGAAACAAGGCTAAGGCACGACAACGCAGGGCTAGGCAATGCACGGAAAGGCAAGGAAAGGGTAACGCAAGGCAAGGCACGGTGAGGCTAAGGCAAGGCTAATGCACGACAACGCACGGCTAGGCAATGAAAGAGTAACGGAGCAAAGAGTAACGGAAGGCAAGGAATGCAAGGCAAAGCAAGGCAACGCAAGCAAGGCTATGGCAAGGTGAAAAAAATCTAAGGCACGACCACGCAAGGCTAGGCAATGCACGGAAGGCAAGCAAAGAGTAACCGAAGGCAAGGAAGGCAAGGCAAAGCAAGGCAACGCAAGCAAGGCTATGGCAAGGTGAAAAAAGGCTAAGACACGACAACGCAAGGCTAGGCAATGCACGGAAGGCAAGCAAAGAGTAACGGAATGCAAGGAAGGCAAGGGAAAGCAAGGCAAGGCAAGGGTAACGGAAGCAACGGCACGGTAAGGGGAAACAAAGCTAAGGCACGACAATGCAGGGCTAGGCAATGCACGGCAAGGCAAGGAAAGGGTAACGCAAGGCAAGGCACGGTGAGGCAAGACAAGGCAAATGCACGACAACGCACGGCTACGCAATACACCGCAAGGTAAGGAAAGGGTAACGCAAGGCAAGGCACGGTCAGGCGAGGCAAGGCTAAGGCACGACAACGCACGGCTAGGCAATGCACGGAAGGCAAGCAAAGAGTAACGGAAGGCAAGGAAGGCAAGGGAAAGCAAGGCAAGGCAAGGGTAACGGAAGGAACGGCACGGCAAGGGGAAACAACGCTAAGGTTCGACAACGCACGACTAGGAAATGCACGGCAAGGCAAGGAAAGGGTAACGTAATGCAAGGCACGGTAACGCAAGGCAAGGCTAATGCACGACAACGCACGGCTAGACAATGCACGGCAAGGCAAGGAAAAGGTAACGCACGGCAAGGCACGGTTAGGGGAGGCAAGGCTAAGACACGAAAACGCGAGGCTAGGCAATGCACGGAAGGCAAGCAAAGAGTAACGGAAGGCAAGGAATGCAAGGCAAAGCAAGGCAACGCAAGCAAGGCTATGGCAAGGTGAAAAAATGCTAAGGCACGACCACGCAAGGCTAGGCAATGCACGGAAGGCAAGCAAAGAGTAACGGAAGGCAAGGAAGGCAAGGCAAAGCAAGGCAACGCAAGCAAGGCTATGGCAAGGTGAAAAAAGGCTAAGACACGACAACGCAAGGCTAGGCAATGCACGGAAGGTAAGCAAAGAGTAACGGAAGGCAAGGAATGCAAGGCAAAGCAAGGCAACGCAAGCAAGGCTATGGCAAGGTGTAAAAAAGGCTAAGGCACGACAGCGCAAGGCTAGGCAATGCACGGCCAGCCAAGGAAATGGTAACGCAAGGCAAGGCACTGTGAGGCAAGGGAAGGCTAATGCACGACAGCGCAAGGCTAGGCAATGCACGGAAGGCAAGCAAAGAGTAACGGAAGGCAAGGAAGGCAAGGGAAAGCAAGGCAAGGCAAGGGTAACGGAAGGAACGGCACGGCAAGGGGAAACAAGGCTAAGGCACGACAACGCACGGCTAGGCAATGCACGGCAAGGCAAGGAAAGGGTAACGCAAGGCAAGGCACGGTCAGGCGAGGGAAGGCTAAGGCACGACAACGCAAGGCTAGGCAATGCACGGCTAGGCAAGGAAAGAGTAACGGAAGGAAAGGAAGGCAAGCCAGCAAGGCAAGGCAAGTGTAACAAAAGGCAAGGCACGTCAAGGGGAAACAAGGCTAAGGAACGGCAACGCACGGCTAGGCAATGCACGGCCAGGCAAGGAAAGGGTAACGCAAGGCAAGGCACGGTGAGGCAAGACAAGGCTAAGGCACGACAACGCACGGCTAGGCAATGCACGGCAAGGCAAGGAAAGGGTAACGCAAGGCAAGGCACGGTCAGGCGAGGCAAGGCTAATGCACGACAACGCAAGGCTAGGCAATGCACGGAAGGCAAGCAAAGAGTAACGGAAGGCAAGGAAGACAAGGGAAACCAAGGCAAGGCAAGGGTAACGGAAGGAACGGCTCGGCAAGGGGAAACAAGGCTAAGGCACGGCAACGCAGGGCTAGGCAATGCACGGCAAGGCAAGGAAAGGGTAACGCAAGGCAAGGCACTGTCAGGCGAGGCAAAGCTAAAGCACGACATCGCAAGGCTAGGCAGTGCACGGCTAGGCAAGGAAAGAGTAACGGAAGGAAAGGAAGTCAAGGCAAAGCATGGCAAGGCAAGTGTAACAACAGGCACGGCACGGCAAGGGGAAACAAGGCTAAGGCACGGCAACGCACGGCTAGGCAATGCACGGCCAGGCAAGGAAAGGGTAACGCAAGGCAAGGCACGGTAAGGCAAGACAAGGCTAAGGCACGACAACGCACGGCTAGGCAATGCACGGCAAGGCAAGGAAAGGGTAACGCAAGGCAAGGCACGGTCAGGCGAGGGAAGGCTAATGCACGACAACACAAGGCTAGGCAATGCACGGAAGGCAAGCAAAGAGTAACGGAAGGCAAGGAAGGCAAGGGAAACCAAGGCAAGGCAAGGGTAACGGAAGGAACGGCTCGGCAAGGGGAAACAAGGCTAAGGCACGACAACGCACGGCTAGGCAATGCACGGCAAGGCAAGGAAAGGGTAACGCAAGGCAAGGTACTGTCAGGCGAGGCAAAGCTAATGCACGACATCGCAAGGCTAGGCAGTGCACGGCTAGGCAAGGAAAGAGTAACGGAAGGAAAGGAAGGCAAGGCAAAGCATGGCAAGGCAAGTGTAACAACAGGCACGGCACGGCAAGGGGAAACAAGGCTAAGGAACGGCAACGCACGGCTAGGCAATGCACGGCCAGGCAAGGAAAGGGTAACGCACGGCAAGGCACGGTTTGGGGAGGCAAGGCTAAGGCACGACAACGCAAGGCTAGGCAATGCACGGAAGGCAAGCAAAGAGTAACGGAAGGCAAGGAAGGCAAGGGAACGCAAGGGAAGGCAAGGGTAACCGAAGGAACGGCACAGCAAGGGGAAACAAGGCTAAGGCACCACAATGCACGGCTAGGCAAGCCACGGCAAGGCCAGGAAAGGGTAACGCAAGGCAAGGCACGGTCAGGCGAGGAAAGGCTAAGGCACGACAATGCACGGCTAGGCAATGCACGGCAAGGCAAGGAAAGGTTAAAGCAAGGGAATGCACGGTCAGGGGAGATAAGGCTACGGCACGACAACGGAAGGCTAGGCAATGCACGGAAGGCAAGCAAAGAGTAACGGAATGCAAGGAAGGCAAGGGAAAGCAAGGGAAGGCAAGGGTAACGGAAGGAAGACACGGCAAGGGGAAACAAGGCTAAGGCACGACAACGCAGGGCTAGGCAATGCACGGCAAGGCAAGGAAAGGGTAACGCAAGGCAAGGCACGGTCAGGCAAGGCAAGGGTAATGCACGACAACGCAAGGCTACGCAGTGCACGGCTAGGCAAGGAAAGAGTAACGGAAGGAAAGGAACGCAAGGCACAGCAAGGCAAGGCAAGTGTAACAAAAGTTACGGCACGGCAAGGGGAAACAAGGCTAAGGCACGGCAACGCAAGGCTAAGCAATGCACGGCCAGGGAAGGAAAGGGCAACGGAAGGCAAGGAATGCAAGGCAAAGCAAGGCAACGCAAGCAAGGCTATGGCAAGGTGAAAAAAGGCTAAGGCACGACAACGCAAGGCTAGGCAATGCACGGAAGGCAAGCAAACAGTAACGGAATGGAAGGAAGGCAAGGCAAAGCCAGGCAAAGCAAGGAAGGCTATGGCAAGGTGAAACAAGGCTAAGGCACCACAACGCACGGCTAGGCAATGCACGGCCAGCCAAGGAAAAGGTAACGCAAGGCAAGGCACTGTGAGGCAAGGCAAGGCTAATGCACGACAGCGCAAGGCTAGGCAATGCACGGAAGGCAAGCAAAGAGTAACGGAAACCAAGGAAGGCAAGGGAAAGCAAGGCAAGGCAAGGGTAACGGAAGGAACGGCACGGCAAGGGGAAACAAGGCTAAGGCACGACAACACAGGGCTAGGCAATGCAGGGCAAGGCAAGGAAAGGGTAACGCAAGGCAAGGCACGGTTTAGGGAGGCAAGGCTAATGCACGACAACGCAAGGCTTGGCAATGCACGGAAGGCAAGCAAAGAGTAACGGAAGGCAAGGAAGGCAAGGCAAAGCAAGGCAACGCAAGCAAGGCTATGGCAAGGGGAAAAAAGGCTAAAACACGACAAAGGAAGGCTAGGCAATGCACGGAAGGCAAGCAACGAGTAACGGAAGGCAAGGAAGGCAAGGGAAAGAAAGGCAAGGCAAGGGTAACGGAAGGAACGGCACGGTAAGGGGAAACAAAGCTAAGGCACGACAATGCTGGGCTAGGCAATGCACGGCAAGGCAAGGAAAGGGTAACGCAAGGCAAGGCACGGTGAGGCAAGACAAGGCAAATGCACGACAACGCACGGCTAGGCAATGCACGGCAAGGCAAGGAAAGGGTACCGCAAGGCAAGGCACGGTCAGGCGAGGCAAGGCTAAGGCACGACAACGCAAGGCTAGGCAATGCACGGCAAGGCAAGGAAAGGGTAACGCAAGGCAAGGAACGGTGAGGCAAGGCAAGGCTGATGCACGACAACGCACGGCTAGGCAATTCACGGCAAGGCAAGGAAAGGGTAACGCAAGGCAAGGCACGGTCAGGCGAGGCAAGGCTAAGGCACGACAACGCAAGGCAAGGCAATGCACGGAAGGCAAGCAAAGAGTAACGGAAGGCAAGGAAGGCAAGGGAAAGCATGGGAAACCGAGGGTAACGAAATGAACGGCACGGTAAGGGGAAACAAGGCTAAGGCACGACAACACAGGGCTAGGCAATGCAGGGCAAGGCAAGGTAAGGGCAACGCAAGGCAAGGCACGGTCAGGCGAGGCAAGGCTAAGGCACGACAACGCAAGGCTAGGCAATGCACGGAAGGCAAGCAAAGAGTAACGGAAGGCAAGGAAGGCAAGGGAAAGCAAGGCAAGGCAAGGGTAACGGAAGGAACGGCACGGCAAGGGGAAACAAGGCTAAGGCACGGCAACGCACGTCTAGGCAATGCAGGGCAAGGCAAGGAAATGGTAACGCAAGGCAAGGCACGGTTTGGGGAGGCAAGGCAAATGCACGACAACGCAAGGCTAGGCAGTGTACGGCTAGGCAAGGAAAGAGTAACGGAAGGAAAGGAAGGCAAGGCAAAGCAAGGCAAGGCAAGTGTAACGGAAGGAACGGCACGGCAAGGGGAAACAAGGCTAAGGCACGACAACGCACGGCTAGGCAATGCACGGCCATGCAAGGAAAGGGTAACGCAAGGCAAGGCACGGTAAGGCAAGACAAGGCTAATGCACGACAACGCACGGCTAGGCAATGCACGGCAAGGCAAGGAAAGGATAACCCAAGGCAAGGCACTGTCAGGCGAGGGAAGGCTAATGCACGACAACGCAAGGTTAGGCAATGCACGGAAGGCAAGCAAAGAGTAACGGAACGCAAGGAAGGCAAGGGAAACCAAAGCAAGGCAAGGGTAACGGAAGGAACGGCTCGGCAAGGGGAAACAAGGCTAAGGCACGGCAACGTAGGGCTAGGCAATGCACGGCAAAGCAAGGAAAGGGTAACGCAAGGCAAGGACCTGTCAGGCGTGGCAAAGCTAATGCACGACATCGCAAGTCTAGGCAGTGCACGGCTAGGCAAGGAAAGAGTAACGGAAGGAAAGGAAGGCAAGGCAAAGCATGGCAAGGCAAGTGTAACAACAGGCACGGCAGGGCAAGGGGAAACAAGGCTAAGGCACGACAACGCAGGGCTAGGCAATGCACGGCAAGGCAAGGAAAGGGTAACGCAAGGCAAGGCACGGTCAGGCGAGGCAAGGGTAATGCACAACAACGCAAGGCTAGGCAGTGCACGGCTAGGCAAGGAAAGAGTAACGGAAGGAAAGGAAGGCAAGGCAAAGCAAGGCAAGGCAAGTGTAACAAAAGGCACGGCACGGCAAGGGGAAACAAGGCTAAGGCACGGCAACGTAAGGCTAAGCAATGCACGGCCAGGCAAGGAAAGGGTAACGCAAGGCAAGGCACGGTAAGGCAAGGCGAGGCTAATGCACGACAACGCACGGCTAGGCAATGCACGGCAAGGGGGGAAAGGGTAACGCAAGGCAAGGCACGGTTAGGCGAGGCAAGGCTAAGGCACGACAACGCAAGGCTAGGCAATGCACGGAAGGCAAGCAAAGAGTAACGGAATGGAAGGAAGGCAAGGCAAAGCAAGGCAAAGCAAGCAAGGCTATGACAAGGTGAAACAAGGCTAAGGCACCACAACGCACGGCTAGGCAATGCACGGCCAGCCAAGGAAAAGGTAACGCAAGGCAAGGCACTGTGAGGCAAGGCAAGGCTAATGCACGACAGCGCAAGGCTAGGCAATGCACTGAAGGCAAGCAAAGAGTAACGGAAGGCAAGGAAGGCAAGGGAAAGCAAGGCAAGGCAAGGGTAACGGAAGGAACGGCACGGCAAGGGGAAACAAGGCTAAGGAACGACAACGCACGGCTAGGCAATGCACGGCAAGTCAAGGAAAGGGTAACGCCAGGCAAGGCACGGTCAGGCAAGGCAAGGCTAATGCACGACAAGGCAAGGCTAGGCAGTGCACGGCAAGGCAAGGAAAGGGTAACGCAAGGCAAGGCAAGGTTTGGGGAGTCAAGGCTAATGCACGACAACGCAAGGCTAGGCAATGCACAGAAGTCAAGGAAAGAGTAACGGAAGGCAAGGAAGGCAAGGCAAAGCAAGGCAACGCAAGCAAGGCTATGGCAAGGTGAAAAAAGGCTAAGACACGACAACGCAAGGCTAGGCAATGCACGGAAGGCAAGCAACGAGTAACGGAACGCAAGGAAGGCAAGGGAAAGCAAGGCAAGGCAAGGGTAACGGAAGGAACGGCACGGTAAGGGGAAACAAGGCTAAGGCAAGACAATGCAGGGCTAGGCAATGCACGGCAAGGCAAGGAAAGGGTAACGCAAGGCAAGGCACGGTGGGGCAAGACAAGGCAAATGCACGACAACGCATGGCAGGCAATGCACTGCAAGGCAAGGAAAGGGTACCGCAAGGCAAGGCCCGGTCAGGCGAGGCAAGGCTAAGGAACGACAACGCAAGGCTAGGCAATGCACGGAAGGCAAGCAAAGAGTAACGGAAGGCAAGGAAGGCAAGGGAAAGCAAGGCATGGCAATGGTAACGGAAGGAACGGCACGGCAAGGGGAAACAAGGCTAAGGCACGGCAACGCACGGCTAAGCAATGCACGGCAAGGCAAAGAAAGGGTAACGCAAGGCAAGGAACGGTCAGGCGAGGCAAGGGTAATGCACGACAACGCAAGGCTTCGCAGTGCGCGGCTAGGAAATGAAAGAGTAACGGAAGGAAAGGAAGGCAAGGCAAAGCAAGGCAAGGCAAGTGTAACAAAAGGCACGGCACGGCAAGGGGAAACAAGGCTAAGGCACGGCAACGCAAGGCTAAGCAATGCACGGCCAGGCAAGAAAAGGGTAACGCAAGGCAAGACACGGTAAGGAAAGGCGAGGCTAATGCACGCCAACGCACGGCTAGGCAATACACGGCAAGGCAAGGAAAGGGTAACGCAAGGCAAGGCACGGTTAGGTGAGGCAAGGCTAAGGCAAGACAACGCAAGGCTAGGCAATGCACGGAAGGCAAGCAAAGAGTAACGGAAGGCAAGGAATGCAAGGCAAAGCAATGCAACGCAAACAAGGCTATGGCAAGTTGAAAAAAGGCTAAGGCACGGCAACGCAAGCCTAGGCAATGCACGGAAGGCAAGCAAAGAGTAACGGAATGGAAGGAAGGCAAGGCAAAGTAAGGCAAAGCAAGCAAGGCTATGGCAAGGTGAAACAAGGCTAAGGCACCACAACGCACGGCTAGGCAATGCACGGCCAGCCAAGGAAAAGGTAACGCAAGGCAAGGCACTGTGAGGCAAGGCAAGGCTAATGCACGACAGCGCAAGGCTAGGCAGTTCACGGCTAGGCAAGGAAAGAGTAACGGAAGGAAAGGAAGGCAAGGCAAAGCATGGCAAGGCAAGTGTAACAACAGGCACGGCAGGGCAAGGGGAAACAAGGCTAAGGCACGACAACGCACGGCTAGGCAATGCACGGCAAGGCAAGGAAAGGGTAACGCACGGCAAGGCACGGTTTGGGGAGGCAAGGCTAATGCACGACAACGCAAGACTAGGCAATGCACGGAAGGCAAGCAAAGAGTAACGGAAGGAAAGGAAGGCAAGGGAAAGCAAGGCAAGGCAAGGGTAACGGAAGGAACGGCACGGCAAGGGGAAAAAAGGCTAAGGCACGACAACGCCTGGCTAGGAAATGCACGGCAAGGCAAGGAGAGGGTAACGCCAGGCAAGGCACGGTGAGGCAAGGCAAGGCTAATGCACGACAAGGCAAGACTAGGCAGTGCACGGCAAGGCAAGGAAAGGGTAACGCAAGGCAAGGCACTGTCAGGCGAGGCAAAGCTAAGGAACGACAACGCAAGGCTAGGCAATGCACGGAAGGCAAGCAAAGAGTAACGGAAGGCAAGGAAGGCAAGGCAAAGCAAGGCAACGCAAGCAAGGCTATGGAAAGGTGAAAAAATGCTAAGACACGACAACGCAAGGCTAGGCAATGCACGGAAGGCAAGCAAAGAGTAACGGAAGGCAAGTAAGGCAAGGGAAAGCAAGGCAAGGCAAGGGTAACGGAAGGAACGGCACGGTAAGGGGAAACAAAGCTAAGGCACGACAATGCAGGGCTAGGCAATGCACGGCAAGGCAAGGAAAGGGTAACGCAAGGCAAGGCACGGTGAGGCAAGACAAGGCAAATGCACGACAACGCTCGGCTAGGCAATGCACGGCAAGGCAAGGAAAGGGTACCGCAAGGCAAGGCACGGTCAGGCGAGGCAAGGCTAAGGCACGACAAGGCAAGGCTAGGCAATGCACGGAAGGCAAGCAAAGAGTAACGGAAGGCAAGGAAGGCAAGGGAAAGCAGGGGAAGGCAAGGGTAACGGAAGGAACGGCACGGTAAGGGGAAACAAGGCTAAGGCACGACAACGCAGGGCTAGGCAATGCACGGCAAGGCAAGGAAAGGGTAACGCAAGGCAAGGCACGGTAAGGCAAGGCAAGGCTAATGCACGACAACGCACGGCTAGGCAATGCACGGCAAGGCAAGGAAAGGGTAACGCAAGGCAAGGCACGGTCAGGCGAGGCAAGGCTAAGGCACTACAACGCAAGGCAAGGCAATGCACGGAAGGCAAGCAAAGAGTAACGGAAGGCAAGGAAGGCAAGGGAAAGCAAGGCAACGCAAGCAAGGCTATGGCAAGGTGAAAAAAGGCTAAGGCACGACAACGCAAGGCTAGGCAATGCACGGAAGGCAAGGAAAGGGTACCGCAAGGCAAGGCACGGTCAGGCGAGGCAAGGCTAAGGCACGACAACGCAAGGCTAGGCAATGCACGGAAGGCAAGCAAAGAGTAACGGAAGGCAAGGAAATCAAGGGAAAGCAAGGCAAGGCAAGGGTAACGGAAGGAACGGCTCGGCAAGGGGAAACAAGGCTAAGGCACGACAACGCACGGCTAGGCAATGCACGGCAAGGCAAGGAAAGGGTAACGCCAGGCAAGGCACGGTCAGGCAAGGCAAGGCTAATGCACGACAAGGCAAGGGTAGGCAGTGCACGGCAAGGCAAGGAAAGGGTAACGCAAGGCAAGGCACTGTCAGGCGAGGCAAGGCTAAGGCACGACAACGCAAGGCAAGGCAATGCACGGAAGGAAAGCAAAGTGTAACGGAAGGCAAGGAAATCAAGGGAAAGCAAGGCAAGGCAAGGGTAACGGAAGGAACGGCACGGCAAGGGGAAACAAGGCTAAGGCACGACAACGCACGGCTAGGCAATGCACGGCAAGGCAAGGAAAGGGTAACGCAAGGCAAGGCACTGTCAGGCGAGGCAAAGCTAAAGCACGACATCGCAAGGCTAGGCAGTGCACGGCTAGGCAAGGAAAGAGTAACGGAAGGAAAGGAAGTCAAGGGAAAGCATAGCAAGGCAAGTGTAACAACAGGCACGGCACGGCAAGGGGAAACAAGGCTAAGGCACGGCAACGCACGGCTAGGCAATGCACGGCCAGGCAAGGAAAGGGTAACGCAAGGCAAGGCACGGTAAGGCAAGACAAGGCTAATGCACGACAACGCACGGCTAGGCAATGCACGGCAAGGCAAGGAAAGGGTAACGCAAGGCAAGGCACGGTTTGGGGAGGCAAGGCTAATGCACGACAACACAAGGCTAGGCAATGCACGGAAGGCAAGCAAAGAGTAACGGAAGGCAAGGAAGGCAAGGGAAACCAAGGCAAGGCAAGGGTAACGGAAGGAACGGCTCGGCAAGGGGAAACAAGGCTAAGGCACGGGAACGCAGGGCTAGGCAATGCACGGCAAGGCAAGGAAAGGGTAACGCAAGGCAAGGCACTGTCAGGCGAGGCAAAGCTAATGCACGACATCGCAAGGCTAGGCAGTGCACGGCTAGGCAAGGAAAGAGTAACGGAAGGAAAGGAAGGCAAGGCAAAGCATGGCAAGGCAAGTGTAACAACAGGCACGGCACGGCAAGGGGAAACAAGGCTAAGGCACGACAACGCACGGTTAGGCAATGCACGGCAAGGCAAGGAAAGGGTAACGCAAGGCAAGGCACGGTCAGGGGAGGCAAGGCTAATGCACGACAACGCAAGGCTAGGCAATGCACGGAAGGCAAGCAAAGAGTAACGGAAGGCAAGGAAGGCAAGGGAAAGCAAGGCAAGGCAAGGGTAACGGAAGGAACGGCACAGCAAGGGGAAACAAGGCTAAGGCACGACAACAAGGCACGGCAAGGCAAGGCACGGTGAGGCAAGGCAAGGCTAATGCACGACAACGCACGGCTAGGCAATGCACGGCAAGGCAAGGAAAGGGTAACGCAAGACAAGGCACGGTCAGGCGAGGCAAGGCTACGGCACGACAACGCAAGGCTAGGTAATGCACGGAAGGCAAGAAAAGAGTAACGGAATGCAAGGAAGGCAAGGGAAAGCAAGGCAAGGCAAGGGTAACCGAAGGAACGGCACGGTAAGGGGAAACAAGGCTAAGGAACGACAACGCAGGGCTAGGCAATGCACGGCAAGGCAAGGAAAGGGTAACGCAAGGCAAGGCACGGTCAGGCGAGGCAAGGGTAATGCACGACAACGCAAGGATACGCAGTGCACGGCTAGGCAAGGAAAGAGTAACGGAAGGAAAGGAAGGCAAGGCACAGCAAGGCAAGGCAAGTGTAACAAAAGTTACGGCACGGCAAGGGGAAACAAGGCTAAGGCACGGCAACGCAAGGCTAAGCAATGCACGGCCAGGGAAGGAAAGGGCAACGGAAGGCAAGGAATGCAAGGCAAAGCAAGGCAACGCAAGCAAGGCTATGGCAAGGTGAAAAAAGGCTAAGGCACGACAACGCAAGGCTAGGCAATGCACGGAAGGCAAGCAAACAGTAACGGAATGGAAGGAAGGCAAGGCAAAGCCAGGCAAAGCAAGGAAGGCTATGGCAAGGTGAAACAAGGCTAAGGCACCACAACGCACGGCTAGGCAATGCACGGCCAGGCAAGGAAAGGGTAACGCAAGGCAAGGCACGGTCAGGCAAGGCAATGCTAATGCACGACAACGCAAGGCTCTGCAATGCACGGAAGGCAAGCAAAGAGTAACGGAAACCAAGGAAGGCAAGGGAAAGCAAGGCAAGGCAAGGGTAACGGAGGCAACGGCACGGTAAGGGGAAACAAAGCTAAGGCACGACAATGCAGGGCTAGGCAATGCACGGCAAGGCAAGGAAAGGGTAACGCAAGGCAAGGCACGG
Organism: Macrotis lagotis; assembly: GCF_037893015.1. NCBI lineage: Eukaryota > Metazoa > Chordata > Mammalia > Peramelemorphia > Peramelidae > Macrotis > Macrotis lagotis. The sequence continues at coordinate 254,852 of NW_027421965.1, forward strand.
TGAGGCAAGACAAGGCAAATGCACGACAACGCACGGCTAGGCAATGCACGGCAAGGCAAGGAAAGGGTACCGCAAGGCAAGGCACGGTCAGGCGAGGCATGGCTAAGGAACGACAACGCAAGGCTAGGCAATGCACTGCAAGGCAAGGAAAGGGTAACGCAAGGCAAGGCACGGTGAGGCAAGGCAAGGCTGATGCACGACAACGCACGGCTAGGCAATTCACGGCAAGGCAAGGAAAGGGTAACGCAAGGCAAGGCACGGTCAGGCGAGGCAAGGCTAAGGCACGACAACGCAAGGCAAGGCAATGCACGGAAGGCAAGCAAAGAGTAACGGAAGGCAAGGAATGCAAGGGAAAGCAGGGGAAGGCAAGGGTAACGAAATGAACGGCACGGTAATGGAAAACAAGGCTAAGGCACGACAACGCAGGGCTAGGCAATGCACGGCAAGGCAAGGAAATGGTAAGCAAGGCAGGGCACGGTTTGGGGAGGCAAGGCAAATGCACGACAACGCAAGGCTAGGCAGTGTACGGCTAGGTAAGGAAAGAGTAACGGAAGGAAAGGAAGGCAAGGCAAAGCAAGGCAAGGCAAGTGTAACAAAAGGCAAGGCACGGCAAGGGACAACAAGGCTAAGGAACGGCAACGCACGGCTAGGCAATGCACGGCCATGCAAGGAAAGGGTAACGCAAGGCAAGGCACGGTAAGGCAAGACAAGGCTAATGCACGACAACGCACGGCTAGGCAATGCACGGCAAGGCAAGGAAAGGGTAACGCAAGGCAAGGCACTGTCAGGCGAGGGAAGGCTAATGCACGACAACGCAAGTTTAGGCAATGCACGGAAGGCAAGCAAAGAGTAACGGAACGCAAGGAAGGCAAGGGAAACCAAGGCAAGGCAAGGGTAACGGAAGGAACGGCTCGGCAAGGGGAAACAAGGCTAAGGCACGGCAACGTAGGGCTAGGCAATGCACGGCAAGGCAAGGAAAGGGTAACGCAAGGCAAGGACCTGTCAGGCGAGGCAAGGCTAATGCACGACATCGCAAGGCTAGGCAGTGCACGGCTAGGTAAAGGAAAGAGTAACGGAAGGAAAGGAAGGCAAGGCAAAGCAAGGCAAGGCAAGTGTAACAAAAGGCACGGCACGGCAAGGGGAAACAAGGCTAAGGCACGACAACGCAAGGCTAGGCAATGCACAGCAAGGCAAGGAAAGGGTAACGCAAGGCAACGCACGGTCAGGCGAGGCAAGGCTAATGCACGACAACGCACGGCTAGGCAATGCACGGCAAGGGGGGAAAGGGTAACGCAAGGCAAGGCACGGTTAGGCGAGGCAAGGCTAAGGCACGACAACGCAAGGCTAGGCAATGCACGGAAGGCAAGCAAAGAGTAACGGAATGGAAGGAAGGCAAGGCAAAGCAAGGCAAAGCAAGCAAGGCTATGGGAAGGTGAAACAAGGCTAAGGCACCACAACGCACGGCTAGGCAATGCACGGCCAGGCAAGGAAAAGGTAACGCAAGGCAAGGCACTGTGAGGCAAGGCAAGGCTAATGCACGACAGCGCAAGGCTAGGCAATGCACGGAAGGCAAGCAAAGAGTAACGGAAGGCAAGGAAGGAAAGGGAAAGCAAGGCAAGGGAAGGGTAACGGAAGGAACGGCACGGCAAGGGGAAACAAGGCTAAGGCACGACAACGCACGGCTAGGCAATGCACGGCAAGGCAAGGAAAGGGTAACGCCAGGCAAGGCACTGTCAGGCAAGGCAAGGCTAATGCACGACAACGCAAGGCTAGGAAGTGCACGGCAAGGCAAGGAAAGGGTAACGCAAGGCAAGGCAAGGTTTGGGGAGGCAAGGCTAATGCACGACAACGCAAGGCTAGGCAATGCACGGAAGTCAAGCAAAGAGTAACGGAAGGCAAGGAAGGCAAGGCAAAGCAAGGCAACGCAAGCAAGGCTATGGCAAGGTGAAAAAAGGCTAAGACACGACAACGCAAGGCTAGGCAATGCACGGAAGGCAAGCAACGAGTAACGGAAGGCAAGGAAGGCAAGGGAAAGCAAGGCAAGGCAAGGGTAACGGAAGGAACGGCACGGTAAGGGGAAACAAGGCTAAGGCAAGACAATGCAGTGCTAGGCAATGCACGGCAAGGCAAGGAAAGGGTAACGCAAGGCAAGGCACGGTGAGGCAAGACAAGGCAAATGCACGACAACGCATGGCAGGCAATGCACGGCAAGGCAAGGAACGGGTACCGCAAGGCAAGGCACGGTCAGGCGAGGGAAGGCTAAGGCACGACAACGCAAGGCTAGGCAATGCACGGAAGGCAAGCAAAGAGTAACGGAAGGCAAGGAATTCAAGGGAAAGCAGGGGAAGGCAAGGGTAACGAAAGGAACGGCACGGTAAGGGGAAACAAGGTTAAGGCACGACAACACAGGGCTAGGCAATGCAGGGCAAGGCAAGGTAAGGGTAACGCAAGGCAAGGCACGGTCAGGCGAGGCAAGGCTAAGGCACGACAACGCAAGGCTAGGCAATGCACGGAAGGAGAGCAAAGAGTAACGGAAGGCAAGGAAAGCAAGGGAAAGCAAGGCAAGGCAAGGGTAACGGAAGGAACGGCACGGCAAAGGGAAACAAGGCTACGGCACGACAACACAGGGCTAGGCAATGCAGGGCAAGGCAAGGAAAGGGTAACGCAAGGCAAGGCACGGTTTGGGGAGGCAAGGCTAATGCACGACAACGCAAGGCTAGGCAGTGCACGGCTAGGCAAGGAAAGAGTAACGGAAGGAAAGGAAGGCAAGGCAAAGCAAGGCAAGGCAAGTGTAACAAAAGGCAAGGCACGGCAAGGGGAAACAAGGCTAAGGAACGGCAACGCACGGCTAGGCAATGCACGGCCAGGCAAGGAAAGGGTAACGCAAGGCAAGGCACGGTAAGGCAAGACAAGGCTAATGCACGACAACGCAAGGCTAGGCAATGCACGGCAAGGCAAGGAAAGGGTAACGCAAGGCAAGGCACGGTCAGGCGAGGCAAGGCTAAAGCACGACAACGCAAGGCTAGGCAATGCACGGAAGGCAAGCAAAGAGTAACGGAAGGCAAGGAAGGCAAGGGAAAGCAAGGCAAGGGAAGGGCAACGGAAGGAACGGCACGGCAAGGGGAAACAAGGCTAAGGCACGACAACGCACGGCTAGGCAATGCACGGCAAGGCAAGGAAAGGGTAACGCAAGGCAAGGCACGGTAAGGCAAGGCAAGGCTAATGCACGACAACGCACGGCTAGGCAATGCACGGCAAGGCAAGGAAAAGGGTAACGCAAGGCAAGGCAACGGTTAGGGGAGGCAAGGCTAAGGCACGACAACGCAAGGCTAGGCAATGCACGGAAGGCAAGCAAAGAGTAACGGAAGGCAAGGAAGGCAAGGCAAAGCAAGGCAAAGCAAGCAAGGCTATGGCAAGGTGAAAAAAGGCTAAGGCACGACAACGCAAGGCTAGGCAATGCACGGAAGGCAAGCAAAGAGTAACGGAAGGCAAGGAAGGCAAGGCAAAGCAAGGCAACGCAAGCAAGTCTATGGCAAGGTGAAAAAAGGCTAAGGCACGAACAACGCAAGGCTAGGCAATGCACGGAAGGCAAGCAAAGAGTAACGGAAGGCAAGGAATGCAAGGCAAAGCAAGGCAACGCAAGCAAGGCTATGGCAAGGTGAAAAAAGGCTAAGGCACGACAGCGCAAGGCTAGGCAATGCACGGAAGGCAAGCAAAGAGTAACGGAATGGAAGGTAGGCAAGGCAAAGCAAGGCAAAGCAAGCAAGGCTATGGCAAGGTGAAACAAGGCTAAGGCACCACAACGCACGGCTAGGCAATGCACGGCCAGCCAAGGAAAAGGTAACGCAAGGCAAGGCACTGTGAGGCAAGGGAAGGCTAATGCACGACAGCGCAAGGCTAGGCAATGCACGGAAGGCAAGCAAAGAGTAACGGAAGGCAAGGAAGGCAAGGGAAAGCAAGGCAAGGCAAGGGTAACGGAAGGAACGGCCCGGCAAGGGGAAACAAGGCTAAGGCACGGCAACGCACGGCTAGGCAATGCACGGCAAGGCAAGGAAAGGGTAACGCAAGGCAAGGCACGGTCAGGCGAGGCAAGGCTAAGGCACGACAACGCAAGGCTAGGCAGTGCACGGCTAGGCAAGGAAAGAGTAACGGAAGGAAAGGAAGGCAAGCAAAGCAAGGCAAGGCAAGTGTAACAAAAGGCAAGGCACGGCAAGGGGAAACAAGGCTAAGGAACGGCAACGCACGGCTAGGCAATGCACGGCCAGGCAAGGAAAGGGTAACGCAAGGCAAGGCACGGTAAGGCAAGGCGATGCACGACAACGCACGGCTAATGCACAAGGCAAGGAAAGGGACAACGCAAGGCTAGGCAATGCACAAGGCTAGGGCACGGAAGGCAAGCAAAGAGTAACGGAAGGCAAGGAAGGCAAGGCAAAGCAAGGCAAGGCAAGGGTAAGGAAGGCGGCCGGCAAGGGAAACAAGGCTAAGGCACGACAACGCAAGGCTAGGCAATGCACGGAAGGCAAGCAAAGAGTAACGGAATGGAAGGAAGGCAAGGCAAAGCAAGGCAAAGCAAGCAAGGCTATGGCAAGGTGAAACAAGGCTAAGGCACCACAACGCACGGCTAGGCAATGCACGGCCAGCCAAGGAAAAGGTAACGCAAGGCAAGGCACTGTGAGGCAAGGCAAGGCTAATGCACGACAGCGCAAGGCTAGGCAATGCACGGAAGGCAAGCAAAGAGTAACGGAAACCAAGGAAGGCAAGGGAAAGCAAGGCAAGGCAAGGGTAACGGAAGGAACGGCACGGCAAGGGGAAACAAGGCTAAGGCACGACAACGCACGGCTAGGCAATGCACGGCAAGGCAAGGAAAGGGTAACGCCAGGCAAGGCAGGGTGAGGCAAGGCAAGACTGATGCACGACAACGCACGGCTAGGCAATGCACGGCAAGGCAAGGAAAGGGTAACGCAAGACAAGGCACGGTCAGGCGAGGCAAGGCTAAGGCACGACAACGCAAGGCTAGGCAATGCACGGAAGGCAAGCAAAGAGTAACGGAAGGCATGGAAGGCAAGGGAAAGCAGGGGAAGGCAAGGGTAACGGAAGGAACGGCACGGTAAGGGGAAACAAGGCTAAGGAACGACAACGCAGGGCTAGGCAATGCACGGCAAGGCAAGGAAAGGGTAACGCAAGGCAAAGCACGGTCAGGCGAGGCAAGGGTAATGCACGATAACGCAAGGCTACGCAGTGCACGGCTAGGCAAGGAAAGAGTAACGGAAGGAAAGGAAGGCAAGGCACAGCAAGGCAAGGCAAGTGTAACAAAAGTTACGGCACGGCAAGGGGAAACAAGGCTAAGGCACGGCAACGCAAGGCTAAGCAATGCACGGCCAGGGAAGGAAAGGGTAACGGAAGGAAAGGAATGCAAGGCAAAGCAAGGCAACGCAAGCAAGGCTATGGCAAGGTGAAAAAAGGCTAAGGCACGACAACGCAAGGCTAGGCAATGCACGGAAGGCAAGCAAAGAGTAACGGAAGGCAAGGAAGGCAAGGCAAAGCAAGGCAACGCAAGCAAGGCTATGGCAAGGTGAAACAAGGCTAAGGCACCACAACGCACGGCTAGGCAATGCACGGCCAGCCAAGGAAAAGGTAACGCAAGGCAAGGAACTGTGAGGCAAGGCAAGGCAATGACAACGCAAGGCTAGGCAATGCACGGAAGGCAAGCAACGAGTAACGGAAGGCAAGGAAGGCAAGGGAAAGAAAGGCAAGGCAAGGGTAACGGAAGGAACGGCACGGTAAGGGGAAACAAAGCTAAGGCACGACAATGCAGGGCTAGGCAATGCAGGGCAAGGCAAGGAAAGGGTAACGCAAGGCAAGGCACGGTGAGGCAAGACAAGGCAAATGCACGACAACGCATGGCAGGCAATGCACGGCAAGGCAAGGAACGGGTACCGCAAGGCAAGGCACGGTCAGGCGAGGGAAGGCTAAGGCACGACAACGCAAGGCTAGGCAATGCACGGAAGGCAAGCAAAGAGTAACGGAAGGCAAGGAATGCAAGGGAAAGCAGGGCAAACAAGGCAAGGGTAACGAAAGGAACGGCACGGTAAGGGGAAACAAGGTTAAGGCACGACAACACAGGGCTAGGCAATGCAGGGCAAGGCAAGGTAAGGGTAACGCAAGGCAAGGCACGGTCAGGCGAGGCAAGGCTAAGGCACGACAACGCAAGGCTAGGCAATGCACGGAAGGCAAGCAAAGAGTAACGGAACGCAAGGAAGGCAAGGGAAAGCAAGGCAAGGCAAGGTTAACGGAAGGAACGGCACGGCAAGGGGAAACAAGGCTAAGGCACGGCAACGCACGGCTAGGCAATGCAGGGCAAGGCAAGGAAATGGTAACGCAAGGCAAGGCACGGTTTGGGGAGGCAAGGCTAATGCACGACAACTCAAGGCTAGGCAGTGCACGGCTAGGTAAGGAAAGAGTAAGGGAAGGAAAGGAAGGCAAGGCAAAGCAAGGCAAGGCAAGTGTAACAAAAGGCAAGGCACGGCAAGGGGAAACAAGGCTAAGGAACGGAAATGCACGGCTAGGCAATGCACGGCAGGCAAGGAAAGGGTAACGCCAGGCAAGGCACGGTGAGGCAAGGCAAGGCTAATGCACGACAAGGCAAGGCTAGACAGTGCACGGCAAGGCAAGGAAAGGGTAACGCAAGGCAAGGCACTGTCAGGCGAGGCAAGGCTAAGGCACGACAACGCAAGGCTAGGCAATGCACGGAAGGCAGAGCAAAGAGTAACGGAAGGCAAGGGCAAGGGAAAGCAAGGCAAGGCAAGGGTAACGGAAGGAACGGCACGGCAAGGGGAAACAAGGCTAAGGCACGCAGGGCTAGGCAATGCAGGGCAAGGCAAGGAAAGGGTAACGCAAGGCAAGGCACGGTTTGGGGAGGCAAGGCTAATGCACGACAACGCAAGGCTAGGCAGTGCACGGCTAGGCAAGGAAAGAGTAACGGAAGGAAAGGAAGGCAAGGCAAAGCAAGGCAAGGCAAGTGTAACAAAAGGCACGGCACGGCAAGGGGAAACAAGGCTAAGGCACGACAACGCACGGCTAGGCAATGCACGGCAAGGCAAGGAAAGGGTAACGCAAGGCAAGGCACGGTAAGGCAAGACAAGGCTAATGCACGACAACGCACGGCTAGGCAATTCACGGCAAGGCAAGGAAAGGGTAACGCAAGGCAACGCACGGTCAGGCGAGGCAAGGCTAAGGCACGACAACGCAAGGCTAGGCAATGCACGGAAGGCAAGCAAAGAGTAACGGAAGGCAAGGAAGGCAAGGGAAAGCAAGGCAAGGGAAGGGCAACGGAAGGAACGGCACGGCAAGGGGAAACAAGGCTAAGGTACGACAACGCACGGCTAGGCAATGCACGGCAAGGCAAGGAAAGGGTAACGCAAGGCAAGGCACGGTAAGGCAAGGCAAGGCTAATGCACGACAACGCACGGCTAGACAATGCACGGCAAGGCAAGGAAAAGGTAACGCACGGCAAGGCACGCTTAGGGGAGGCAAGGCTAAGACACGACAACGCAAGGCTAGGCAATGAACGGAAGGCAAGCAAAGAGTAACGGAAGGCAAGGAATGCAAGGCAAAGCAAGGCAACGCAAGCAAGGCTATGGCAAGGTGAAAAAATGCTAAGGCACGACCACGCAAGGCTAGGCAATGCACGGAAGGCAAGCAAAGAGTAACGGAAGGCAAGGCAAGGTGCAAGAAAGGCGAGGCAAGGTGAAAAAAGGCTAAGACACGACAACGCAAGGCTAGGCAATGCACGGAAGGCAAGCAAAGAGTAACGGAAGGCAAGGAATGCAAGGCAAAGCAAGGCAACGCAAGCAAGTCTATGGGAAGTTGAAAAAAGGCTAAGGCACGACAGCGCAAGGTTAGGCAATGCACGGAAGGCAAGCAAAGAGTAACGGAATGGAAGGTAGGCAAGGCAAAGCAAGGCAAAGCAAGCAAGGCTATGGCAAGGTGAAACAAGGCTAAGGCACCACAACGCACGGCTAGGCAATGCACGGCCAGCCAAGTAAAAGGTAACGCAAGGCAAGGCACTGTGAGGCAAGGGAAGGCTAATGCACGACAGCGCAAGGCTAGGCAATGCACGGAAGGCAAGCAAAGAGTAACGGAAGGCAAGGAAGGCAAGGGAAAGCAAGGCAAGGCAAGGGTAACGGAAGGAACGGCCCGGCAAGGGGAAACAAGGCTAAGGCACGGCAACGCACGGCTAGGCAATGCACGGCAAGGCAAGGAAAGGGTAACGCAAGGCAAGGCACGGTCAGGCGAGGCAAGGCTAAGGCACGACAACGCAAGGCTAGGCAGTGCACGGCTAGGCAAGGAAAGAGTAACGGAAGGAAAGGAAGGCAAGCAAAGCAAGGCAAGGCAAGTGTAACAAAAGGCAAGGCACGGCAAGGGGAAAAAAGGCTACGGAACGGCAACGCACGGCTAGGCAATGCACGGCCAGGCAAGGAAAGGGTAACGCAAGGCAAGGCACGGTAAGGCAAGGCAAGGCTAATGCACGACAACGCACGGCTAGGCAATGCACGGCAAGGCAAGGAAAGGGTAACCCAAGGCAAGGCACGGTCAGGCGAGGCAAGGCTAAGGCACGACAACGCAAGGCTAGGCAATGCACGGAAGGCAAGCAAAGAGTAACGGAAGGCAAGGAAGGCAAGGGAAACCAAGGCAAGGCAAGGGTAACGGAAGGAACGGCTCGGCAAGAGGAAACAAGGCTAAGGCACGACAATGCAAGGCTAGGCAATGCAAGGAAGGCAAGCAAAGAGTAACGCAAGGCAAGGAATGCGCAAGGCAAAGCATGGCAAAGGAAAGCAGGGGAAGGCAAGGGTAACGGAAGGAACGGCACGGCAAGGGGAAACAAGGCTAAAGCACGACAACACAGGGCTAGGCAATGCAGGGCAAGGCAAGGAAAGGGTAACGCACGGCAAGGCACGGTTTGGGGAGGCAAGGCTAATGCACGACAACGCAAGGCTAGGCAATGCACGGAAGGCAAGCAAAGAGTAACGGAAGGAAAGGAAGGCAAGGGAAAGCAAGGCAAGGCAAGGGTAACGGAAGGAACGGCACAGCAAGGGGAAACAAGGCTAAGGCACGGCAACGCACGGCTAGGCAATGCACGGCAAGGCAAGGAAAGGGTAACGCAAGGCAAGGCAGGGTGAGGCAAGGCAAGACTGATGCACGACAACGCACGGCTAGGCAATGCACGGCAAGGCAAGGAAAGGGTAACGCAAGACAAGGCACGGTCAGGCGAGGCAAGGCTAAGGCACGACAACGCAAGGCTAGGCAATGCACGGAAGGCAAGCAAAGAGTAACGGAAGGCATGGAAGGCAAGGGAAAGCAGGGGAAGGCAAGGGTAACGGAAGGAACGGCACGGTAAGGGGAAACAAGGCTAAGGAACGACAACGCAGGCTAGGAATGCACGGCAAGCAAGGAAGCAGGGCTAGGCAATGCACGGCAAGGCAAGGAAAGGGTAACGCAAGGCAAGGCACGGTCAGGCGAGGCAAGGGTAATGCACGACAACGCAAGGCTACGCAGTGCACGGCTAGGCAAGGAAAGAGTAACGGAAGGAAAGGAAGGCAAGGCACAGCAAGGCAAGGCAAGTGTAACAAAAGTTACGGCACGGCAAGGGGAAACAAGGCTAAGGCACGGCAACGCAAGGCTAAGCAATGCACGGCCAGGGAAGGAAAGGGCAACGGAAGGCAAGGAATGCAAGGCAAAGCAAGGCAACGCAAGCAAGGCTATGGCAAGGTGAAAAAAGGCTAAGGCACGACAACGCAAGGCTAGGCAATGCACGGAAGGCAAGCAAACAGTAACGGAATGGAAGGAAGGCAAGGCAAAGCCAGGCAAAGCAAGGAAGGCTATGGCAAGGTGAAACAAGGCTAAGGCACCACAACGCACGGCTAGGCAATGCACGGCCAGCCAAGGAAAAGGTAACGCAAGGCAAGGCACTGTGAGGCAAGGCAAGGCTAATGCACGACAGCGCAAGGCTCTGCAATGCACGGAAGGCAAGCAAAGAGTAACGGAAACCAAGGAAGGCAAGGGAAAGCAAGGCAAGGCAAGGGTAACGGAAGGAACGGCACGGCAAGGGGAAACAAGGCTAAGGCACGACAACACAGGGCTAGGCAATGCAGGGCAAGGCAAGGAAAGGGTAACGCAAGGCAAGGCACGGTTTAGGGAAGCAAGGCTAATGCACGACAACGCAAGGCTAGGCAATGCACGGAAGGCAAGCAAAGAGTAACGGAAGGCAAGGAAGGCAAGGCAAAGCAAGGCAACGCAAGCAAGGCTATGGCAAGGGGAAAAAAGGAAAAAACACGACAACGCAAGGCTAGGCAATGCACGGAAGGCAAGCAACGAGTAACGGAAGGCAAGGAAGGCAAGGGAAAGCAAGGCAAGGCAAGGGTAACGGAAGGAACGGCACGGTAAGGGGAAACAAAGCTAAGGCACGACAATGCAGGGCTAGGCAATGCACGGCAAGGCAAGGAAAGGGTAACGCAAGGCAAGGCACGGTGAGGCAAGACAAGGCAAATGCACGACAACGCACGGCAGGCAATGCACGGCAAGGCAAGGAAAGGGTACCGCAAGGCAAGGCAGGGTCAGGCGAGGCATGGCTAAGGAACGACAACGCAAGGCTAGGCAATGCACTGCAAGGCAAGGAAAGGGTAACGCAAGGCAAGGCACGGTGAGGCAAGGCAAGGCTGATGCACGACAACGCACGGCTAGGCAATTCACGGCAAGGCAAGGAAAGGGTAACGCAAGGCAAGGCACGGTCAGGCGAGGCAAGGCTAAGGCACGACAACGCAAGGCAAGGCAATGCACGGAAGGCAAGCAAAGAGTAACGGAAGGCAAGGAATGCAAGGGAAAGCAGGGGAAGGCAAGGGTAACGAAATGAACGGCACGGTAATGGAAAACAAGGCTAAGGCACGACAACACAGGGCTAGGCAATGCAGGGCAAGGCAAGGTAAGGGCAACGCAAGGCAGGGCACGGTTTGGTGAGGCAAGGCAAATGCACGACAAAGCAAGGCTAGGCAGTGTACGGCTAGGTAAGGAAAGAGTAACGGAAGGAAAGGAAGGCAAGGCAAAGCAAGGCAAGGCAAGTGTAACAAAAGGCAAGGCACGGCAAGGGACAACAAGGCTAAGGAACGGCAACGCACGGCTAGGCAATGCACGGCCATGCAAGGAAAGGGTAACGCAAGGCAAGGCACGGTAAGGCAAGACAAGGCTAATGCACGACAACGCACGGCTAGGCAATGCACGGCAAGGCAAGGAAAGGATAACCCAAGGCAAGGCACTGTCAGGCGAGGGAAGGCTAATGCACGACAACGCAAGTTTAGGCAATGCACGGAAGGCAAGCAAAGAGTAACGGAACGCAAGGAAGGCAAGGGAAACCAAGGCAAGGCAAGGGTAACGGAAGGAACGGCTCGGCAAGGGGAAACAAGGCTAAGGCACGGCAACGTAGGGCTAGGCAATGCACGGCAAGGCAAGGAAAGGGTAACGCAAGGCAAGGACCTGTCAGGCGTGGCAAAGCTAATGCACGACATCGCAAGTCTAGGCAGTGCACGGCTAGGCAAGGAAAGAGTAACGGAAGGAAAGGAAGGCAAGGCAAAGCATGGCAAGGCAAGTGTAACAACAGGCACGGCACGGCAAGGGGAAACAAGGCTAAGGCACGACAACGCAGGGCTAGGCAATGCACAGCAAGGCAAGGAAAGGGTAACGCAAGGCAACGCACGGTCAGGCGAGGCAAGGCTAATGCACGACAACGCACGGCTAGGCAATGCACGGCAAGGGGGGGAAAGGGTAACGCAAGGCAAGGCACGGTTAGGCGAGGCAAGGCTAAGGCACGACAACGCAAGGCTAGGCAATGCACGGAAGGCAAGCAAAGAGTAACGGAATGGAAGGAAGGCAAGGCAAAGCAAGGCAAAGCAAGCAAGGCTATGGGAAGGTGAAACAAGGCTAAGGCACCACAACGCACGGCTAGGCAATGCACGGCCAGCCAAGGAAAAGGTAACGCAAGGCAAGGCACTGTGAGGCAAGGCAAGGCTAATGCACGACAGCGCAAGGCTAGGCAATGCACTGAAGGCAAGCAAAGAGTAACGGAAACCAAGGAAGGCAATGGAAAGCAAGGCAAGGGAAGGGTAACGGAAGGAACGGCACGGCAAGGGGAAACAAGGCTAAGGCACGACAACGCACGGCTAGGCAATGCACGGCAAGTCAAGGAAAGGGTAACGCCAGGCAAGGCACTGTCAGGCAAGGCAAGGCTAATGCACGACAAGGCAAGGCTAGGCAGTGCACGGCAAGGCAAGGAAAGGGAAACGCAAGGCAAGGCAAGGTTTGGGGAGTCAAGGCTAATGCACGACAACGCAAGGCTAGGCAATGCACAGAAGTCAAGCAAAGAGTAACGGAAGGCAAGGAAGGCAAGGCAAAGCAAGGCAACGCAAGCAAGGCTATGGCAAGGTGAAAAAAGGCTAAGACACGACAACGCAAGGCTAGGCAATGCACGGAAGGCAAGCAACGAGTAACGGAAGGCAAGGAAGGCAAGGGAAAGCAAGGCAAGGCAAGGGTAACGGAAGGAACGGCACGGTAAGGGGAAACAAGGCTAAGGCAAGACAATGCAGGGCTAGGCAATGCACGGCAAGGCAAGGAAAGGGTAACGCAAGGCAAGGCACGGTGGGGCAAGACAAGGCAAATGCACGACAACGCACGGCAGGCAATGCACTGCAAGGCAAGGAAAGGGTACCGCAAGGCAAGGCCCGGTCAGGCGAGGCAAGGCTAAGGAACGACAACGCAAGGCTAGGCAATGCACGGAAGGCAAGCAAAGAGTAACGGAAGGCAAGGAAGGCAAGGGAAAGCAAGGCATGGCAATGGTAACGGAAGGAACGGCACGGCAAGGGGAAACAAGGCTAAGGCACGGCAACGCACGGCTAAGCAATGCACGGCAAGGCAAGGAAAGGGTAACGCAAGGCAAGGAACGGTCAGGCGAGGCAAGGGTAATGCACGACAACGCAAGGCTACGCACTGCGCGGCTAGGAAATGAAAGAGTAACGGAAGGAAAGGAAGGCAAGGCAAAGCAAGGCAAGGCAAGTGTAACAAAAGGCACGGCACGGCAAGGGGAAACAAGGCTAAGGCACGGCAACGCAAGGCTAAGCAATGCACGGCCAGGCAAGAAAAGGGTAACGCAAGGCAAGACACGGTAAGGAAAGGCGAGGCTAATGCACGACAACGCACGGCTAGGCAATGCACGGCAAGGCAAGGAAAGGGTAACGCAAGGCAAGGCACGGTTAGGCGAGGCAAGGCTAAGGCATGACAACGCAAGGCTAGGCAATGCACGGAAGGCAAGCAAAGAGTAACGGAAGGCAAGGAATGCAAGGCAAAGCAATGCAACGCAAACAAGGCTATGGCAAGTTGAAAAAAGGCTAAGGCACGGCAACGCAAGCCTAGGCAATGCACGGAAGGCAAGCAAAGAGTAACGGAATGGAAGGAAGGCAAGGCAAAGTAAGGCAAAGCAAGCAAGGCTATGGCAAGGTGAAACAAGGCTAAGGCACCACAACGCACGGCTAGGTAATGCACTGCCAGCCAAGGAAAAGGTAACGCAAGGCAAGGCACTGTGAGGCAAGGCAAGGCTAATGCACGACAGCGCAAGGCTAGGCAATGCACGGAAGGCACGCAAAGAGTAACGGAAACCAAGGAAGGCAAGGGAAAGCTAGGCAAGGCAAGGGTAACGGAAGGAACGGCACGGCAAGGGGAAACAAGGCTAAGGCACGACAACGCCTGGCTAGGCAATGCACGGTAAGGCAAGGAAAGGGTAACGCCAGGCAAGGCACGGTGAGGCAAGGCAAGGCTAATGCACGACAAGGCAAGGCTAGGCAGTGCACGGCAAGGCAAGGAAAGGGTAACGCAAGGCAAGGCACTGTCAGGCGAGGCAAAGCTAAGGAACGACAACGCAAGGCTAGGCAATGCACGGAAGGCAAGCAAAGAGTAACGGAAGGCAAGGAAGGCAAGGCAAAGCAAGGCAACGCAAGCAAGGCTATGGAAAGGTGAAAAAATGCTAAGACACGACAACGCAAGGCTAGGCAATGCACGGAAGGCAAGCAAAGAGTAACGGAATGCAAGTAAGGCAAGGGAAAGCAAGGCAAGGCAAGGGTAACGGAAGGAACGGCACGGTAAGGGGAAACAAAGCTAAGGCACGACAATGCAGGGCTAGGCAATGCACGGCAAGGCAAGGAAAGGGTAACGCAAGGCAAGGCACGGTGAGGCAAGGCAAGGCTAATGCACGACAAGGCAAGGCTAGGCAGTGCACGGCAAGGCAAGGAAAGGGTAACGCAAGGCAAGGCACTGTCAGGCGAGGCAAAGCTAAGGAACGACAACGCAAGGCTAGGCAATGCACGGAAGGCAAGCAAAGAGTAACGGAAGGCAAGGAAGGCAAGGCAAAGCAAGGCAACGCAAGCAAGGCTATGGAAAGGTGAAAAAATGCTAAGACACGACAACGCAAGGCTAGGCAATGCACGGAAGGCAAGCAAAGAGTAACGGAATGCAAGTAAGGCAAGGGAAAGCAAGGCAAGGCAAGGGTAACGGAAGGAACGGCACGGTAAGGGGAAACAAAGCTAAGGCACGACAATGCAGGGCTAGGCAATGCACGGCAAGGCAAGGAAAGGGTAACGCAAGGCAAGGCACGGTGAGGCAAGACAAGGCAAATGCACGACAACGCACGGCTAGGCAATGCACGGCTAGGCAAGGAAAGAGTAACGGAAGGAAAGGAAGGCACGGTCAGGCGAGGCAAGGCTAAGGCACGACAAGGCAAGGCTAGGCAAATGCACGGAAGGTAAGCAAAGAGTAACGGAAGGCAAGGAAGGCAAGGGAAAGCAGGGGAAGGCAAGGGTAACGGAAGGAACGGCACGGTAAGGGGAAACAAGGCTAAGGCACGACAACGCAGGGCTAGGCAATGCACGGCAAGGCAAGGAAAGGGTAACGCAAGGCAAGGCACGGTCAGGCGAGGCAAGGGTAATGCACGACAACGCAAGGCTACGCAGTGCACGGCTAGGCAAGGAAAGAGTAACGGAAGGAAAGGAAGGCAAGGCAATGCAAGGCAAGGCAAGTGTAACAAAAGGCAGGGCACGGCAAGGGGAAACAAGGCTAAGGCACGGCAACGCAAGGCTAAGCAATGCACGGCCAGGAAAGGAAAGGGTAACGCAAGGCAAGGCACGGTAAGGCAAGGCGAGGCTAATGCACGACAACGCACGGCTAGGAAATGCACGGCAAGGGGGGAAAGGGTAACGCAAGGCAAGGCACGGTTAGGGGAGGCAAGGCTAAGGCACGACAACGCAAGGCTAGGCAATGCACGGAAGGCAAGCAAAGAGTAACGGAAGGCAAGGAAGGCAAGGGAAAGCAAGGCAACGCAAGCAAGGCTATGGCAAGGTGAAAAAAGGCTAAGGCACGACAACGCAAGGCTAGGCAATGCACGGAAGGCAAGGAAAGGGTAACGCAAGGCAAGGCACGGTCAGGCGAGGCAAGGCTAAGGAACGACAACGCAAGGCTAGGCAATGCACGGAAGGCAAGCAAAGAGTAACGGAAGGGAAGGAAGGCAAGGGAAAGCAAGGCAAGGCAATGGTAAGGGAAGGAACGGCACGGCAAGTGGAAACAAGGCTAAGGCACGACAACGCACGGCTAGGCAATGCACGGCAAGGCAAGGAAAGGGTAACGCCAGGCAAGGCACGGTCAGGCAAGGCAAGGCTAATGCACGACAAGGCAAGGGTAGGCAGTGCACGGCAAGGCAAGGAAAGGGTAACGCAAGGCAAGGCACTGTCAGACGAGGCAAGGCTAAGGCACGACAACGCAAGGCTAGGCAATGAGCGGAAGGAAAGCAAAGAGTAACGGAAGGCAAGGAAATCAAGGGAAAGCAAGGCAAGGCAAGTGTAACGGAAGGAACGGCACGGCAAGGGGAAACAAGGCTAAGGCACGACAACGCACGGCTAGGCAATGCACGGCAAGGCAAGGAAAGGGAAACGCAAGGCAAGGCACGGTTTGGGGAGGCAAGGCTAATGCACGACAACGCAAGGCTAGGCAATGCACGGAAGGCAAGCAAAGAGTAACGGAAGGCAAGGAAGGCAAGGCAAAGCAAGGCAACGCAAGCAAGGCTATGGAAAGGTGAAAAAATGCTAAGACACGACAACGCAAGGCTAGGCAATGCACGGAAGGCAAGCAAAGAGTAACGGAATGCAAGTAAGGCAAGGGAAAGCAAGGCAAGGCAAGGGTAACGGAAGGAACGGCACGGTAAGGGGAAACAAAGCTAAGGCACGACAATGCAGGGCTAGGCAATGCACGGCAAGGCAAGGAAAGGGTAACGCAAGGCAAGGCACGGTGAGGCAAGACAAGGCAAATGCACGACAACGCACGGCTAGGCAATGCACGGCAAGGCAAGGAAAGGGTACCGCAAGGCAAGGCACGGTCAGGCGAGGCAAGGCTAAGGCACGACAAGGCAAGGCTAGGCAATGCACGGAAGGCAAGCAAAGAGTAACGGAAGGCAAGGAAGGCAAGGGAAAGCAGGGGAAGGCAAGGGTAACGGAAGGAACGGCACGGTAAGGGGAAACAAGGCTAAGGCACGACAACGCAGGGCTAGGCAATGCACGGCAAGGCAAGGAAAGGGTAACGCAAGGCAAGGCACGGTCAGGCGAGGCAAGGGTAATGCACGACAACGCAAGGCTACGCAGTGCACGGCTAGGCAAGGAAAGAGTAACGGAAGGAAAGGAAGGCAAGGCAATGCAAGGCAAGGCAAGTGTAACAAAAGGCAGGGCACGGCAAGGGGAAACAAGGCTAAGGCACGGCAACGCAAGGCTAAGCAATGCACGGCCAGGAAAGGAAAGGGTAACGCAAGGCAAGGCACGGTAAGGCAAGGCGAGGCTAATGCACGACAACGCACGGCTAGGAAATGCACGGCAAGGGGGGAAAGGGTAACGCAAGGCAAGGCACGGTTAGGCGAGGCAAGGCTAAGGCACTACAACGCAAGGCAAGGCAATGCACGGAAGGCAAGCAAAGAGTAACGGAACGCAAGGAAGGCAAGGGAAAGCAAGGCAACGCAAACAAGGCTATGGCAAGGTGAAAAAAGGCTAAGGCACGACAACGCAAGCCTAGGCAATGCACGGAAGGCAAGGAAAGGGTACCGCAAGGCAAGGCACGGTCAGGCGAGGCAAGGCTAAGGAACGACAACGCAAGGCTAGGCAATGCACGGAAGGCAAGCAAAGAGTAACGGAAGGCAAGGAATGCAAGGCAAAGCAAGGCAACGCAAGCAAGGCTATGGCAAGGTGAAAAAAGGCTAAGGCACGACCACGCAAGGCTAGGCAATGCACGGAAGGCAAGCATAGAGTAACGGAAGGCAAGGAAGGCAAGGCAAAGCAAGGCAACCCAAGCAAGGCTATGGCAAGGTGAAAAAAGGCTAAGACACGACAACGCAAGGCTAGGCAATGCACGGAAGGCAAGCAAAGAGTAACGGAATGCAAGGAAGGCAAGGGAAAGCAAGGCAAGGCAAGGGTAACTGAAGGAACGGCACGTTAAGGGGAAACAAAGGTAAGGCACGACAATGCAGGGCTAGGCAATGCACGGCAAGGCAAGGAAAGGGTAACGCAAGGCAAGGCACGGTTAGGCAAGACAAGGCAAATGCACGACAACGCACGGCTAGGCAATGCACGGCAAGGCAAGGAAAGGGTACCGCAAGGCAAGGCACGGTCAGGCGAGGCAAGGCTAAGGAACGACAACGCAAGGCTAGGCAATGCACGGAAGGCAAGCAAAGAGTAACGGAAGGCAGGGAAGGCAAGGGAAAGCAAGGCAAGGCAAGGGTAACGGAAGGAACGGCACGGCAAGGGGAAACAAGGCTAAGGCCGGACAACACACGGCTAGGCAATGCACGGCAAGGTAAGGAAAGGGTAACGCAAGGCAAGGCACGGTGAGGCAAGGCAAGGCTGATGCACGACAACGCACGGCTAGGCAATGCACGGAAGGCAAGCAAAGAGTAACGGAAGGCAAGGAATGCAAGGGAAAGCAGGGGAAGGCAAGGGTAACGAAATGAACGGCACGGTAATGGGAAACAAGGCTAAGGCACGACAACACAGGGCTAGGCAATGCAGGGCAAGGCAAGGTAAGGGCAACGCAAGGCAGGGCACGGTCAGGCGAGGCAAGGCTAAGGCACGACAACGCAAGGCTAGGCAATGCACGGAAGGCAAGCAAAGAGTAACGGAAGGCAAGGAAGGAAAGGGAAAGCAAGGCAAGGCAAGGTTAACGGAAGGAACGGCACGGCAAGGGGAAACAAGGCTAAGGCACGGCAACGCACGTCTAGGCAATGCAGGGCAAGGCAAGGAAATGGTAACGCAAGGCAAGGCACGGTTTGGGGAGGCAAGGCAAATGCACGACAACGCAAGGCTAGGCAGTGTACGGCTAGGTAAGGAAAGAGTAACGGAAGGAAAGGAAGGCAAGGCAAAGCAAGGCAAGGCAAGTGTAACAAAAGGCAAGGCACGGCAAGGGACAACAAGGCTAAGGAACGGCAACGCACGGCTAGGCAATGCACGGCCATGCAAGGAAAGGGTAACGCAAGGCAAGGCACGGTAAGGCAAGACAAGGCTAATGCACGACAACGCACGGCTAGGCAATGCACGGCAAGGCAAGGAAAGGATAACCCAAGGCAAGGCACTGTCAGGCGAGGGAAGGCTAATGCACGACAACGCAAGGTTAGGCAATGCACGGAAGGCAAGCAAAGAGTAACGGAACGCAAGGAAGGCAAGGGAAACCAAGGCAAGGCAAGGGTAACGGAAGGAACGGCTCGGCAAGGGGAAACAAGGCTAAGGCACGGCAACGTAGGGCTAGGCAATGCACGGCAAGGCAAGGAAAGGGTAACGCAAGGCAAGGACCTGTCAGGCGTGGCAAAGCTAATGCACGACATCGCAAGTCTAGGCAGTGCACGGCTAGGCAAGGAAAGAGTAACGGAAGGAAAGGAAGGCAAGGCAAAGCATGGCAAGGCAAGTGTAACAACAGGCACGGCACGGCAAGGGGAAACAAGGCTAAGGCACGACAACGCAGGGCTAGGCAATGCAGGGCAAGGCAAGGAAAGGGTAACGCAAGGCAACGCACGGTCAGGCGAGGCAAGGCTAATGCACGACAACGCAAGGCTAGGCAATGCACGGCTAGGCAAGGAAAGAGTAACGGAAGGAAAGGAAGGCAAGGCAAAGCAAGGCAAGGCAAGTGTAACAAAAGGCACGGCACGGCAAGGGGAAACAAGGCTAAGGCACGGCAACGTAAGGCTAAGCAATGCACGGCCAGGCAAGGAAAGGGTAACGCAAGGCAAGGCACGGTAAGGCAAGGCGAGGCTAATGCACGACAACGCACGGCTAGGCAATGCACGGCAAGGGGGGAAAGGGTAACGCAAGGCAAGGCACGGTTAGGCGAGGCAAGGCTAAGGCACGACAACGCAAGGCTAGGCAATGCACGGAAGGCAAGCAAAGAGTAACGGAATGGAAGGAAGTCAAGGCAAAGCAAGGCAAAGCAAGCCAGGCTATGGCAAGGTGAAACAAGGCTAAGGCACCACAAGGCACGGCTAGGCAATGCACGGCCAGCCAAGGAAAAGGTAACGCAAGGCAAGGCACTGTGAGGCAAGGCAAGGCTAATGCACGACAGCGCAAGGCTAGGCAATGCACGGAAGGCAAGCAAAGAGTAACGGAAACCAAGGAAGGCAATGGAAAGCAAGGCAAGGCAAGGGTAACGGAAGGAACGGCACGGCAAGGGGAAACAAGGCTAAGGCACGACAACGCACGGCTAGGCAATGCACGGCAAGTCAAGGAAAGGGTAACGCCAGGCAAGGCACGGTCAGGCAAGGCAAGGCTAATGCACGACAAGGCAAGGCTAGGCAGTGCACTGCAAGGCAAGGAAAGGGTAACGCAAGGCAAGGCAAGGTTTGGGGAGTCAATGCTAATGCACGACAACGCAAGGCTAGGCAATGCACGGAAGGCAAGCAAAGAGTAACGGAAGGCAAGGAAGGCAAGGCAAAGCAAGGCAAGGCAAGGATAACGGAAGGAACGGCAAGGTAAGGGGAAACAAAGCTAAGGCACGACAATGCAGGGCTAGGCAATGCACGGCAAGGCAAGGAAAGGGTAACGCAAGGCAAGGCACGGTGAGGCAAGAAAAGGCAAATGCACGACAACGAACGGCTAGGCAATGCACTGCAAGGCAAGGAAAGGGTACCGCAAGGCAGGGCACGGTCAGGCGAGGCAAGGCTAAGGAACGGCAACGCAAGGCTAGGCAATGCACGGAAGGAAAGCAAAGAGTAACGGAAGGCAAGGAAATCAAGGGAAAGCAAGGCAAGGCAAGGGTAACGGAAGGAACGGCTCGGCAAGGGGAAACAAGGCTAAGGCACGGCAACGCAGGGCTAGGCAATGCACGGCAAGGCAAGGAAAGTGTAACGCAAGGCAAGGCACTGTCAGGCGAGGCAAAGCTAAAGCACCACATCGCAAGGCTAGGCAGTGCACGGCTAGGCAAGGAAAGAGTAACGGAAGGAAAGGAAGTCAAGGGAAAGCATGGCAAGGCAAGTGTAACAACAGGCACGGCACGGCAAGGGGAAACAAGGCTAAGGCACGGCAACGCACGGCTAGGCAATGCACGGCAAGGCAAGGAAAGGGTAACGCAAGGCAAGGCAAGGCACGGTAAGGCAAGACAAGGCTAATGCACGACAACGCACGGCTAGGCAATGCACGGCAAGGCAAGGAAAGGGTAACGCAAGGCAAGGCACGGTCAGGCGAGGCAAGGCTAAGGCACGACAACGCAAGGCAAGGCAATGCACGGAAGGCAAGCAAAGAGTAACGGAAGGCAAGGAATGCAAGGGAAAGCAGGGGAAGGCAAGGGTAACGAAATGAACGGCACGGTAATGGGAAACAAGGCTAAGGCACGACAACACAGGGCTAGGCAATGCAGGGCAAGGCAAGGTAAGGGCAACGCAAGGCAAGGCACGGTCAGGCGAGGCAAGGCTAAGGCACGACAACGCAAGGCTAGGCAATGCACGGCAAGGGGGGAAAGGGTAACGCAAGGCAAGGCACGGTTAGGCGAGGCAAGGCTAAGGCACGACAACGCAAGGCTAGGCAATGCACGGAAGGCAAGCAAAGAGTAACGGAATGGAAGGAAGGCAAGGCAAAGCAAGGCAAAGCAAGCAAGGCTATGGGAAGGTGAAACAAGGCTAAGGCACCACAACGCACGGCTAGGCAATGCACGGCCAGCCAAGGAAAAGGTAACGCAAGGCAAGGCACTGTGAGGCAAGGCAAGGCTAATGCACGACAGCGCAAGGCTAGGCAATGCACGGAAGGCAAGCAAAGAGTAACGGAAACCAAGGAAGGCAAGGGAAAGCAAGGCAAGGCAAGGGTAACGGAAGGAACGGCACGGCAAGGGGAAACAAGGCTAAGGCACGACAACGCACGGCTAGGCAATGCACGGCAAGTCAAGGAAAGGGTAACGCCAGGCAAGGCACTGTCAGGCAAGGCAAGGCTAATGCACGACAAGGCAAGGCTAGGCAGTGCACGGCAAGGCAAGGAAAGGGAAACGCAAGGCAAGGCAAGGTTTGGGGAGTCAAGGCTAATGCACGACAACGCAAGGCTAGGCAATGCACAGAAGTCAAGCAAAGAGTAACGGAAGGCAAGGAAGGCAAGGCAAAGCAAGGCAACGCAAGCAAGGCTATGGCAAGGTGAAAAAAGGCTAAGACACGACAACGCAAGGCTAGGCAATGCACGGAAGGCAAGCAACGAGTAACGGAAGGCAAGGAAGGCAAGGGAAAGCAAGGCAAGGCAAGGGTAACGGAAGGAACGGCACGGTAAGGGGAAACAAGGCTAAGGCAAGACAATGCAGGGCTAGGCAATGCACGGCAAGGCAAGGAAAGGGTAACGCAAGGCAAGGCACGGTGAGGCAAGACAAGGCAAATGCACGACAACGCACGGCTAGGCAATGCACTGCAAGGCAAGGAAAGGGTACCGCAAGGCAAGGCCCGGTCAGGCGAGGCAAGGCTAAGGAACGACAACGCAAGGCTAGGCAATGCACGGAAGGCAAGCAAAGAGTAACGGAAGGCAAGGAAGGCAAGGGAAAGCAAGGCATGGCAATGGTAACGGAAGGAACGGCACGGCAAGGGGAAACAAGGCTAAGGCACGGCAACGCACGGCTAAGCAATGCACGGCAAGGCAAGGAAAGGGTAACGCAAGGCAAGGAACGGTCAGGCGAGGCAAGGGTAATGCACGACAACGCAAGGCTACGCAGTGCGCGGCTAGGAAATGAAAGAGTAACGGAAGGAAAGGAAGGCAAGGCAAAGCAAGGCAAGGCAAGTGTAACAAAAGGCACGGCACGGCAAGGGGAAACAAGGCTAAGGCACGGCAACGCAAGGCTAAGCAATGCACGGCCAGGCAAGAAAAGGGTAACGCAAGGCAAGACACGGTAAGGAAAGGCGAGGCTAATGCACGACAACGCACGGCTAGGCAATGCACGGCAAGGCAAGGAAAGGGTAACGCAAGGCAAGGCACGGTTAGGCGAGGCAAGGCTAAGGCATGACAACGCAAGGCTAGGCAATGCACGGAAGGCAAGCAAAGAGTAACGGAAGGCAAGGAATGCAAGGCAAAGCAATGCAACGCTAGCAAGGCTATGGCAAGGTGAAAAAAGGCTAAGGCACGACAACGCAAGCCTAGGCAATGCACGGAAGGCAAGCAAAGAGTAACGGAATGGAAGGAAGGCAAGGCAAAGTAAGGCAAAGCAAGCAAGGCTATGGCAAGGTGAAACAAGGCTAAGGCACCACAACGCACGGCTAGGTAATGCACTGCCAGCCAAGGAAAAGGTAACGCAAGGCAAGGCACTGTGAGGCAAGGCAAGGCTAATGCACGACAGCGCAAGGCTAGGCAATGCACGGAAGGCAAGCAAAGAGTAACGGAAACCAAGGAAGGCAAGGGAAAGCAAGGCAAGGCAAGGGTAACGGAAGGAACGGCACGGCAAGGGGAAACAAGGCTAAGGCACGACAACGCACGGCTAGGCAATGCACGGTAAGGCAAGGAAAGGGTAACGCAAGGCAAGGCACGGTGAGGCAAGGCAAGGCTAATGCACGACAACGCACGGCTAGGCAATGCACGGAAGGCAAGGAAAGGGTAACGCAAGGCAAGGCACTGTCAGGCGAGGCAAGGCTAAGACACGACAACGCAAGGCTAGGCAATGCACGGAAGGCAAGCAAAGAGTAACGGAAGGCAAGGAAGGCAAGGCAAAGCAAGGCAACGCAAGCAAGGCTATGGAAAGGTGAAAAAATGCTAAGACACGACAACGCAAGGCTAGGCAATGCACGGAAGGCAAGCAAAGAGTAACGGAATGCAAGTAAGGCAAGGGAAAGCAAGGCAAGGCAAGGGTAACGGAAGGAACGGCACGGTAAGGGGAAACAAAGCTAAGGCACGACAATGCAGGGCTAGGCAATGCACGGCAAGGCAAGGAAAGGGTAACGCAAGGCAAGGCACGGTGAGGCAAGACAAGGCAAATGCACGACAACGCAAGGCTAAGCAATGCACGGCCAGGCAAGGAAAGGGTAACGGAAGGCAAGGCACTGTCAGGCGAGGCAAGGCTAAGGCACGACAAGGCAAGGCTAGGCAGTGCACGGAAGGCAAGCAAAGAGTAACGGAAGGCAAGGAAGGCAAGGGAAAGCAGGGGAAGGCAAGGGTAACGGAAGGAACGGCACGGTAAGGGGAAACAAGGCTAAGGCACGACAACGCAGGGCTAGGCAATGCACGGCAAGGCAAGGAAAGGGTAACGCAAGGCAAGGCACGGTCAGGCGAGGCAAGGGTAATGCACGACAACGCAACGCTACGCAGTGCACGGCTAGGCAAGGAAAGAGTAACGGAAGGAAAGGAAGGCAAGGCAATGCAAGGCAAGGCAAGTGGAACAAAAGGCAGGGCACGGCAAGGGGAAACAAGGCTAAGGCACGGCAACGCAAGGCTAAGCAATGCACGGAAGGAAAGGAAAGGGTAACGCAAGGCAAGGCACGGTAAGGCAAGGCGAGGCTAATGCACGACAACGCACGGCTAGGAAATGCACGGCAAGGGGGGAAAGGGTAACGCAAGGCAAGGCACGGTTAGGGGAGGCAAGGCTAAGGCACTACAACGCAAGGCAAGGCAATGCACGGAAGGCAAGCAAAGAGTACCGGAACGCAAGGAAGGCAAGGGAAAGCAAGGCAACGCAAACAAGGCTATGGCAAGGTGAAAAAAGGCTAAGGCACGACAACGCAAGCCTAGGCAATGCACGGAAGGCAAGGAAAGGGTACCGCAAGGCAAGGCACGGTCAGGCGAGGCAAGGCTAAGGAACGACAACGCAAGGCTAGGCAATGCACGGAAGGCAAGCAAAGAGTAACGGAAGGCAAGGAAGGCAAGGGAAAGCAAGGCAAGGCAAGGGTAAGGGAAGGAACGGCACGGCAAGTGGAAACAAGGCTAAGGCACGACAACGCACGGCTAGGCAATGCACGGCAAGGCAAGGAAAGGGTAACGCCAGGCAAGGCACGGTCAGGCAAGGCAGGGTAATGCACGACAAGGCAAGGGTAGGCAGTGCACGGCAAGGCAAGGAAAGGGTAACGCAAGGCAAGGCACTGTCAGACGAGGCAAGGCTAAGGCACGACAACGCAAGGCTAGGCAATGCACGGAAGGCAAGCAAAGAGTAACGGAAGGCAAGGAAGGCAAGGGAAAGCAAGGCAAGGCAAGTGTAACGGAAGGAACGGCACGGCAAGGGGAAACAAGGCTAAGGCACGACAACACAGGGCGAGGCAATGCAGGGCAAGGCAAGGAAAGGGAAACGCAAGGCAAGGCACGGTTTGGGGAGGCAAGGCTAATGCACGACAACGCAAGGCTAGGCAATGCACGGAAGGGAAGCAAAGAGTAACGGAAGGCAAGGAATGCAAGGCAAAGCAAGGCAACGCAAGCAAGGCTATGGCAAGGTGAAAAAAGGCTAAGGCACGACCACGCAAGGCTAGGCAATGCACGGAAGGCAAGCATAGAGTAACGGAAGGCAAGGAAGGCAAGGCAAAGCAAGGCAACGCAAGCAAGGCTATGGCAAGGTGAAAAAAGGCTAAGGCACGACAACGCAAGGCTAGGCAATGCACGGAAGGCAAGCAAAGAGTAACGGAATGCAAGGAAGGCAAGGGAAAGCAAGGCAAGGCAAGGGTAACGGAAGGAACGGCACGGCAAGGGGAAACAAGGAAGGCACGACAACGCACGGCTAGGCAATGCACGGCAAGGCAAGGAAAGGGTAACGCAAGGCAAGGCACGGTGAGGCAAGACAAGGCTAATGCACGACAACGCACGGCTAGGCAATGCACGGCAAGGCAAGGAAAGGGTAACGCAAGGCAAGGCACGGTCAGGCGAGGCAAGGCTAAGGCACGACAACGCAAGGCTAGGCAATGCACGGAAGGCAAGCAAAGAGTAACGGAAGGCAAGGAAGGCAAGGGAAAGCAAGGCAATGCAAGGGTAACCGAAGGAACGGCACGGCAAGGGGAAACAAGGCTAAGGCACGGCAACGCACGGCTAGGCAATGCACGGCAAGGCAAGGAAAGGGTAACGCAAGGCAAGGCACGGTGAGGAAAGGCAAGGCTAATGCACGACAACGCACGGCTAGGCAATGCACGGAAGGCAAGCAAAGAGTAACGGAAGGCAAGGAAGGCAAGGGAAAGCAAGGCAAGGCAAGGGTAACGAAATGAACGGCACGGTAATGGGAAACAAGGCTAAGGCACGACAACACAGGGCTAGGCAATGCAGGGCAAGGCAAGGTAAGGGCAACGCAAGGCAGGGCACGGTCAGGCGAGGCAAGGCTAAGGCACGACAACGCAAGGCTAGGCAATGCACGGAAGGCAAGCAAAGAGTAACGGAAGGCAAGGAAGGAAAGGGAAAGCAAGGCAAGGCAAGGGTAACGGAAGGAACGGCACGGCAAGGGGAAACAAGGCTAAGGCACGGCAACGCACGTCTAGGCAATGCAGGGCAAGGCAAGGAAATGGTAACGCAAGGCAAGGCACGGTTTGGGGAGGCAAGGCAAATGCACGACAACGCAAGGCTAGGCAGTGTACGGCTAGGTAAGGAAAGAGTAACGGAAGGAAAGGAAGGCAAGGCAAAGCAAGGCAAGGCAAGTGTAACAAAAGGCAAGGCACGGCAAGGGACAACAAGGCTAAGGAACGGCAACGCACGGCTAGGCAATGCACGGCCATGCAAGGAAAGGGTAACGCAAGGCAAGGCACGGTAAGGCAAGACAAGGCTAATGCACGACAACGCACGGCTAGGCAATGCACGGCAAGGCAAGGAAAGGGTAACGCAAGGCAAGGCACTGTCAGGCGAGGGAAGGCTAATGCACGACAACGCAAGGTTAGGCAATGCACGGAAGGCAAGCAAAGAGTAACGGAACGCAAGGAAGGCAAGGGAAACCAAGGCAAGGCAAGGGTAACGGAAGGAACGGCTCGGCAAGGGGAAACAAGGCTAAGGCACGGCAACGTAGGGCTAGGCAATGCACGGCAAGGCAAGGAAAGGGTAACGCAAGGCAAGGACCTGTCAGGCGTGGCAAAGCTAATGCACGACATCGCAAGTCTAGGCAGTGCACGGCTAGGCAAGGAAAGAGTAACGGAAGGAAAGGAAGGCAAGGCAAAGCATGGCAAGGCAAGTGTAACAACAGGCACGGCACGGCAAGGGGAAACAAGGCTAAGGCACGACAACGCAGGGCTAGGCAATGCACGGCAAGGCAAGGAAAGGGTAACGCAAGGCAACGCACGGTCAGGCGAGGCAAGGGTAATGCACAACAACGCAAGGCTACGCAGTGCACGGCTAGGCAAGGAAAGAGTAACGGAAGGAAAGGAAGGCAAGGCAAAGCAAGGCAAGGCAAGTGTAACAAAAGGCACGGCACGGCAAGGGGAAACAAGGCTAAGGAACGGCAACGTAAGGCTAAGCAATGCACGGCCAGGCAAGGAAAGGGTAACGCAAGGCAAGGCACGGTAAGGCAAGGCGAGGCTAATGCACGACAACGCACGGCTAGACAATGCACGGCAAGGCAAGGAAAGGGTAACGCAAGGCAAGGCACGGTTAGGCGAGGCAAGGCTAAGGCACGACAACGCAAGGCTAGGCAATGCACGGAAGGCAAGCAAAGAGTAACGGAATGGAAGGAAGTCAAGGCAAAGCAAGGCAAAGCAAGCAAGGCTATGGCAAGGTGAAACAAGGCTAAGGCACCACAACGCACGGCTAGGCAATGCACGGCCAGCCAAGGAAAAGGTAACGCAAGGCAAGGCACTGTGAGGCAAGGCAAGGCTAATGCACGACAGCGCAAGGCTAGGCAATGCACTGAAGGCAAGCAAAGAGTAACGGAAACCAAGGAAGGCAATGGAAAGCAAGGCAAGGCAAGGGTAACGGAAGGAACGGCACGGCAAGGGGAAACAAGGCTAAGGCACGACAACGCACGGCTAGGCAATGCACGGCAAGTCAAGGAAAGGGTAACGCCAGGCAAGGCACGGTCAGGCAAGGCAAGGCTAATGCACGACAAGGCAAGGCTAGGCAGTGCACGGCAAGGCAAGGAAAGGGTAACGCAAGGCAAGGCAAGGTTTGGGGAGGCAAGGCTAATGCACGACAACGCAAGGCTAGGCAATGCACAGAAGTCAAGCAAAGAGTAACGGAAGGCAAGGAAGGCAAGGCAAAGCAAGGCAACGCAAGCAAGGCTATGGCAAGGTGAAAAAAGGCTAAGACACGACAACGCAAGGCTAGGCAATGCACGGAAGGCAAGCAACGAGTAACGGAAGGCAAGGAAGGCAAGGGAAAGCAAGGCAAGGCAAGGGTAACGGAAGGAACGGCACGGTAAGGGGAAACAAGGCTAAGGCAAGACAATGCAGGGCTAGGCAATGCACGGCAAGGCAAGGAAAGGGTAACGCAAGGCAAGGCACGGTGGGGCAAGACAAGGCAAATGCACGACAACGCACGGCAGGCAATGCACTGCAAGGCAAGGAAAGGGTACCGCAAGGCAAGGCCCGGTCAGGCGAGGCAAGGCTAATGCACGACAACGCAAGGCTACGCAGTGCACGGCAGGCAAGCAAAGAGTAACGGAAGGCAAGGAAGGCAAGGGAAAGCAAGGCATGGCAATGGTAACGGAAGGAACGGCACGGCAAGTGGAAACAAGGCTAAGGCACGGCAACGCACGGCTAAGCAGTGCACGGCAAGGCAAGGAAAGGGTAACGCAAGGCAAGGAACGGTCAGGCGAGGCAAGGGTAATGCACGACAACGCAAGGCTACGCAGTGCGCGGCTAGGAAATGAAAGAGTAACGGAAGGAAAGGAAGGCAAGGCAAAGCAAGGCAAGGCAAGTGTAACAAAAGGCACGGCACGGCAAGGGGAAACAAGGCTGAGGCACGGCAACGCAAGGCTAAGCAATGCACGGCCAGGCAAGAAAAGGGTAACGCAAGGCAAGACACGGTAAGGAAAGGCGAGGCTAATGCACGACAACGCACGGCTAGGCAATGCACGGCAAGGCAAGGAAAGGGTAACGCAAGGCAAGGCACGGTTAGGCGAGGCAAGGCTAAGGCACGACAACGCAAGGCTAGGCAATGCACGGAAGGCAAGCAACGAGTAACGGAAGGCAAGGAATGCAAGGCAAAGCAATGCAACGCAAACAAGGCTATGGCAAGTTGAAAAAAGGCTAAGGCACGGCAACGCAAGCCTAGGCAATGCACGGAAGGCAAGCAAAGAGTAACGGAATGGAAGGAAGGCAAGGCAAAGTAAGGCAAAGCAAGCAAGGCTATGGCAAGGTGAAACAAGGCTAAGGCACCACAACGCACGGCTAGGTAATGCACGGCCAGCCAAGGAAAAGGTAACGCAAGGCAAGGCACTGTGAGGCAAGGCAAGGCTAATTCACGACAGCGCAAGGCTAGGCAATGCACGGAAGGCAAGCAAAGAGTAACGGAAACCAAGGAAGGCAAGGGAAAGCTAGGCAAGGCAAGGGTAACGGAAGGAACGGCACGGCAAGGGGAAACAAGGCTAAGGCACGACAACGCCTGGCTAGGCAATGCACTGCAAGGCAAGGAAAGGGTAACGCCAGGCAAGGCACGGTGAGGCAAGGCAAGGCTAATGCACGACAAGGCAAGGCTAGGCAGTGCTCGGCAAGGCAAGGAAAGGGTAACGCAAGGCAAGGCACTGTCAGGCGAGGCAAGGCTAAGGAACGACAACGCAAGGCTAGGCAATGCACGGAAGGCAAGCAAAGAGTAACGGAAGGCAAGGAAGGCAAGGCAAAGCAAGGCAACGCAAGCAAGGCTATGGAAAGGTGAAAAAATGCTAAGACACGACAACGCAAGGCTAGGCAATGCACGGAAGGCAAGCAAAGAGTAACGGAATGCAAGTAAGGCAAGGGAAAGCAAGGCAAGGCAAGGGTAACGGAAGGAACGGCACGGTAAGGGGAAACAAAGCTAAGGCACGACAATGCAGGGCTAGGCAATGCACGGCAAGGCAAGGAAAGGGTAACGCAAGGCAAGGCACGGTGAGGCAAGACAAGGCAAATGCACGACAACGCACGGCTAGGCAATGCACGGCAAGGCAAGGAAAGGGTAACGCAAGGCAAGGCACGGTCAGGCGAGGCAAGGCTAAGGCACGACAAGGCAAGGCTAGGCAATGCACGGAAGGCAAGCAAAGAGTAACGGAAGGCAAGGAAGGCAAGGGAAAGCAGGGGAAGGCGAGGGTAACGGAAGGAACGGCACGGTAAGGGGAAACAAGGCTAAGGCACGACAACGCAGGGCTAGGCAATGCACGGCAAGGCAAGGAAAGGGTAACGCAGGGCAAGGCACGGTCAGGCGAGGCAAGGGTAATGCACGACAACGCAAGGCTACGCAGTGCACGGCTAGGCAAGGAAAGAGTAACGGAAGGAAAGGAAGGCAAGGCAATGCAAGGCAAGGCAAGTGTAACAAAAGGCAGGGCACGGGAAGGGGAAACAAGGCTAAGGCACGACAACGCAAGGCTAGGCAATGCACGGCCAGGAAAGGAAAGGGTAACGCAAGGCAAGGCACGGTAAGGCAAGGCGAGGCTAATGCACGACAACGCACGGCTAGGAAATGCACGGCAAGGGGGGAAAGGGTAACGCAAGGCAAGGCACGGTTAGGGGAGGCAAGGCTAAGGCACTACAACGCAAGGCAAGGCAATGCACGGAAGGCAAGCAAAGAGTAACGGAAGGCAAGGAAGGCAAGGGAAAGCAAGGCAACGCAAGCAAGGCTATGGCAAGGTGAAAAAAGGCTAAGGCACGACAACGCAAGGCTAGGCAATGCACGGCAAGGCAAGGAAAGGGTAACGCAAGGCAAGGCACGGTCAGGCAAGGCAAGGCTGAGGAACGACAACGCAAGGCTAGGCAATGCACGGAAGGCAAGCAAAGAGTAACGGAAGGCAAGGAAGGCAAGGGAAAGCAAGGCAAGGCAAGGGTAACGGAAGGAACGGCACGGCAAGGGGAAACAAGGCTAAGGCACGACAACACAGGGCTAGGCAATGCAGGGCAAGGCAAGGAAAGGGAAACGCAAGGCAAGGCACGGTTTGGGGAGGCAAGGCTAATGCACGACAACGCAAGGCTAGGCAATGCACGGAAGGGAAGCAAAGAGTAACGGAAGGCAAGGAATGCAAGGCAAAGCAAGGCAACGCAAGCAAGGCTATGGCAAGGTGAAAAAAGGCTAAGGCACGACCACGCAAGGCTAGGCAATGCACGGAAGGCAAGCAAAGAGTAACGGAAGGCAAGGAAGGCAAGGCAAAGCAAGGCAACGCAAGCAAGGCTATGGCAAGGTGAAAAAAGGCTAAGACACGACAACGCAAGGCTAGGCAATGCACGGAAGGCAAGCAAAGAGTAACGGAAGGCAAGGAAGGCAAGGGAAAGCAAGGCAAGGCAAGGGTAACGGAAGGAACGGCACGGTAAGGGGAAACAAAGCTAAGGCACGACAATGCAGGGCTAGGCAATGCACGGCAAGGCAAGGAAAGGGTACCGCAAGGCAAGGCACGGTCAGGCGAGGCAAGGCTAAGGAACGACAACGCAAGGCTAGGCAATGCACGGAAGGCAAGCAAAGAGTAACGGAAGGCAAGGAAGGCAAGGGAAAGCAAGGCAAGGCAATGGTAACGGAAGGAACGGCACGGCAAGGGGAAACAAGGCTAAGGCCGGACAACACACGGCTAGGCAATGCACTGCAAGGCAAGGAAAGGGTAACGCAAGGCAAGGCACGGTGAGGAAAGGCAAGGCTGATGCACGACAACGCACGGCTAGGCAATGCACGGAAGGCAAGCAAAGAGTAACGGAAGGCAAGGAATGCAAGGGAAAGCAGGGGAAGGCAAGGGTAACGAAATGAACGGCACGGTAATGGGAAACAAGGCTAAGGCACGACAACACAGGGCTAGGCAATGCAGGGCAAGGCAAGGTAAGGGCAACGCAAGGCAAGGCACGGTCAGGCGAGGCAAGGCTAAGGCACGACAACGCAAGGCTAGGCAATGCACGGAAGGCAAGCAAAGAGTAACGGAAGGCAAGGAAGGAAAGGGAAAGCAAGGCAAGGCAAGGTTAACGGAAGGAACGGCACGGCAAGGGGAAAGAAGGCTAAGGTACGGCAACGCACGTCTAGGCAATGCAGGGCAAGGCAAGGAAAGGGTAACGCAAGGCAAGGCACGGTTTGGGGAGGCAAGGCAAATGCACGACAACGCAAGGCTAGGCAGTGTACGGCTAGGTAAGGAAAGAGTAACGGAAGGAAAGGAAGGCAAGGCAAAGCAAGGCAAGGCAAGTGTAACAAAAGGCAAGGCACGGCAAGGGACAACAAGGCTAAGGAACGGCAACGCACGGCTAGGCAATGCACGGCCATGCAAGGAAAGGGTAACGCAAGGCAAGGCACGGTAAGGCAAGACAAGGCTAATGCACGACAACGCACGGCTAGGCAATGCACGGCAAGGCAAGGAAAGGATAACGCAAGGCAAGGCACTGTCAGGCGAGGGAAGGCTAATGCACGACAACGCAAGGCTAGGCAATGCACGGAAGGCAAGCAAAGAGTAACGGAAGGCAAGGAAGGCAAGGGAAAGCAAGGCAAGGCAAGTGTAACGGAAGGAACGGCTCGGCAAGGGGAAACAAGGCTAAGGCACGGCAACGTAGGGCTAGGCAATGCACGGCAAGGCAAGGAAAGGGTAACGCAAGGCAAGGACCTGTCAGGCGAGGCAAAGCTAATGCACGACATCGCAAGTCTAGGCAGTGCACGGCTAGGCAAGGAAAGAGTAACGGAAGGAAAGGAAGGCAAGGCAAAGCATGGCAAGGCAAGTGTAACAACAGGCACGGCACGGCAAGGGGAAACAAGGCTAAGGCACGACAACGCAGGGCTAGGCAATGCACGGCAAGGCAAGGAAAGGGTAACGCAAGGCAAGGCACGGTCAGGCGAGGCAAGGGTAATGCACAACAACGCAAGGCTACGCAGTGCACGGCTAGGCAAGGAAAGAGTAACGGAAGGAAAGGAAGGCAAGGCAAAGCAAGGCAAGGCAAGTGTAACAAAAGGCACGGCACGGCAAGGGGAAACAAGGCTAAGGCACGGCAACGTAAGGCTAAGCAATGCACGGCCAGGCAAGGAAAGGGTAACGCAAGGCAAGGCACGGTAAGGCAAGGCGAGGCTAATGCACGACAACGCACGGCTAGGCAATGCACGGCAAGGGGGGAAAGGGTAACGCAAGGCAAGGCACGGGTAGGCGAGGCAAGGCTAAGGCACGACAACGCAAGGCTAGGCAATGCACGGAAGGCAAGCAAAGAGTAACGGAATGGAAGGAAGGCAAGGCAAAGCAAGGCAAATCAAGCAAGGCTATGGCAAGGTGAAACAAGGCTAGGGCACCACAACGCACGGCTAGGCAATGCACGGCCAGCAAAGGAAAAGGTAACGCAAGGCAAGGCACTGTGAGGCAAGGCAAGGCTAATGCACGACAGCGCAAGGCTAGGCAATGCACTGAAGGCAAGCAAAGAGTAACGGAAACCAAGGAAGGCAATGGAAAGCAAGGCAAGGCAAGGGTAATGGAAGGAACGGCACGGCAAGGGGAAACAAGGCTAAGGCACGACAACGCACGGCTAGGCAATGCACGGCAAGTCAAGGAAAGGGTAACGCCAGGCAAGGCACGGTCAGGCAAGGCAAGGCTAATGCACGACAAGGCAAGGCTAGGCAGTGCACGGCAAGGCAAGGAAAGGGTAACGCAAGGCAAGGCAAGGTTTGGGGAGTCAAGGCTAATGCACGACAACGCAAGGCTAGGCAATGCACAGAAGTCAAGCAAAGAGTAACGGAAGGCAAGGAAGGCAAGGCAAAGCAAGGCAACGCAAGCAAGGCTATGGCAAGGTGAAAAAAGGCTAAGACACGACAACGCAAGGCTAGGCAATGCACGGAAGGCAAGCAACGAGTAACGGAAGGCAAGGAAGGCAAGGGAAAGCAAGGCAAGGCAAGGGTAACGGAAGGAACGGCACGGTAAGGGGAAACAAGGCTAAGGCAAGACAATGCAGGGCTAGGCAATGCACGGCAAGGCAAGGAAAGGGTAACGCAAGGCAAGGCACGGTGGGGCAAGACAAGGCAAATGCACGACAACGCACGGCAGGCAATGCACTGCAAGGCAAGGAAAGGGTACCGCAAGGCAAGGCCCGGTCAGGCGAGGCAAGGCTAAGGAACGACAACGCAAGCCTAGGCAATGCACGGAAGGCAAGCAAAGAGTAACGGAAGGCAAGGAAGGCAAGGGAAAGCAAGGCATGGCAATGGTAACGGAAGGAACGGCACGGCAAGGGGAAACAAGGCTAAGGCACGGCAACGCACGGCTAAGCAATGCACGGCAAGGCAAGGAAAGGGTAACGCAAGGCAAGGAACGGTCAGGCGAGGCAAGGGTAATGCACGACAACGCAAGGCTACGCAGTGCGCGGCTAGGAAATGAAAGAGTAACGGAAGGAAAGGAAGGCAAGGCAAAGCAAGGCAAGGCAAGTGTAACAAAAGGCACGGCACGGCAAGGGGAAACAAGGCTAAGGCACGGCAACGCACGGCTAGGCAATGCACGGCAAGGCAAGAAAAGGGTAACGCAAGGCAAGACACGGTAAGGAAAGGCGAGGCTAATGCACGACAACGCACGGCTAGGCAATGCACGGCAAGGCAAGGAAAGGGTAACGCAAGGCAAGGCACTGTCAGGCGAGGCAAAGCTAAGGAACGACAACGCAAGGCTAGGCAATGCACGGAAGGCAAGCAAAGAGTAACGGAAGGCAAGGAAGGCAAGGCAAAGCAAGGCAACGCAAGCAAGGCTATGGAAAGGTGAAAAAATGCTAAGACACGACAACGCAAGGCTAGGCAATGCACGGAAGGCAAGCAAAGAGTAACGGAATGCAAGTAAGGCAAGGGAAAGCAAGGCAAGGCAAGGGTAACGGAAGGAACGGCACGGTAAGGGGAAACAAAGCTAAGGCACGACAATGCAGGGCTAGGCAATGCACGGCAAGGCAAGGAAAGGGTAACGCAAGGCAAGGCACGGTGAGGCAAGACAAGGCAATGCACGACAACGCACGGCTAGGCAATGCACGGCAAGGCAAGGAAAGGGTAACGCAAGGCAAGGCACGGTCAGGCGAGGCAAGGCTAAGGCACGACAAGGCAAGGCTAGGCAATGCACGGAAGGCAAGCAAAGAGTAACGGAAGGCAAGGAAGGCAAGGGAAAGCAAGGGAAGGCAAGGGTAACGGAAGGAACGGCACGGTAAGGGGAAACAAGGCTAAGGCACGACAACGCAGGGCTAGGCAATGCACGGCAAGGCAAGGAAAGGGTAACGCAAGGCAAGGCACGGTCAGGCGAGGCAAGGGTAATGCACGACAACGCAAGGCTACGCAGTGCACGGCTAGGCAAGGAAAGAGTAACGGAAGGAAAGGAAGGCAAGGCAATGCAAGGCAAGGCAAGTGTAACAAAAGGCAGGGCACGGCAAGGGGAAACAAGGCTAAGGCACGGCAACGCAAGGCTAAGCAATGCACGGCCAGGCAAGGAAAGGGTAACGCAAGGGAAGGCACGGTAAGGCAAGGCGAGGCTAATGCACGACAACGCACGGCTAGGAAATGCACGGCAAGGGGGGAAAGGGTAACGCAAGGCAAGGCACGGTTAGGGGAGGCAAGGCTAAGGCACTACAACGCAAGGCAAGGCAATGCACGGAAGGCAAGCAAAGAGTAACGGAACGCAAGGAAGGCAAGGGAAAGCAAGGCAACGCAAACAAGGCTATGGCAAGGTGAAACAAGGCTAAGGCACGACAACGCACGGCTAGGCAATGCACGGCCAGGCAAGGAAAGGGTAACGCAAGGCAAGGCACTGTCAGGCAAGGCAAGGCTAATGCACGACAGCGCAAGGCTAGGCAATGCACTGAAGGCAAGCAAAGAGTAACGGAAACCAAGGAAGGCAAGGGAAAGCAAGGCAAGGCAAGGGTAATGGAAGGAACGGCACGGCAAGGGGAAACAAGGCTAAGGCACGACAACGCACGGCTAGGCAATGCACGGCAAGGCAAGGAAAGGGTAACGCAAGGCAAGGCACAGTCAGGCAAGGCAAGGCTAATGCACGACAAGGCAAGGCTAGGCAATGCACGGCAAGGCAAGGAAAGGGTAACGCAAGGCAAGGCAAGGTGAGGCGAGTCAAGGCTAATGCACGACAACGCAAGGCTAGGCAATGCACAGAAGTCAAGCAAAGAGTAACGGAAGGCAAGGAAGGCAAGGCAAAGCAAGGCAACGCAAGCAAGGCTATGGCAAGGTGAAAAAAGGCTAAGACACGACAACGCAAGGCTAGGCAATGCACGGAAGGCAAGCAAAGAGTAACGGAAGGCAAGGAAGGAAAGGGAAAGCAAGGCAAGGCAAGGGTAACGGAAGGAACGGCACGGTAAGGGGAAACAAGGCTAAGGCACGACAACGCAGGGCTAGGCAATGCACGGCAAGGCAAGGAAAGGGTAACGCAAGGCAAGGCACGGTGGGGCAAGACAAGGCAAATGCACGACAACGCACGGCTAGGCAATGCACGGCAAGGCAAGGAAAGGGTAACGCAAGGCAAGGCCCGGTCAGGCGAGGCAAGGCTAAGGAACGACAACGCAAGGCTAGGCAATGCACGGAAGGCAAGCAAAGAGTAACGGAAGGCAAGGAAGGCAAGGGAAAGCAAGGCATGGCAATGGTAACGGAAGGAACGGCACGGCAAGGGGAAACAAGGCTAAGGCACGGCAACGCACGGCTAGGCAATGCACGGCAAGGCAAGGAAAGGGTAACGCAAGGCAAGGCACGGTCAGGCGAGGCAAGGGTAATGCACGACAACGCAAGGCTAGGCAGTGCACGGCTAGGCAAGGAAAGAGTAACGGAAGGAAAGGAAGGCAAGGCAAAGCAAGGCAAGGCAAGTGTAGCAAAAGGCACGGTCAGGCGAGGCAAGGCTAAGGCACGGCAACGCAAGGCTAAGCAATGCACGGCCAGGCAAGAAAAGGGTAACGCAAGGCAAGGCACGGTAAGGAAAGGCGAGGCTAATGCACGACAACGCACGGCTAGGCAATGCACGGCAAGGCAAGGAAAGGGTAACGCAAGGCAAGGCACTGTCAGGCGAGGCAAAGCTAAGGAACGACAACGCAAGGCTAGGCAATGCACGGAAGGCAAGCAAAGAGTAACGGAAGGCAAGGAAGGCAAGGCAAAGCAAGGCAACGCAAGCAAGGCTATGGAAAGGTGAAAAAATGCTAAGACACGACAACGCAAGGCTAGGCAATGCACGGAAGGCAAGCAAAGAGTAACGGAATGCAAGTAAGGCAAGGGAAAGCAAGGCAAGGCAAGGGTAACGGAAGGAACGGCACGGTAAGGGGAAACAAAGCTAAGGCACGACAATGCAGGGCTAGGCAATGCACGGCAAGGCAAGGAAAGGGTAACGCAAGGCAAGGCACGGTGAGGCAAGACAAGGCAAATGCACGACAACGCACGGCTAGGCAATGCACGGCAAGGCAAGGAAAGGGTACCGCAAGGCAAGGCACGGTCAGGCGAGGCAAGGCTAAGGCACGACAAGGCAAGGCTAGCTAATGCACGGAAGGCAAGCAAAGAGTAACGGAAGGCAAGGAAGGCAAGGGAAAGCAGGGGAAGGCAAGGGTAACGGAAGGAACGGCACGGTAAGGGGAAACAAGGCTAAGGCACGACAACGCAGGGCTAGGCAATGCACGGCAAGGCAAGGAAAGGGTAACGCAAGGCAAGGCACGGTCAGGCGAGGCAAGGGTAATGCACGACAACGCAAGGCTACGCACTGCACGGCTAGGCAAGGAAAGAGTAACGGAAGGAAAGGAAGGCAAGGCAATGCAAGGCAAGGCAAGTGTAACAAAAGGCAGGGCACGGCAAGGGGAAACAAGGCTAAGGCATGGCAACGCAAGGCTAAGCAATGCACGGCCAGGAAAGGAAAGGGTAACGCAAGGCAAGGCACGGTAAGGCAAGGCGAGGCTAATGCACGACAACGCACGGCTAGGCAATGCACGGCAAGGGGGGAAAGGGTAACGCAAGGCAAGGCACGGTAAGGGGAGGCAAGGCTAAGGCACTACAACGCAAGGCAAGGCAATGCACGGAAGGCAAGCAAAGAGTACCGGAACGCAAGGAAGGCAAGGGAAAGCAAGGCAACGCAAACAAGGCTATGGCAAGGTGAAACAAGGCTAAGGCACCACAACGCACGGCTAGGCAATGCACGGCCAGCCAAGGAAAAGGTAACGCAAGGCAAGGCACTGTGAGGCAAGGCAAGGCTAATGCACGACAGCGCAAGGCTAGGCAATGCACGGAAGGCAAGCAAAGAGTAACGGAAACCAAGGAAGGCAAGGGAAAGCAAGGCAAGGCAAGGGTAATGGAAGGAACGGCACGGCAAGGGGAAACAAGGCTAAGGCACGACAACGCACGGCTAGGCAATGCACGGCAAGTCAAGGAAAGGGTAACGCCAGGCAAGGCACGGTCAGGCAAGGCAAGGCTAATGCACGACAAGGCAAGGCTAGGAAGTGCACGGCAAGGCAAGGAAAGGGTAACGCAAGGCAAGGCAAGGTTTGGGGAGTCAAGGCTAATGCACGACAACGCAAGGCTAGGCAATGCACAGAAGTCAAGCAAAGAGTAACGGAAGGCAAGGAAGGCAAGGCAAAGCAAGGCAACGCAAGCAAGGCTATGGCAAGGTGAAAAAAGGGTAAGACACGACAACGCAAGGCTAGGCAATGCACGGAAGGCAAGCAACGAGTAACGGAAGGCAAGGAAGGAAAGGGAAAGCAAGGCAAGGCAAGGGTAACGGAAGGAACGGCACGGTAAGGGGAAACAAGGCTAAGGCACGACAATGCACGGCTAGGCAATGCACGGCAAGGCAAGGAAAGGGTAACGCAAGGCAAGGCACGGTGGAGGCAAGACAAGGCAAATGCACGACAACGCACGGCAGGCAATGCACTGCAAGGCAAGGAAAGGGTACCGCAAGGCAAGGCCCGGTCAGGCGAGGCAAGGCTAAGGAACGACAACGCAAGCCTAGGCAATGCACGGAAGGCAAGCAAAGAGTAACGGAAGGCAAGGAAGGCAAGGGAAAGCAAGGCATGGCAATGGTAACGGAAGGAACGGCACGGCAAGGGGAAACAAGGCTAAGGCACGGCAACGCACGGCTAAGCAATGCACGGCAAGGCAAGGAAAGGGTAACGCAAGGCAAGGAACGGTCAGGCGAGGCAAGGGTAATGCACGACAACGCAAGGCTACGCAGTGCGCGGCTAGGAAATGAAAGAGTAACGGAAGGAAAGGAAGGCAAGGCAAAGCAAGGCAAGGCAAGTGTAACAAAAGGCACGGCACGGCAAGGGGAAACAAGGCTAAGGCACGGCAACGCAAGGCTAAGCAATGCACGGCCAGGCAAGAAAAGGGTAACGCAAGGCAAGACACGGTAAGGAAAGGCGAGGCTAATGCACGACAACGCACGGCTAGGCAATGCACGGCAAGGCAAGGAAAGGGTAACGCAAGGCAAGGCACTGTCAGGCGAGGCAAAGCTAAGGAACGACAACGCAAGGCTAGGCAATGCACGGAAGGCAAGCAAAGAGTAACGCAAAGCAAGGCAACGCAAGCAAGGCTATGGAAAGGTGAAAAAATGCTAAGACACGACAACGCAAGGCTAGGCAATGCACGGAAGGCAAGCAAAGAGTAACGGAATGCAAGTAAGGCAAGGGAAAGCAAGGCAAGGCAAGGGTAACGGAAGGAACGGCACGGTAAGGGGAAACAAGGCTAAGGCACGACAATGCAGG
The DNA here is from genome assembly GCF_037893015.1 of Macrotis lagotis. NCBI lineage: Eukaryota > Metazoa > Chordata > Mammalia > Peramelemorphia > Peramelidae > Macrotis > Macrotis lagotis. The sequence continues at coordinate 294,114 of NW_027421965.1, forward strand.
GCTAGGCAATGCACGGCAAGGCAAGGAAAGGGTAACGCAAGGCAAGGCACGGTCAGGCGAGGCAAGGGTAATGCACGACAACGCAAGGCTACGCAGTGCACGGCTAGGCAAGGAAAGAGTAACGGAAGGAAAGGAAGGCAAGGCAATGCAAGGCAAGGCAAGTGTAACAAAAGGCAGGGCACGGCAAGGGGAAACAAGGCTAAGGCACGGCAACGCAAGGCTAAGCAATGCACGGCCAGGAAAGGAAAGGGTAACGCAAGGCAAGGCACGGTAAGGCAAGGCGAGGCTAATGCACGACAACGCACGCCTAGGAAATGCACGGCAAGGGGGGAAAGGGTAACGCAAGGCAAGGCACGGTTAGGGGAGGCAAGGCTAAGGCACTACAACGCAAGGCAAGGCAATGCACGGAAGTCAAGCAAAGAGTAACGGAAGGCAAGGAAGGCAAGGGAAAGCAAGGCAACGCAAACAAGGCTATGGCAAGGTGAAAAAAGGCTAAGGCACGACAACGCAAGGCTAGGCAATGCACGGCAAGGCAAGGAAAGGGTAACGCAAGGCAAGGCACGGTCAGGCAAGGCAAGGCTAAGGAACGACAACGCAAGGCTAGGCAATGCACGGAAGGCAAGCAAAGAGTAACGGAAGGCAAGGAAGGCAAGGGAAAGCAAGGCAAGGCAAGGGTAACGGAAGGAACGGCACGGCAAGGGGAAACAAGGCTAAGGCACGACAACGCACGGCTAGGCAATGCACGGCAAGGCAAGGAAAGGGTAACGCCAGGCAAGGCACGGTCAGGCAAGGCAAGGCTAATGCACGACAAGGCAAGGGTAGGCAGTGCACGGCAAGGCAAGGAAAGGGTAACGCAAGGCAAGGCACTGTCAGGCGAGGCAAGGCTAAGGCACGACAACGCAAGGCTAGGCAATGCACGGAAGGAAAGCAAAGAGTAACGGAAGGCAAGGAAATCAAGGGAAAGCAAGGCAAGGCAAGGGTAACGGAAGGAACGGCACGGCAAGGGGAAACAAGGCTAAGGCACGACAACACAGGGCGAGGCAATGCAGGGCAAGGCAAGGAAAGGGAAACGCAAGGCAAGGCACGGTTTGGGGAAGCAAGGCTAATGCACGACAACGCAAGGCTAGGCAATGCACGGAAGGCAAGCAAAGAGTAACGGAAGGCAAGGAATGCAAGGCAAAGCAAGGCAACGCAAGCAAGGCTATGGCAAGGTGAAAAAAGGCTAAGGCACGACCACGCAAGGCTAGGCAATGCACGGAAGGCAAGCATAGAGTAACGGAAGGCAAGGAAGGCAAGGCAAAGCAAGGCAACGCAAGCAAGGCTATGGCAAGGTGAAAAAAGGCTAAGACACGACAACGCAAGGCTAGTTAATGCACGGAAGGCAAGCAAAGAGTAACGGAATGCAAGGAAGGCAAGGGAAAGCAAGGCAAGGCAAGGGTAACTGAAGGAACGGCACGTTAAGGGGAAACAAAGGTAAGGCACGACAATGCAGGGCTAGGCAATGCACGGCAAGGCAAGGAAAGGGTAACGCAAGGCAAGGCACGGTGAGGCAAGACAAGGCAAATGCACGACAATGCACGGCTAGGCAATGCACGGCAAGGCAAGGAAAGGGTAACGCAAGGCAAGGCACGGTCAGGCGAGGCAAGGCTAAGGAACGACAACGCAAGGCTAGGAAATGCACGGAAGGCAAGCAAAGAGTAACGGAAGGCAAGGAAGGCAAGGGAAAGCAAGGCAAGGCAAGGGTAACGGAAGGAACGGCACGGCAAGGGGAAACAAGGCTAAGGCACGACAACGCACGGCTAGGCAATGCACGGCAAGGCAAGGAAAGGGTAACGCAAGGCAAGGCACGGTGAGGCAAGGCAAGGCTGATGCACGACAATGCACGGCTAGGCAATGCACGGAAGGCAAGCAAAGAGTAACGGAAGGCAAGGAATGCAAGGGAAAGCAGGGGAAGGCAAGGGTAACGAAATGAACGGCACGGTAATGGGAAACAAGGCTAAGGCACGACAACACAGGGCTAGGCAATGCAGGGCAAGGCAAGGTAAGGGCAACGCAAGGCAGGGCACGGTCAGGCGAGGCAAGGCTAAGGCACGACAACGCAAGGCTAGGCAATGCACGGAAGGCAAGCAAAGAGTAACGGAAGGCAAGGAAGGAAAGGGAAAGCAAGGCAAGGCAAGGTTAACGGAAGGAACGGCACGGCAAGGGGAAACAAGGCTAAGGCACGGCAACGCACGTCTAGGCAATGCAGGGCAAGGCAAGGAAATGGTAACGCAAGGCAAGGCACGGTTTGGGGAGGCAAGGCAAATGCACGACAACGCAAGGCTAGGCAGTGTACGGCTAGGTAAGGAAAGAGTAACGGAAGGAAAGGAAGGCAAGGCAAAGCAAGGCAAGGCAAGTGTAACAAAAGGCAAGGCACGGCAAGGGACAACAAGGCTAAGGAACGGCAACGCACGGCTAGGCAATGCACGGCCATGCAAGGAAAGGGTAACGCAAGGCAAGGCACGGTAAGGCAAGACAAGGCTAATGCACGACAACGCACGGCTAGGCAATGCACGGCAAGGCAAGGAAAGGATAACCCAAGGCAAGGCACTGTCAGGCGAGGGAAGGCTAATGCACGACAACGCAAGGTTAGGCAATGCACGGAAGGCAAGCAAAGAGTAACGGAACGCAAGGAAGGCAAGGGAAACCAAGGCAAGGCAAGGGTAACGGAAGGAACGGCTCGGCAAGGGGAAACAAGGCTAAGGCACGGCAACGTAGTGCTAGGCAATGCACGGCAAGGCAAGGAAAGGGTAACGCAAGGCAAGGACCTGTCAGGCGTGGCAAAGCTAATGCACGACATCGCAAGTCTAGGCAGTGCACGGCTAGGCAAGGAAAGAGTAACGGAAGGAAAGGAAGGCAAGGCAAAGCATGGCAAGGCAAGTGTAACAACAGGCACGGCACGGCAAGGGGAAACAAGGCTAAGGCACGACAACGCAGGGCTAGGCAATGCACGGCAAGGCAAGCAAAGGGTAACGCAAGGCAAGGCACGGTCAGGCGAGGCAAGGGTAATGCACAACAACGCAAGGCTACGCAGTGCACGGCTAGGCAAGGAAAGAGTAACGGAAGGAAAGGAAGGCAAGGCAAAGCAAGGCAAGGCAAGTGTAACAAAAGGCACGGCACGGCAAGGGGAAACAAGGCTAAGGCACGGCAACGTAAGGCTAAGCAATGCACGGCCAAGCAAGGAAAGGGTAACGCAAGGCAAGGCACGGTAAGGCAAGGCGAGGCTAATGCACGACAACGCACGGCTAGGCAATGCACGGCAAGCGGGGAAAGGGTAACGCAAGGCAAGGCACGGTTAGGCGAGGCAAGGCTAAGGCACGACAACGCAAGGCTAGGCAATGCACGGAAGGCAAGCAAAGAGTAACGGAATGGAAGGAAGGCAAGGCAAAGCAAGGCAAAGCAAGCAAGGCTATGGCAAGGTGAAACAAGGCTAAGGCACCACAACGCACGGCTAGGCAATGCACGGCCAGCCAAGGAAAAGGTAACGCAAGGCAAGGCACTGTGAGGCAAGGCAAGGCTAATGCACGACAGCGCAAGGCTAGGCAATGCACTGAAGGCAAGCAAAGAGTAACGGAAACCAAGGAAGGCAATGGAAAGCAAGGCAAGGCAAGGGTAATGGAAGGAACGGCACGGCAAGGGGAAACAAGGCTAAGGCACGACAACGCACGGCTAGGCAATGCACGGCAAGTCAAGGAAAGGGTAACGCCAGGCAAGGCACGGTCAGGCAAGGCAAGGCTAAGGCACGACAACGCAAGGCTAGGCAATGCACGGCAAGGCAAGGAAAGGGAAACGCAAGGCAAGGCAAGGTTTGGGGAGTCAAGGCTAATGCACGACAACGCAAGGCTAGGCAATGCACAGAAGTCAAGCAAAGAGTAACGGAAGGCAAGGAAGGCAAGGCAAAGCAAGGCAACGCAAGCAAGGCTATGGCAAGGTGAAAAAAGGCTAAGACACGACAACGCAAGGCTAGGCAATGCACGGAAGGCAAGCAACGAGTAACGGAAGGCAAGGAAGGCAAGGGAAAGCAAGGCAAGGCAAGGGTAACGGAAGGAACGGCACGGTAAGGGGAAACAAGGCTAAGGCACGACAATGCAGGGCTAGGCAATGCACGGCAAGGCAAGGAAAGGGTAACGCAAGGTAAGGCACGGTGGGGCAAGACAAGGCAAATGCACGACAACGCACGGCAGGCAATGCACTGCAAGGCAAGGAAAGGGTACCGCAAGGCAAGGCCCGGTCAGGCGAGGCAAGGCTAAGGAACGACAACGCAAGGCTAGGCAATGCACGGAAGGCAAGCAAAGAGTAACGGAAGGCAAGGAAGGCAAGGGAAAGCAAGGCATGGCAATGGTAACGGAAGGAACGGCACGGCAAGGGGAAACAAGGCTAAGGCACGGCAACGCACGGCTAAGCAATGTACAGCAAGGCAAGGAAAGGGTAACGCAAGGCAAGGAACGGTCAGGCGAGGCAAGGGTAATGCACGACAACGCAAGGCTACGCAGTGCGCGGCTAGGAAATGAAAGAGTAACGGAAGGAAAGGAAGGCAAGGCAAAGCAAGGCAAGGCAAGTGTAACAAAAGGCACGGCACGGCAAGGGGAAACAAGGCTAAGGCACGGCAACGCAAGGCTAAGCAATGCACGGCCAGGCAAGAAAAGGGTAACGCAAGGCAAGACACGGTAAGGAAAGGCGAGGCTAATGCACGACAACGCACGGCTAGGCAATGCACGGCAAGGCAAGGAAAGGGTAACGCAAGGCAAGGCACGGTCAGGCGAGGCAAGGCTAAGGCACGACAACGCAAGGCTAGGCAATGCACGGAATGCAAGCAAAGAGTAACGGAAGGCAAGGAATGCAAGGCAAAGCAATGCAACGCAAACAAGGCTATGGCAAGTTGAAAAAAGGCTAAGGCACGGCAACGCAAGCCTAGGCAATGCACGGAAGGCAAGCAAAGAGTAACGGAATGGAAGGAAGGCAAGGCAAAGTAAGGCAAAGCAAGCAAGGCTATGGCAAGGTGAAACAAGGCTAAGGCACCACAACGCACGGCTAGGTAATGCACTGCCAGCCAAGGAAAAGGTAACGCAAGGCAAGGCACTGTGAGGCAAGGCAAGGCTAATGCACGACAGCGCAAGGCTAGGCAATGCACGGAAGGCAAGCAAAGAGTAACGGAAACCAAGGAAGGCAAGGGAAAGCTAGGCAAGGCAAGGGTAACGGAAGGAACGGCACGGCAAGGGGAAACAAGGCTAAGGCACGACAACGCCTGGCTAGGCAATGCACGGCAAGGCAAAGAAAGGGTAACGCCAGGCAAGGCACGGTGAGGAAAGGCAAGGCTAATGCACGACAAGGCAAGGCTAGGCAGTGCACGGCAAGGCAAGGAAAGGGTAACGCAAGGCAAGGCACTGTCAGGCGAGGCAAAGCTAAGGAACGACAACGCAAGGCTAGGCAATGCACGGAAGGGAAGCAAAGAGTAACGGAAGGCAAGGAATGCAAGGCAAAGCAAGGCAACGCAAGCAAGGCTATGGCAAGGTGAAAAAAATCTAAGGCACGACCACGCAAGGCTAGGCAATGCACGGAAGGCAAGCAAAGAGTAACGGAAGGCAAGGAAGGCAAGGGAAAGCAAGTCATGGCAAGGGTAACGGAAGGAACGGCACGGTAAGGGGAAACAAAGCTAAGGCACGACAATGCAGTGCTAGGCAATGCACGGCAAGGCAAGGAAAGGGTAACGCAAGGCAAGGCACGGTGAGGCAAGACAAGGCAAATGCACGACAACGCACGGCTAGGCAATGCACGGCAAGGCAAGGAAAGGGTACCGCAAGGCAAGACAGGGTCAGGCGAGGCAAGGCTAAGGCACGACAAGGCAAGG